>NC_135056.1:20733120-21048244 GCF_051014685.1 Ptiloglossa arizonensis
AGCACGGTCACGTGGATTGCGTAAAACGGTCGTCGGATCGATAACGGACATCGGTCGACGTAAATCCCTGGTTCTAATGTAACGTGAACGCACAATATCAAGGGTAGAAAGGCCAGAGGATGGAATTGGGTCGCGCGCATATCGATGGTCCCTAATCGGGAGGGTTGGTCCGCGCTGTTCGTGCTCGCAGCTAGTAACGAGAACCATTATCGCTGGCAATTATTACACGCGAACTCTAATAGAGTTGAAATCGTTTCGCCGTACGCTCGGAAACACGTTTCAGGCCGTACCGCATCGAGCCGTGTGCTCTTAAAAATTTCAAGAGGACGAATCTATTGGGAACTCGATCGTAAGAATCAACCGGCGGTCTTCTCGAGTCTATCGAGGTCAACCCACAAATAACACGAATACGGTCCCAGATCGGAGATAATAGGGATATATACCGGGTATTTAACGTAGCAACAATTTTACCAATCGACGACGCCGACAACGATCCTTCGTTCGCTCTTGACGCGTTTCGCGATCGTCCGACTCGATTCGAACCGACTCGAAAAATGTTTTTTTTTCTTTTTTGCGGAACAAACGATAGAAGATATCGGTGACCTACGACGATAAAAATGTCCGTTGTATAACGATGCTTGCAAATAACGTAAAAGCGACGAAAAACGTGAGTACAACGTCGATAACGAACGCACTCTCCGTTTGCATATCTACTCGATTAACTTCAAACTACATTTCACCTATCGCTAACGACCGACCGGGTAAAGTTTCATTTTTCAAATTCCCCGCGCGACATTGAGCGCGATTATTCGCAAACGAAACACGTCTCGGGCGATAACTTCGATCCGCGCGGCGCTCTTCTAGCCGATAATTCTTTTAGCGACCGCCTACCTCGTTTACGAGCAATTACTCGTCGGAGGATACTCGAGTAACGCGCGCGCTTCCGAACGAAAACGAACGGTTCTCTGATAAAAGAAATTCTCTGTAAAACGAACCCGTTTCTTTAACGATTCACCCCTTAACGGCGATCCGTCGCGGGACCGGTAATCGTTTGCACGGGCGAAGGGCGCCGCTCGATGCGCTCGACGTTAGTTTATGCAATTTAAAGAGCAGAACTACTCGAATGGCCTTCTGGATAACGAACAGGGACGACCTCGCTCCGACGCGACGGATCTTTTTTTTTTCCCCGTTTCTAGGAGAGTCTACGAGACTTCGAACGCACAACGTAACCGGTTTCGTGGCCGGAGACCGAGACCACCGGACGCTCCAAAAAGAACGGAAAAAAACCGCGAACGATTCTCAACCTTCGACCCGTTTGACAATACAAAGGAATGCACCCGATTCGATTGAAACCCGTTCGTCTCAGCCGTCAACCTCGCCGTGCCGATCGAAAGAGCCAACTCGTGGACGACGACCGTATTTACTTTTCTTACTTTCTACTCGATTAACCGGCATGCAATCCTTTCCGCTATTTTCCTCCTTTTTTTTCCATTACAAACGACCAGTATCTATTAATGGCCGATATATACATACATCGTTCCTTTTTTCATCGATTCGGATAATCCTCCAACGGTGGAACGTTTTTCCTTTTCTAGACTCTCTCGTTACCGTTTCGCTACAACGACTTCAGGCTTCCGCATTTACACGCGACTTTCTCGTAATAATTAAGTAAACGTTCTAAACACCGACGCGGTGGACTCGAAGGCTTGGGAAAATGTAAACGAGAGCAGAGCCGGACGACGCGTATTTTGAATCTTGTTCCGATCACGGGATAAACGAAACCGTGCATTTCGATCGAAATTTCGTCGGTGCGTTGCGATCTCTCGAGCCCCCCTGCGATGACGCGTTACGCCTTCAAATTCGATACAGACATCCACGATTTTAGATGTACCGTCTGGACAATGCCACTTCGGTTTGAAATCCGAAGACGAGAAACGTGGCCTCTCGCGGAGAACGTTCTGAATTTAGCGACGCGTAATTACTGTAAACAAACCCTGCGTTTGCCGACGGCAAGCGATACGCCGGATAAAAAAGGACGATAATATTCGCAATAAATCCTTTCCTCTACGAAGCATCCCGTTCTCCCTTTGCGACCACGATTTCTTTTTTTAATTTCGACCGATTACGCGCAAACGAGATTAGTTCTAATTTCGAGATACGAAAGGGTCTACCGGTGACAACGAATCGCAACGAATCGTATTTACACTCACATTTTTTCCAAGCTCCCAACGTGGTCCACGTGGCCTTGTTTAACGGTCGAGGAAACACTAGGGGTGACAGAGCTCTATCCCCCACGGTGTCTTCGAACTCTAAAGAGCGTATCACATGCTCGTCTCCCTCGTCTATTCTGCGCCAAGTCGCTCGGTGGAAAACCGGGAGCAGTCGAGCGCACAGCCGACCGACGAACGAACGAGGAAAAACGACCAGTACTTTCGCGTGCCTCTCTTTGACAGGAAAGATAACGGAGTATACTGTATGCCGCTCGAATTCCTCTCAACGCATCTCTCTCGGGAAACTAGCTTTATCACCGCACATTATTTCAACACGTTACCGCGTTCCACCCAAATCGATCTCGATCGCTTCGATTTTTGATCGTTTTCCCTCTAATCGCTTCGAGGAGCGCGCGCGAGCTCCCGTCCACGCTCCTTAATTCTAACCACTTCTACGATCCACGGCAACAAACCGAATGACCTTATCGTCGTACACGTACTGACAATTCGTATCGGCCGACCTACCAAGCGCAACCGTCGCGGCAAGATCCGCACCTACCGCCATCTATCGTCACCGTTCTTCTTTAAATTGTTTTTCGTCCAATACGAAGGACGTAAAGTCCCTAGCAGCGCGATTCTCCAAAGTAATTCTACGATTACAACCACGATTAATTACCGTTTCTCGATTTCTAGATCGAATAAATATAAGCACCAAAGTGGATACGTACATTTTTAAGGGAACAAATTCGTTTCTCTACTTTTAACAGATCGATGAGGTTAACGGATGTTTTCGAGTCGCGAAACGACGATAAAGAATCTAAGGATAAAAGGTCGCGGTGTTGCATTCGCGAGGAATGTTCGAACGAGTTCGTAAGATGGGGAATCGCAGAAACCTAGGGAAAGTTAGAGGCAACAGTAGCTCCACCAGCGGTAGCACTACCACCACCGTCGCTCCATCAGCAGCTCCGTCATCGGTAGCGAACGAAAGAACGAGGTCTTCCGTTCCGGCATAATAGTCGTTCGAGTTGGCAGTCGCGTGGCCGTGTGTTATCGTTTCTTCCGATTCTCGTAGCATTTTCGAGAAAAAGACTCGCGAAGAGTTCGTGTACCGTACGTTCAGTGCTGTGTTCGGTCCCTTCGCTTCTCCAGCAACATGAATGAAGAATACGACGCGATCGTACTGGGCACCGGGCTCAAGGAGTGCATACTCTCGGGTATGCTATCGGTCAGTGGGAAAAAAGTGCTCCACGTAGACCGCAACAAGTATTACGGTGGTGAATCCGCCTCCATCACACCATTGGAAGATTTGTTTGCGTAAGTCTCTTAAAATCGCGATGAATCTTCTCGCAAATTCGCTTCGAACCGTAACTATCACCGGTGTAACAGGGGTATCTCTGGAGCTGTGATCGACGAATCGTGACACGATGACTCTTCTTAAATATTGATTTTTTCTTCTCAGTTTTTTTCTCACAGAGATGCATTCGTTGATCGTGCCGATCGCGTTCGAGTTTCTCCGTCGAGCGTATCGCGAGACGAAGCATGACATATACCGTCACTCGCGATAATGCGTCGTTACCGTCTGGCTGCCTTAAAACTTTCATCCCTTTCTAAACGATTCCATCGGAAGGTTGGCTAGATTGCCACTCGATACGGTCAGGGGGAGGGGCCCGCCCCTCGAAACGCACGTTAGGTCGAACGTGGCAAAATCATTCGTAGCGTTTCGTACAACAAAATTAGCGCACCGCATTGTTTTCTCTTCGAGACACTTTTTCTCTGCATCGTGCATGTCCTTCCCCACCTTCTCCACTCTTGCAGTTTTTTCTTCGAACTCATCTAGGTTCGCTAGTTTAAAACACGAACGAACATAAAGCACGATTAAATATTACATTACCTTATGCTTGAAAAGCAACGAAGAGGAAATATGTATTAAGTAACCGAATGTTAAATGTACCGTTACTTGTATACTATCCTTAATTCGCTTCTTATGGAATCGAACATATGTTTGCACGTCTGTCTAAGATCGGGATTATAAGAACGATGAAAATACCTAAATGTCGCATTAAGATTTCACGTATAGAAATTATTTTCATAGAATGGCACGAAAACGATTTCTCTTTGCTTCGGCTTCTTTGGAAAGCCAACTTCTTCTTTGTAAATCTAACGGTTGCTCTTTATTACGCGAAATCGATGCATCTTCACTGTTTCCGAAGATCATCTTTCATTAGCAATAAAACCGTTACGAATAAGATAATAGAGTAACGTAATTTTCCTTCCATTTGCCGAACGAAAGCGATAACGCGTCCATGTGATTGCACTTCTGGCTCATCCGAGTGGCAGTTATCGAGTATCCGGCTACATTCAATAAATTGTGATACACATTTAAACCATCCATCTGTTGAAATGGTAACCGTTGATTCGACTACGTTCCATTCGCGTACGATTTGATGCGAAGAACGATTCAAAGACAACGCGAAAGTAAAGAAAAAAGTCGTTTTATCTTATAATATCGAATGAAAAAATGTTCGCAATTACTAAAACAAAATTGTCTAACTTTCTTCTTAAATCATTTTGAACAAAGCATACTAGAACATTTATATCCGATTAGACACTGTGTTCGCTCGCTACGAAAATCAATGAGAACCACTTCGATACGCTGTAAACATATAAGTACCAGATGCACCATCGTATGTTTAGTTTTTATTCACGATTTTATGCTTAGAACAATGTAGGGGGCATCGTTATCTTTTACAAAGATCTGACTGCTAGCGATTCGCTGAAAAATCGGTTGGCTTATCGGTATAATAATAATAATAATAATAATAATAATAATGATTATTATTATTTTTGATTTATTTATAATTTTGAATAAGGTAGAGTACACACCTTTGTACTAGTATAAAAGGGATCTACGGATTAAAACTAAGTTTGAAAAAAAGCGAAAAATGTTTTTATCGCGTTCTATATTAGTTTGTGTGTTATCTAGGAAATTCAAGGCTCCGGCACCGGATGAGAGCTACGGCCGTGGCCGCGACTGGAACGTTGATTTGATTCCCAAGTTCCTGATGGCTCATGGTTTATTGGTAAAGCTTTTAATTCATACCGGCGTGACGCGATACCTGGAGTTCAAATGCGTCGAAGGATCGTACGTTTATAAGTCCGGAAAAATCTCGAAAGTACCGATAGATCAGCAGGAAGCGCTGTCTAGCGATTTGATGGGTCTTTTCGAAAAGAGACGCTTCCGCAATTTCTTAATGTGGGTGCAAAATATGGAAGAAGATCGACCCGAAACATGGGATGGTTTCAACCCATTTAGCGGTAGCATGAGCTCGTTGTATAACAAGTTTAATCTCGATAAAAATACTCAAGATTTTACGGGCCATGCACTAGCACTTTATAGGTAAACAATAGTTACGATAATGAGACGGTTGAAAAATGTAACATGGAAGATCAATGGTTGAATTTGAACGTAATATCTCGCTGTTTCAGGAATGACGATTACATAAGCCAAAGCGCAATTACTACTATAAGAAGAATTAAATTGTACAGCGATAGTTTAGCACGTTATGGAAAATCGCCGTATTTGTATCCTATGTACGGATTGGGTGAACTTCCTCAAGGTTTCGCACGACTTAGCGCTATTTACGGTGGAACGTACATGTTGGACAAACCGATCGACGAAATTGTCGTAAAGGATGGGAAAGTAAGAATTCGATCATTTTTTAAATAAGCAAAATCTACGATCAAATCCATTTTTGATTGTCGATTCTCTGCTGCAGGTTGTCGGTGTGCGTTCTGGCGAGGAGGTAGCTCAATGCAAACAAGTATTTTGTGATCCTACGTATGTACCTGATCGCGTAAAGAAAGTAGGTCAGGTCATAAGATGCATTTGCCTCTTAGACCATCCTATACCGAATACAGGAGATGCTCTCTCGACTCAAATTATTATTCCGCAAAAACAAGTAAGCAAACATATATTTTAATTACATCGATATTCCGAAGATGACCAAGCTAAACACGAATACTTTTTTCCGTAGGTTAACCGTAATTCCGATATCTACGTATCTTTAATATCGCATACTCATCAAGTTGCAGCTAAAGGATGGTTCATAGCTATGGTATCTACTACAGTTGAAACAGCAAATCCAAAAGCTGAGATTAAGCCGGGTTTGGATCTACTTGGTCCGATCAAACAGAAATTCATATCAGTGTCTGATTACATGGAGCCAACTGACGATGGTTTGAACAGTCAAATCTTCATATCGACGAGTTACGATGCCACAACACATTTTGAAACCACCTGTTTAGACGTCCTCGATATATTCAAACGGGCTACTGGTGAAGAATTCGACTTAAAGAAAGTAAAACAAGACTTAGGGGATGAAGATCAGTAACCGTAATACAATTACCATTGCTGGTTATTTTCAAAACTAGTTCATCCTGAATGAAAAAAAAAAGAAGGAAAATGAGTGAGCAACGTAATTTAACGTGTACCTACCGACCACGTCGGTATATATCTGAGTCTCGAGGCAGATACAATCTGCTCTTAGATTCATGCCTAATAATTCTAGATTCTCATTTGCGGAGAATTTCAAAACAAGGGCAAACATTATTTGTATTTTATTTTTCAATTTCGTCCCAATCTCATTCTACATACTGTCCTTTTTACATTTTTGTCTAAAGTACATACATAGATACATTTTCACAAACAAATTTACATTAGAACTTGTACCGTTTGTCATCTAAATATTTTCGATAAATTTTTAATCGATCAGACAGAAATAAAATTTACAACACGATTCGAGTGTATCTATGCATTTGTCGCCATTAGTGTATTTTTTAAAGTACACGTGTCATCACCGATTATCGCGACTTTATAAATGTATTATATTTTAACTATCAAATGAACGAATAAGAATACCGTTTATCGAGATTGTAAATGTTCAAGAAACCCATAGTTGTATTGCTGTTTGCAGTAGTCGAAATGCGTTACAACACAAGGTACAAGATAGAGGTAATTTAAAAAAATGAATTCTACACGCAAATATCTAAATAGCATGCCGCGATCTAGCATTAGAAAATACGTCATACTTCTGCACATTTAGTTCTGATATTATTTAAAATTTCAAATATGTATATTAAACAGAAATGCAAAGTAAGTATGCATAAGTTAAAGCACTCGCAAAGAACAATTGCCTGTAACAAGAAAGATTACAGGAGGGAGTCTATGTTGAATTATCAAGAAAAAAAAAAGGTTAAAAAGTGGCCAAGCATTTATATATAAATTAAATAGATATATGTATATTATTTCTCATTCTCAAATATATAGGAATGAGAATATAGAGATGATGGAATCTTTGAGATGTTGTTATTTTACGTGAGCTTGAGAACCAGAATATTTCCTTGTCCAATATTTATAATACAATCATTATCGTTCAAGGGGGCCCATTAACAAATCGAAGAAAGACAACTATGCACGGATATGTATTGTTTTTGGAATTGCTATGCGTGTGCATTTATATATGCGTGAATGTTGTGTTACGAGTGATTGGCTATTTCTCAGAATTTTTATTTTGCTCGCATCCTTGCTTAAAACCGTAAGCGCACCGCGAATTTGTTGTATCACATATGAAATTCATTGGAAGGCGGAAACGTTATTCTGCCAATACTTTACCTAAAATGTTATTCACGTAACTGTAATGTGACAGTCGTAAAAAATAAACGATATTGTATTAATTTCATTACTTTGTATTCTTATCTACTCTACTTTATTATACATACCAATAGGATAAACACGTCGAATAAAAAATAAGTGATATCTTTACTTATCGATGAGTTTTAAGACATACACATTATTATCTCGACATCCAACTACCGCAATATCATTGTCAACTACAGGTGATGAGAAAACTTCACCAGGAAGTTTTTCAGTCTTCGTCAATCTATTTGTCGTAAAATTATAAATATATAGAGTACCATCTGTACATGCTATAAATAAAATATTATCTTCGCACCAAGGAGTAGCAAAAATTGGTGAATGAAGATTTAATACATATTTTAAAGTAGGTTTAGTTCTAAAATTAAAATCTGTAGATTGCAGACAATACACTTGCTTATTCTGACTAGCCAAAATGATATTTTCACAGCTTCTAAGTTTATCATACTGTTTCACAATATACGAAAATACATTGCCATTGATTTTGTACTTCCACATCTACAAAGACAAGAAATAGATTAAAATCAAAACAATTTCTATGTAAAGAAATTTGCTCGAGTTAATGTTTATTACCTCAACGTTAACTTCGATGTCAAAACATGATAATATTCCTGTTACAGAGCAAAATAAGACAAGCCCGTTGTCTAGTGTTACAGGTGCAACAAAAATTGGATCAATCAATTTATGTTTCCAAAGAACTCTTCCTGACACCTGTTCCAATGCTAAACAAGAGCCATCTAAAGTTCCAAATAAAACGGAATTTGTTGGGGAATGTAAAAAACCAGAAGCACTAATACTTCCATTACTACCTTTAACTTTCCAAATTTCAGATCCGTCCTAATTTAAAATTTTCATTAGTTGAACTTTTAAAACACAGTGCAAAGTAAGTGTTTGTACATACCTTCACAGAGAGACAATATACATAATAGTTATAGGAACCAACAAATATTGTCCTTCGTTCTTTACAAAATACTGCAGAACACTTTACAATACCCCCTGTTTGATATTTCCAAACGACTATTCCAGTTTTTAAATCTAGACAGTATACATTACCGTCATAACATCCTGCAAAAAAGGAAATTGAGAAGTGTGAATAAATCCTGTGCATATTAAAAACACTTACCCACTATACCTCTAAAGTGATCTGAAATTAAAACCGAAGCTTCGATCCTATTGGGTAGTTTTACTGTGAATGTAATAATGTAACTTTCTTGTCCTAACTGAAATGTAGAAATCAGACCAGAATGTGAACCGACAGTCGCATACGTTTTTCCACTAAATAAAACAGTTGTTAATTAAATCACAGAATATGCTTAATACAATTTGTTAAAGGTACACTTACTCCGAATAATGAAATACAGTGGGTGATGCATCTATGCATTTTTTTAAATCATACATTTTTAATATCTCGATTCTTAAAATTACATTATATTGTAATTTAATCTTTTCTTTTATAACTGCTGCACTACTATGTATTTGTCCCCTGCATTTATGCCATTGGTAGTTAGAAGTCTCAGGTGTCCTAATCGGTGAACTAAAACTTTGACCTTCTACATTAAAATATTTTGGCAATATCATATCTTCTGTAGTGACGTTAATTAAAGGTACTGTTTGGTTATTATCGAAATGATATTCTAAATGGTTGATTGTTTTGTCTCTAGAATTATTCAGTACAGTACTTTTTATATAATTAAGGCAGTCATTAATAGTAGCATCATTTAAAAGCATGCCAATTAATTCAGGAAATTCAATGTTCACTTCGTTAGATAGAGTATTTGATATTTGAAGTGCTATTACCGACGTACCACCTGATTTTACAAATCCACTATTTTCGTATTTTAGATTATCTTTCCAGATAGACTTGAAAAGGTCTTCATTTTTCTGTAAATCAATGTTGTCTATGGTTCTATTTATCGTCTGCTCTTGTATATGTTTTTTTAAAAATTCTATGGAAATTTTTCCACTGGAGGTATACTCAAAATGTTCTAAAAAATGAATTTTATCTGGTCTATACAAAGAGTCTAATGCATGCAAGTGTTTCACCATTTCAGTATTCATACTGGAATAGTCTTTTACTTTTTCTTTAGTAGCTAAACACAGATGTAATTTGTGACAACTTTCATCCCATA
Organism: Ptiloglossa arizonensis; assembly: GCF_051014685.1. Classification (NCBI taxonomy): domain Eukaryota; kingdom Metazoa; phylum Arthropoda; class Insecta; order Hymenoptera; family Colletidae; genus Ptiloglossa; species Ptiloglossa arizonensis. Next base: position 20,743,173 of record NC_135056.1, read on the forward strand.
ATACATAACAATTTTTAACAAAATTTGCTTGTAAAGCAAGTTCTTCAAGTTTTGTTAAATCTACCTTATTTCCAAATCTTTTTATAATACTATTACTTCTCCCTTTATAAAATATCCTACCCCCTTCATCAATCTGAAAAAAAAAAAAAAAAAAAAAAAAAAAAACATTCAATTATACAAAATAGAAAATATTTTATAATATTATATATACTTACATAAACTATATCACCAGTATCTCGATATACCGGTAATTTTAAATCTTCAAAACTCTCACTATCTATTACACAAATCCTGTTACTACTCCCTATATGTAAATATATAAAACTTAGATACTTTTTTCAACATAATTATATTTTGGAAAATGTTTATAGTAATTACCTATATGAAGAAAGCCTGTACCATTTGTCACTATTTCTCCTTTTTCATTCCTGACTTGAAATATGGTATGCGATAATACTTGTCCCAAGTAATGTGTGTCAAACTGCAGATTTGTTGTTGCAATTTCAGTAATACTAGCCCAACACGATACTTCAGTAATACCGTAAATATTATAGATTTTTGTACTATTATGTGGATGTTTAGCTTCAAGAAGTAACTCTGCTTTAGGAAATGGTTCTCCACCCAAAAGAAGAACTCTAAGGAAAGTATTATTACTTAGAATGGTGGCTTTTAAACGTTCAACTGTCCAACTATACAAAAATCTTGATGGAGTCATCTGCAGTACAGTAATTTTACTAGAATAAGCTTCTTCCAAAAGTCTGAAAGCAAATGATGCTTCTGTTAAGACAAATATTCGTGCAGTATTAATAATATTAAACCTCTTTGTTATTTCCATTTACCTATTTGCATCATTTTGTAATGTCTTTGAAGCCATAAACAATGTTCCAGCACTTGTAAGAGCAAGAAAAATTTCGACAATACTAGGATCAAATGTAAAACTAGTAAATTGAGCAATTTTATCCGATTTTCTTATAGCCAAAATTGAATGTAAATCTAGAATATTAGGTACTATGGAAGCATGAGGTACCCTAACCACTTTTGATGCTCCAGTTGAACCAGATGTAGTAATAGCATAAGCATAGTAATTTGAGTCTATACTTTGTCTAAGTTGGTTATGAATATATTTTAATTTTATCAGATAGATACATTCACTGTGTATTGTACATTGCTTTATAATATTTCCTTCAACTGTTAATTCTTTACAAAACAAATAATGTATGTGTAAAGAATTTTTCAAATTTGTATATTCTGTCACATCTAACGGTATATTCACAAAACTATGTTTACTAGTTAAAATCCTACAAAAAATAAAAATGGTCAGAATTTTCACTATTTACCATATGTGTTTATGTGCACTAATATCCTCAATATCTTATTACATTTGAATTCTTACCCAAGCATCAAAGAAACAACACAATATTCAGGAACATCAAAATTGATACCAATAAATTCAGAATCTTCTATGCATATCAAAAGATCAGAAAGTACTGTTTTTGCAGCAAGAAGTTCTCTATAATTTATGTAAATAGTATCATCTAGGTCATGGTATTCTATTGCTACATTCTCAAGTTCGTTCCATTTACAGGTGTCATGCAACTTTATCTCATTTGTGAAACTATCACAACAAAGCATTAAATTTTCTTCTACCTCATCTGAAATAATTATTCATTATTACATGAATATAAGTCAATGTTACAACTGCATTGTCAATATTTAAATTCTAATTTATTTACTAAATATATACCCACTCTCCCCATGGAGCCTGAACAAGTGGATGCCATGGCGATGTTTAAACCGCCAAATTCAACTTTTGAAGATGAGAAAGTGACGACGGACTACCAAATTCCTTACTCAGTTTCCTCATCTTCGTTTGAAGTAGCATATCAGTGATGCATTCACTCGATGCTTGCCGTTCTAAAAACCACGTCACTAAACAAGCATTTAATTCATCCAGTATGAACTTCCGCATCTTTCTTCGAGCTTCAATTTCCAGTGTTCTTGGCTGTGTCGTAATTAAACAGCATTTCTTCCGATACAGCGAATAGTTGCAAAACTAACTGCGTAGTCACTGACTAATTGATTCACCAAGCACGATCCTCGAGTTTCCGTACAATATTTAACCACTGTTTAGCATCAAGACAACTTGTGTCTTATTTCGACCGGCTGAATTGTACTGATCGTACAATGAACGAATCATTGATGCAACACTTCCATATGGGATCATGAAACTATCATTCGTATATATGGAAACCGATTCCAAAAAGCTAGTCCATACTACATAGATGTAACGAAAAACGTCTAGAGGCGTTCCGACTTTCGATTGTTGGAATACGTACATCAATCGCATTCCACCAATCGGAAGTTGAAACAAGCCTAGCGCCTTTCGTTCCATCTGCGATAATGTAAACTACCTTTTTGTGGAAGTTTAAGAAATTCATACATGATATTTCGTGCTTGATTCTTGACAATGTAATTAAAAATGTTGTTGATTAATTGCATCATATATACCGTTAATATTTTTTTCATCAATTTCAAATTTATTTTTACACTTAAATTTATAACGTGGCTCCGTAGGACCATTAACATCACGTTATATTACACGTTTGTTAAAGGAGCACTTAAATAAAGTTTCCAAATATAGTATTGAAACATATATTCTATACAGACAAGACAGATTTTGCAGATCTAATATACCACTAAGCACGAAGGTAACAATGTTACAGTAATATGAATTGCTCTGTAATTCCTACTCTACATGATAAATAGTATTATTTAATGTTATACCAAAAATTTGAGTTAAACAAACCACACACACATAAATGTGACTTTTAATATTTTGAAAGCACTAATCTATTTATGTTAGGTAGCAACTATTTGGTGCATTGAATGGAAAATTATGTGACTATCATTTAAGAAACCCTTTAAAGTAATACAATTAGTGCATCAGCTGTTCAATTTTAAAATGTTGAAACTGAATTTTTTATAAATCAAAATATTGAGTATTTATGAACATTAATCTACTTTTCTTCGCACCATTCATTTTCTTTGCGAACTTGTTCTTCCTCCGATGCTGTGAAGTCATTTTTAATGTTGAACGTTTTTCGAATTTCATCAGGTGTCTTGCCTTTTATCATATTAGCGACAGTTTTGCATGTTACATCTAAAAGTCCCTTAATGTCAAGGTAATTAGCAGCCAAAATTAATTCAAAGAGAGTTCCTTGATCAACCTATAATTAAGTTATTCAATTGTTTATAAATATGAACAACCTTTCTTTGGCTTTTCTGAAACATAATACATAAAACAAAGATTAAATATTTACTTTTAAAAAGTCTGCATCCCAAGAACTTATATCGTCAGTACGCTTCTCTTTGTTTTCATCATCTTCGGGTGGAGGTGGATCATCCTTGTGATAAGTAGCCCACTGTATTACTTTTCGAAGAATAGCAGAGTTAACATTTGGAAGAGGAACAATTTCCTCTTCGTCGTCGTCCATACCAAGATCTTCTAACATAGTTTTTATAGTAACCGAACATTTTGCAATATCAACATCTACTTCAAAAACTTCACCATCGGAACTCTGAAGCTGAATATTAGGCATCTAAAACAGATTTCCAATAACTTCTCATACCATGTATTTGTGAACCAAAATGTATTAAAACAAATATAATTTTCTTGCAATGATGAAGTGCCCTTGTACTTTCTTGTGTACAAAATTGTTTTCTTTGGTTATATACATCAATAGGTTCACTTATTTTTCTAGTAACTTTAATAATTATTTTATTTTATTCAATATTAACTTACGATTAAACTGATCATTAAACTTTTCTTCTTTACAAAAACAAGCAGGCACTCCATCGATGCAACAAAACATTCATCACGAACATTTTCTTGTAAAATGTACGCGAATATCAAGCCTGTTTTAAAAAATCGTACGCTACGATGCGTATAAAGTAAAAAAAAATCAAAGTATTCACCATGAAATGTTGGTTGTAATCAGTGTAGTGAAATATCGTATAATTTGCTACAACGACGATCAGCAGAAAGCAGTTATGATCCTGTCCTCTGTCTCTTCCTTCTAACTTCTGCTGTTCTTGTGTTTTATTCTCTTACTCTAATTCGAAATTTGTTCTCTGTCTCAAATACGTTGTCCTTTTCAGTGCGTTAGGATCCTCGTTATTTCTTTTTCACTCTTCTATTTCTGTCTCCTTTTCGCAGTTCAGGTACGACAGGTACATGAACAACTTGGATAATACGTTATACCAACTCACGTAAGATGTCGCCATTATGTATCCAGATATACATCTAGTGACTTTACTCGGTAATACGAATAGCGGAGTTAGTCTACTTGTGCTGCCGAGGGAAAAGTCACCAAGTTTCGCTACCTAAACGATGTATAGAATTGATGTACAGGCAATGATTTATCGTGCTGGATGGATCTGGGATTTGAGATGTGCTTATCGTTCCCGAATCATTTCCAACGTTTTCGATTCAGACCAAAATAAAGTTTCAAAACTATTAAATGTAGAAATTGAAACTAAATATGACGAAAATGAAATATTCTGCTATCAATCAAAATGTCTACCATACACAAAATTGATTATCCATTCACATTTGTTCGTGGCAATCGTTTCTCTTGCATCTTTCTCATCTACCTCAACAGCTGAATAAAATTTGCCAAGTTTTAATTATCTGACTATTTTTAATTATCCGAACTTGGAAAATTTTACAATATGTATCTTAAACTACAAAGGATGATTGATCAAACAACACTTGGAACTTTCGTATATTTTTCTTCGACTTATAATTTAGGATCGCATAAAGCGAATGAAAGGAAAGCAGAGAAGGAAAGAAAACTACTCGTATTACACGAAATGAATTTATTGAAATGTATCGATATGACAATCATATTTTTACGTTTCGTTAGAATATTCAGACTTGCAAACATTTTCTATGTTACAATATTCTACTTATTCCCGTACTTTAAGAAATTATTCGCAGTTCGCAGCCGATTAGCTCGGTATTACCCGCGACGAACATTGTCGCGAGTAATACCGATTACCAGGTCTCACCGCGTGGAGGTTGCTGCGAGCGGAGACCCGGAGAGAGATAGATGGAATCAAAGTTCCATCGATCTCCCTCAATATGCAATACAAACGAAATTACCAAATCGGGAAGATGGAAGGAATCAATGTTCCTTCGATCTCCTCGTTCAGTTCTGCCGAGCAATTACATTATGGAAAAACTAGGCAAAATTGGAAAAGCCGCGACGCGAACCGTGGAGTTGGTCTTACTAGCTCGATCCCGTTTCTCCTCAGTGGGTCCGATTCGAGAGAAAACGAGCGACGCCATCCACTCCCCTAGAGGAGTGCCCCGTTTCTCCCAACTTCGAAGCCAGCCGCTAAGCGAGGACCTGGCTCACGAAGATTTACACAGAGAGGGTCTTATTCTGGAGGCTTCCACAGGGACCGGCAAAAATGCCTGCTCCTGCGTTCGCAACATGTCCTCTCTGGAAGCGGACGCACCGAAGAGACGGCGATCGACCGTTCGGACCACCTACACGGCCGGTCACTTACTTGTACAAGAAGCAGTGGTGACCGGGCTGAGAAACGAGGAAGCGAGCAAAAGTAAGCTAAAGATTGGTTAATTGCTCGGCAGATGACAAATATTTGTACATGGCGGCCTTAAAACTAACTTAGTCTAATTAAGCTAAGAGGTCCCGCGACGAGGGAGTCCTCTTCGTTCTTCGTTTTCTGATGTGCCTACCTAAGAGAAATCTAAAGTCAAGGCGTAATAGAAAATAGAAATGAAGTTGATTAATGGTTAAATACAGTGGTCACGCAGTAACAAAGAAAATAAACATGGAAAAATAAGTACAAATTCAAATCAGAGAACAAATGAAATAAATTAAACAAAGGAAAAAATTGAAAAAAAAAGAAAGGATTAAGAGAGTGGTCGCCAGTACTGAACACCGCCTATCAACCGTCAGCACCGGTTACAAAGAGTGGACTCCGCTCCCCTCCCCTCCCCCTTCCAGCTACGTAAAATAGAGCCATCCGTCCACCTCGAAGGCTCCCCGTGGAATGAAATTTCGTTAACCGGGGGGCTCCTTATATACCCATCGCAAGGTCACTTACCGTTACTTCGATTGTCTTAGTTCGATCTAACCGAATATTTCAAGAAATTGATGGCTTTTAAGCCATTATTTATAATAGGACATTCTTAATAATTGTTTAAACTATAGTCTTACGACGATTGTTAATAACTACGTTAAATAAAAATCGAGATATTGCGAAATCTGAGAAGGCCGTCGATTTCAATGAATTTTTATTCTGGACCGTAATTATTATTAATGTTTACCCATTTTGTAAGTGCTAATGTTACAATATGCACGATGAGTCATTAATTAGTTTATACAAATAAATTTTGATTGTGTTTCGAAGTAAAAGGTTGTTATTCAAGTGTTCTTTATGTAAGTAAAAATTTACAATATAGAAAATAATAATTATTTGTTACGCACAGTAACATACAACATTTGTTTAATTTTTGACATTTGTGCGGTGCACTTAAATTTAATTTTTTACACAATTAAACATTCTAGGTAGGTAAATAAATTTCAAGGATAGTATAAATCGAATACTAAACGAAAAATTATTTCTCTTTCATTAAAATATTTAGACAAATCTTAATTTTATTTCACGTGTAATACGAAGTACGAACATTTAATTTATTTCTCTTTTAACAAAAATATCACTATCATTCGTTACTCACAAAGGATCATCGATCTTAGAATCTACAACATATGTTTCTCCCATATTGATAATTCTTTCGTAACTTTAATACAATTTAGTTATCATTTTAAAACTTGAATAGAACAGATCATTCAATGATGTGTAAATTAATCACAGTGCAAAGAGGAAAGCAGTGTTCGACGTCGGTAATTAATCGATGGTGATCGATTATTCGACGAAAAAAGAATAAAACATTGTTAAAAGTTACGATACATTGTCAAACTCTATTGACTATAACGTTTTAAAAAACTTTTACAGTTTCTCCGCAGTTTTTTTCGATAAATATCAAGCCTCTCTCAATTACAGATCCGCAAACGATTGCGCCTAATAAATAACAATAACAATACCTTCTTAATAGAGAGCGTTCCTTTCATTATATTTACAACGGTTTACGAACGTTCTGTTTAAGAACAATTTTTACAGATTACACGTACGTATTTAATTATGGGCTGAACGGTGAAAGGTTTAGATTTCGTACCAATAACCTCGTTTCTCCATCGTATACATGGTAAATAGAAACTTTTATTTCGATACGGCGCCTACGAGTACATCACCGGATACTTAAATTAAAAAATTATGAGGTGTCGCATGAGAGTCGATGGAAAAAATTGCATCGTAATTTCTCGTCGCGATCCGGTTGATTTTCGGTGTGTACGATGATCGTAAAACAAAGAAAAAAAAAAATAGAAGCGAGGGCGAACGTGACGCCATCGGTTTCGAACCGTAAAATTATACTCTACTATTACTCGAACGATTCTTCTCCCGAGAATCTGTGAAAGTCAGGGGTGCTCGTCTAGGCGCCAGCAACCTACGCACAGACTTCGGCCACCCCTCTCCTCGTTCGACCCTTCTGATTTCGACTACTTTCTCTTTATCGAGAATACGGAGGAAAAAATTTGATTTCATTTTGTTTGTTCCTTTGTTCAACCCACTCGCGTTGCTGTTCGTCGGAAAAAATTCCAGCAAAATATGTCCGTTTACTCGAGGAAAAGTACAACTGCCGGTAGCAAAGTAACGGCTACAATTACGACGATTCGACCGCTCGTATGAAAAAGTTCATTCGGTTGAACCTGGCCGATCGAACGGCAAGCCTTTCCTGGACAAGCTCGGCTCGGGAGAGTAGTTTCAACGGCGATGCGTCGAAAAGTGCATTAATGCAAGCTAGTTCGCCCGAAGCAGGACAAACTGACGTACCCTGTAACGTTTCAGCGTACAATCAGCACACTTCCACTTTTCATCGAAAGCTCACAGCATTCCTACTCTTGCTTCGACCATCACCGAATAGAACGGAATTGAAAATATTCTTTCTGCAGAAAGGAAGAATCGGGAAAACGTTTTGTGCGCTATTCCCCACTGTCTCATTTTTACATCGATCAAAATAAGTAAGCCGTTCAAAGGTGAATAGGATTAGGTATAGAATTTTATGTATTATGTATCGAAATCCATATACATTCCCCGTAGCGAAGCGTATTGTTTTTTATATTAACCCGAATCTCGGTAGTAGATTAATCGTTCTAACTTTTCGACCGTGATTGGATAAAAAGGAAAAGATCAATTTTCGACCATTGTTCGCATGAAATTACATATGTATTTACCGAACGGAGAACAATGGCACGCATCCATCGCAAACTACAGTCTGTATTTTCTATGGTTTGAAATTATTCCTCGATTAACTTGGGATTGCATAAACGCAGTGCTCGTTGTAGCTACAAGGTAATATCAAAACACAGAATTTCGATTAATTATCGAAGCATCGAAAGTTCCAGGACGAGTTTTAAATTTAACTCACGGATAAGAGGTGGTAGAAGGCGATGTGGAAAAGAGAGATTATGGATCTTACGTAACCATTAATAGCGATCGCGAACGCAATAAATGTTAAGATTATTGAGTCGAATTTATGTCTACAAGATTTTGCTCCAACCCCCGAGCAGGAAGACTTACTAAAATTTGCTTTTAAGCAAATTCGTCGTTGAATCGGTTTTAGAGTAGGAGGAAGACTGTCTTGTTTAAACCGACGCCCAAAGTGGACGTTGATAAATAGTTGAAATTAATAAAATAATTGGTAGGTACTTGGTCAACTTACAATATTCTACAAAATTTAATATTAAGAAATTCGTAATATTGATGCTCGTATTGATGATTTTAAATAAATTGACAAAAAGGCAAAAGTTCGAATACAAAGGGTAGTGACACCACGAGAGAGATCTGTTGTCCTCTCTCGACAAATATCGTGACGAATTGTCGTATATTCGGTCCATACTACATAATGGTTGCGACGATAAATACCGAATTACGCAGATCCTTCGACGCGAAGGCGCCGCGACGTCTGTCGTCCGTACCTCTTCAAAGTCGCGTCTATTCTTTCGTCAATCGTTAATACGTTTTTAATTTTTTTCCCTTTCCTATAGTCGATCGGCGCTTTTTCCCGCCAAATTAACGTCCGGATAATTGCGAACTAATTGCTCGCTAGTTCCGATGATCATTACTCTTACTACATTTCTTTTTTATACGCGCGATAGAAGAGTAAAGTAAGAAAGATCGTTACGATTTCATTAACCCGCGATGTTACCGAGTGAAAACGAGCCAAACAAAAAGATTCCTATATGCGTATATGCGCCGTTGCGAAAGTACACAAATGCCTATTAAGATAATTTCATGGCACGAAATCGACCGGTGCAATCGTGTATAATTTTATTTTTTTTCTTTTCTTGTCAGTCGCGCAACGATTGATCCACGAGAAATCGAGTCTCGAATATAGTAACGAGGCGCGGAGATGTACACGTTCGTAGACGGATGTTTCGAACGGCGTTTCCCAGCGATGTTGCGCGTTACTTGTAAGTTACTTTTGTTACAATGCGAGCTTTCTCCGACCGCTTGCCATGCGTGAAAATTAAACGAAAAGAAAAAAAATAGAAACGAAAGCGAACGGCGGCTTTTTCGCATTAAACAGATACCTGCCTGCCAAGTCTTGCCTGTCGTTTTTAATGAGACCTACGCGGGCGTTGTGGGTTAATTATTCCTGAAAAAAAGCTCGCTCCTGTAATTCTTACGTTCGTTAACCATCGTCGCTGGAAATTTCTCGAGTAGATTCTTCGCGGCTGATATTAAGTCTAGCTGTTTCGTTATCAAACGGGCCGTCGAAATTTTTGCGCCTCGATCCTCGTACGGATCGACATCTCGATCGACACGGGGACACCTTTCGTGTACGCGTGGTCTGCCAATTGGTCATCGATCGGTAAAATTAAATATTAACCGGTCGAGTTGATCGATTGGACACTTAAATTCTCACGATGTGCGCGATAAATGAGAGAACTACGAACAATGGCTCGGAGAGACGTAAGAACGAGAGATGAAAAAGGAAGGATGGTCTTTCGCTGAAACGAGTCTGTAAAGATCACGATACACCGAAACACGGTGCTCGGTGTACGTGTGTTCGGTCTAAAAATCAATCGCAATCGTATCCAAAGATTGCGAGAGTAACCTTTCCGATCTTCCCCCTCTTTTCAATAATATATACGCGGTGTCGTATATTATCTTTGGTATCGTTTCGGCGCTCGATACCGTAGCGTTGTTAATACGTGTATCGTGAATCGTCTATGGACGAATAATGAACGCTGTAGCTCCAACGGAACGGAATTGTAAAATTGACCAACGTTTCGCAGAAAATAAACGACATCCTCGTAGGTACGGTTCGCGACTTGCATCATTTAAAACGACAACGATAAACATTTCTCCGAGTGCCGTGGCACGCATTGTGCCGAGGAAACTATCTTGTTACATTAAACTACGCTCGCAAACGCAACTTTCCAGCTCGATCACGAGCAGTGAAAATCTACGAGCAGCGGCATTCTCGAGGCATTCGTTGTCCTTTTAATCCACTTAAAAAACAATACGCAATCGCGTTAAACCCTTCAGTAACGGAGAACTCGACTCGCAATTCGGTACCGAAGATTCGCGAGATCCGTGAAATTCCCATCGATTATTGTCAATCGGCTTAACATCGACACGGTTCAAAATTAGGGGTGGATCGATCGGAATACAATTCGCAGGAATCTTACGAGTTTAATTACAGCCCCGTTCGGTTTTATATCGTATTCTCGGCGGTCTCTTCGCGACGCGATCTTCGACGTTTCCGTTCCCATTCACGGAGTTTCATTCATGAATCTACATAAGAAGTTCCTCTCCGCCAAAAGTAGTTTTCCGTAGCACGGACGGCCGGCAGTTTCATCGACGTGGGTTTTCTGTGATATCATCCCTCTGGGTGGAGACTAGGTCCGATGACGTAACGAAACAGAGGGTATAGAATACATACGGGGCGGCCGTAACAACGTGGAGGAGGAACACATCGATGGTGCCGGTGCCAATGGTGGTGGATACAGCGGGGGCCCCTTGGTGGTACGGAAGAACTTTGTGGAAGAGGGGTGAGTGGTTGCAGTATAAATGTGGCCCGCGCAAGCTCCACCAATCACTCGCCCTCTGACCTCCAAACTCCAAGCTCCCGCGGTACCAAACACCCCCTCCTAGTCTGTGCGATTTGGAGAGGAACCCGGAGCTTTTCAAACCCCGGGACTCGTGCCTCGTGATCACCACCTCGTGGTTCGAACCCGAGCATCGTCGTCGAGTAACCAGTCAGCACCGACGCTCTTCACCCTCGATCCCATCAGCTTCGAGAAATATTCGAACCGTCGAATCCACCGGCAGCTACCAGTCTCGTTTACGTTGCTCGATCATCGACAACTCTTCATAGACCATGACAACGGTGAGTGATTTACCACGGACCAAACTATATTTTTCCTTCGTTTCCGTTTATATTAATTTTTCTTTCTTTTCCTCTTTTTTTTTTACGCCGCGCAATCGTGCGAACCATTATCGAAAGATTCGATATCTAAATCCAGCAGTCGGTAGCCTCGCGATAAGTCGCGGGAGAAGCGACGCGAACGAAAATTATTCGAATGTAACGCGTTACGAAACACGAATTGTCGTTTAAGAACATTGGACGCGGTTTTACCGAAGCGTCGCGAACCGCGTAACCGATCCAGGAAGGTGTAAGTATATCGGACGAATTCGTAGACTGCACACCGGCAACGACACGCCTAATTTGGTTTAAACTCACGGCCAAGAACGAGGGAGAAGAGAAACAGAGGTGTGACGCGGGACCGAGGGAAACTTTGGCCAATTCAAACATTTCGTTCTCTCCTTTTTTTTATCCATTGAAACACGTTGTTTCTCCATCGGACGGTTATGCAAACACAGGAAATACAATACACACTTCGAAGTTTCCGACGTCCAGATACGGCCGATTTATCCGCAGACACGGACAAAGGGACACGGGAGTGTAATCGAGTAGACAATTAGAAGATATTATGCACGCGTGGTAACTCATCGTATCTCGATAGCGAGATATTTATCATCGCATTCGCGTCGTGGAAAGGCAATCATTCTCGTCATTATCGGGGAAACGGTCGTTCTCCCGGGATGATCGTAAAATTCGAAGATCCGTCTCTATCGATTCGTTACCGGAAAATTTCGAAGCGCTTATTTCCATTTCGCTAGACAGCTTCGACGCGCGCGTTAATTCCGCGAGGAGATTACGGAGAAATGAAACGAAGAACGTTGATCGCGGGTAAAATAAAATTTGGAGGAATCGTACGTATCACCACCGGAATAGCGCGTATTGGATTCTATTTTCGGGGCAACCGCGAACAACGGAAAGGAAAAAGAAGAATTCGTCTTGCATTATCGATGCTCGAAACCGAAACGATACGAATGCTTTGCGAATTATTCGTGCCAAGTGAATCGGATGCTGGGAAAGAGTTCGTCGCTGCAACAGTTGCGCCGAAACAAGACTTCTTCTCGGTAAATTCTCGAGCGAGCTCAAATTGTACCCGCAAAAGGAGAAATTGATGTTTCGAAAATAATATTAGAAACCTTGCATCGCGATTAGGTAATGCATCCTGCAATGCGCACATCTTGCGAGCAGCACGGGATTACTATATATTTATACGCGTTCGAGAGAATTTACTTTGCGTTATGTCGGACGTTCGTCGTGGGATAACAATCGAACATGTGCTCTCGTAAATCTAACATCGGGGAAAATGATTGCCCAATAGGAATGCTCGTCCTGCCACTTCGTCATTTCATTGTGTTTTTTCGTTGGGCAACGATCGAAGGATCGGGAGAGAGAGAGAGAGAGAGAGAGGGAGTAACATCTCGAACGAAACGAATCGCGACGAGAAAATCTCGAACTGCGTACGCGGTTGCCGGAGAATGCATAAAGTTTCTTGTTGAAACGCCGTACAAAGTGTGTTCATTGTTTTGCATTAACCTGTGGAATCGTGGCGCTAGAGATTATCGCGTGCGAGTTATTACGCGTTAGAGACACATCAATGCCACACGCGGTCAGCAGCCATAACTTTTTACGACTGTAGTTACCGGCTATCTCGTTCGATTTCCCGACTTCTGCAGGTAATCGCGAATAATCCGTTTCGCGATGCGCGAAAAACACGACGAATTCGCACGACAGTGCGACGTGGATGGATCGATCGATCGAAATGCGAAAGAAAAACGATTGGATACCAAAATGGTATTGAACGTTGATATCGAACATAGAGAAACTTTCGAGACGCGATGTCCAGATTTTACGAACGGAAACGGTTCCGAGGAGCTCGAAAAGAATGAGCGCGACGATGAGGAACGAGAACGCGACCGATGTAACTACCGAAAAGCCGCAACGCCGCGAATTGAACGCAAAGTGGAAAAAAAGAGAGAAAGGGGTGTAGAGCTTTTTCTATGCCACGAGACAGAGAGACGCCAAGACGCCCCATATCCCAGACAGAAGTTAAATCGCGCGTTACTAGCTTTTTCCCTCTCCTACTTACGCTCGCGTTCACCGCCCTTAAGATATCCTCCCTGGACGACTATTTACGCTTTTATCATATCTCTGTTTGATTTCCACAACGAGGGAATTCGTTCGGCGAGATCAGTGATTCGAGAAGCAAGGTAAAAGGATTTTCTCAGCTTTTGAACGATTAATACCCTCCTCTACCGTGTACAGTTGCTGAACGACGGGGCCTCCATTATTCGAACAAACAAGGAGACCCGATGTATCGAGTAAGAGAGTGTTCGGACAATAGAACTCTCGCTTCTCTATATTTCGAGGAAAATCACATACGATACGTTGTAATTCTGTGTCAATGAACATTCTTAATTACAGAACCGATAACCTTTAACTCGATACGAAGAAACGATTTTTAGTTAATAATTTGAATGTATTCGAGTCTGTTTACGTTAGCATTTCGTACGCGGTGATCGCGCCTTGAAAAATATCGGTGGATCGTTTTACTGGGCAAATAACGGACATTTCGAACTGCATCGGTTGTATTCGTTCAAAATTTATCGCGTACAAACAGGTAAAAAATAATTGATAGAAATATCCACGAGAGTTTACCGCGGGAAAAGTTCGCCATTGATGTATCTTAGATCGTAGACACGTAACGGGATTTAATAACGTGCCCGTGTATAAAACGGCATCGCTTCGACGAGTTGCAAACGACAAACGCGACCATGTTCAAACGCAGATAACACGCGAATTGGAACCGACAATCGATGCAAATTATCTCCTTGCAAGATTTATGTTAGCCCTGACATACGTGTTCCGTAACGTGGGAAGTTGATGGCGTATTCTTGTTTCGTTTCAAGAGGAACGAAAAAATTGTAAAACAGTGGCGCGTGGGTGTTAAAAGTTCATAGAAACAAACATCCACTTTTATAAACCGCTAATTGGGCACGCTTCTCGATCTTCCCTCGCTAATGATCGCATAAAGGTAACTAGATACAAAAGTACTGGGAAATTTGATTCCGTGCGGCGCATAAGAGTTGTAGAGAAACCGGGGACCAACGTACGACCGAGAATCAAAGTAAATGGAACAAAATTCGTACTTTGGGAAAAAATTGTCGTTTTTAATATCGGACGTATGAAATATTATCGTATATACTTTCGCATAAAAGCGTCGTATTGCGCGTGAAAATTTACATGAAACGTACATTGTGTTTTACGCAAGGGGCGTGTCCCTGGCATGGAATTTTTATATATGACATTTAAGCCTCTCGTTTTCGAGCTGATAAGCAAGTTTCTCTTCCCTTCGAAGGACGAGTATATTAACACGCATACCTTTAGGGAAGAAGAATCCTTCGGGATACGGCGCCGTGTTTCGAATACCACGATGAATCGGGCGATACTCGCGCATTATTCTAATAACGTTCGATTATTCGGTATCGCGCGGTGTCCCTCGAACAAACAACGAACGGGACGTTCCATGAAAAGTCAGTAATTGATACCGAGAGAGGGAAAAAGAGTAACCGCCACGCGATCGTGAGACGCACACGAAGACGATACCCTTCGATAATTAATTTTACGTTACGAATTTTTACACCAGAATCTTGTGTTTACCCTCGATTTAATCGATGGCTAGACATCGTCGCGTCTCGGTATTAAATTAAATTAAACGAACCACTTCTTCTGTGGCGCATTGAACTTTTTCTATTTAAGACCGACGACTTGTTTAAACGGACAAAAGTAACGCTCGATCTACAAGGTCAACGCGCGTATGGTCGATCGAATATAACGGGGGTATTTACGGTACCAAGCATTTCAGAACTCGTCGAAGGGTTGCAATATTCGTTTGCTTCGCGGATACGAAACAGGCAGCAACAGCAATGGTCTTCAAAAGCCAAAATATTTAGCTTTCCATACAGTGGGCAAAAAGTATTCGGAACGGATACTTTGGATCTGGAGTTTCGATATTTAAACCAACTTTATCACACGATCTCGCTTTATAACATTTTTCCGGAGTGTGCTCGTGTTTCCGAGTAAAGGGGGGTAAACAGAACAGAGGGAAGCTTGTAGGAAGTGGAGTTACTACGACTTGATCGACGGTCAATTACCTACACCGAGTGAATGGTAAGATCGCGCGTTGCTCGAGGGACACAATTCTTCCGACACGGTGCAATTTTTAATGAAGAAATACAAGCGAGCAGTGTTCGCAGTGCTCGTGGCTAATAACGCGATACAACGTCCGCGTAAAAAGGCAAAAATACCGTGACAGATCCGAGTGCACGGAGCATAGACTCGTTTCCGATGTCTCTTGCAATCTTTTTCAATTAAAATCTCGCCAACGTTACCTTACATTTCCCACCGAAGGGGAAATGCGGAAACGCGTATCGCGTCGTTGTAACACACGTGGAAAATGTATACTACCAGTTACATCGGGGAACGGACAGCTTCGCGTTGAAAACGAAATATTGTATTACCGATACGACATTTTTCGTCCTTCCCGCGTTTAGAATACGGGCGTCGTTACGAAAGAAGACAAAGCGTCCGTCGATAATTTTCCAAGGAAAAAGTTGTCGCGTCGATAATCGCGCCGAAAACTCCCGACGATTCACCGTTGGTCTCTCCTGTTGCTTTGTTCGACGAATTCACGAACAAACGAGAAACACCGAAACATCAATCGCTGCGGGCGCGCAGATGCTTTTTCGTCCGTGCGTCTATCGTCATATCCATTTGCATAATTTCCGCAATTAGGATAGCCGCCAATTAACGAAAATTAATTGTGTGCAATGTTATCGCGCCGGCCCCATCACCACCTACTATCTGTCCCTATTGAGTGGTTCCTTTGATAAATTCTAAATTAATACACGAAATGTCATAGAACGACAGCTGCGAAACCGCATCGACGATTAACGATGAGTTACGGATAAAAACTTGCCAAGTTCCGGGCTGTGTAACCGTTGAACAAAAACAACGTTTATCCGTCGACTTCACGGGATTCATTAAGAGCCATTTACCTTTACCTCGGTCGTAACGACGCGGGTGCCGGGCCGAAGACGGAAATCAGGAGCGGAGAAACGAAGAGCACGAATATGTAAAAGTAAACCGTCTTGTTGCGAGAACCGCCCCGCTCGCTATTTAAGAATTGAAATTATTTTCATCTCGATGACACGATGTCGCTTTGTCTGCCGATTATATGCAAAATCGTCGACGAATATCGTGTTAGAATATTGGCCAGGTCGAATGTCTTACTGCTCGATGGACGACTCGTCGTTCGATCGATACCGATCGTGTCAGCAAATTGTCTTCTACCGATTCCTCGCGGAACGCTCACGTGCGCGAATAAACGCCTACTGAAATCTAAATCGAATCGCGCCGACGCCTGATACATACATATTTTACGCATATCTTACTTATCCACGGTGAACATTATCCCCGCGAGATTAGTACCGTATTTACGTACTTTTTATCGTATAAATTCGACGTTATTTTTTACGCGACGCTTTATAGAGAACGATCCGTTCGTGTCACGAATATTTGCATTATAAAGATTTTTTTATACTCGATACGCGTATACAACGTGTTCGAAGATTCGATATTCGAACGAACATCCCCGGGACGCTTCGAAATATTTCTGGCAATATCCTCCCAGGATACACTGGGTGCAATCTGGAAATTGATTATGTAACTCGGATTGGAAACACGGCAGACTGCTTAGAACCGTTTAATCATGGAGGCGTTGAACTAATAAAGATCGCGTCGAAGGCAATTTAAAACCAGAACGTAAAGTAGGTACTACGATCGGAATATCGTTAGTCTAAGAACAACTTGGCACGGGTGATATTATGAAAACTGTTAAATAGGAAAATTGTTGTTGCATTCCTTGACAAAGTTGGTTGCCCTCTATTATCGGTTCGTGTATTCTAAAAATACAAGACGTAACCACGATTTTACGAGGTGTACGCAACGTGATGGTCGGAATCGATTCGTTTTTAATTTCGATCTCGTCTCGAACGATGCCCGGAGAAGATGGACGTTACTTTTCTTCGATAAAGCGAATTTACTCGGAACGGTTCCGTTAGATTGTAGGAATGATTCTTGCACATGCATTCGTACTAAATTCCAACTGATACCTCGATCGAACGTAAAGGTGGAGATATTGTTAAAATAGAAAGAAGGTTGTAACTTGAAAGTAAGGTCGTATCGAGTATACGTTTACATAATCCTAACTTTGCGATACCACACCTTAAGAAACATCCTGCATATACGTATATATGTAAATGTATAATCATGATTACTAACAATGATACATTTGCACGAAAAACAAAGCATCTCTCGATTCTTTCGTGACGTAGCTATATTTTAAATATCGCATGTTCCATAGTTTTAAAGTTTATCTTCGAATGTTCTGTTTTGTATAGAATTGACACGAAACTTTCGAAGATGTCGAAAAACTGACGTTTAACTGTAACTTTGACCGATTGTTGTCACAAGAATGCAAAACTTTTTCTCATTCGTAATCCGTGGTCATAAACACACGTAAATACTATCCGCAGTATTTTCCATCCGAGGAGATTGTTAAGCATTGCACCCGAATGGTTCGCTGGCAAATAACAAGACTACGATGTCAACAAGAACAGCTTGCCGCAAATTGGCCGACACGACCACGATCTCGTTCCTTTTCCGCCTTCGTTGTATCGAAAATAAATGACGATCTGATATCGATTTTGAATGAGAACATCTTATTCCCGCACGGCGAGCTGAGCGTGAAAAATACGCGAAATTTAGCGAAGTTCGTCCTTCGTTATAACTAAATTTATGTGACGCCTGTTGATTTCTTGAGTCGTTTCCGTTTCGATCTTTGAAGGAAAAATTGTAGTATTAATTAATCGCTAACAATGATAACTCGATAACTAGTTGAAACCGTCTACGACTTCGTGTAATTAATCATCGAAATTATGTTTACAGGCCATGATATTCATCCAACGATGCATGGTCGTTCTCGCCATTCTTCTCTGTTACTTTCATGTACAGAGTGAAAGTGTGGACTGTGAGTAAGTATATCTTCTCGTTTCGTACCTTATAATAATGATAATAATAAAACGTTCTTATTACACCGTCCAAAAAAATACATAAATATGAACGTAAACAAAACGGTGTAGTAGACGAAACTCACGAAGCTACGCTGTTATTGAGTCTAATTTGTAATGGTAATTATCGTTTAAGAAATTTATAAAATCGACCCAGAATTGTGGCACAAATGTACACAAATGTAGAATTATTTTACGATATGGTAATATTAATTGCGGTACTTTGTTAATCTTTTTAGAATGTACCCATTCCATCAGACCTGCAGAGGCACGATGTCAAGAAAACGCGCAATGTTTCCGATCTTGTATGGATCGGGTTGCGATGGAAGTAAAGGAAGTTTAAACTGCATCAGGGAATTCGAAGGCAGACACCACATTCCTTACGTTCCATTATCAAAATCGAGATTTTTAATCGCTCTGCTCGATAACGTAAGCCATGTTACTGACTTTAATTATACATTATTGAAATTACTTTGCGCGAACAGAAGGCAAACGAAATTGTCGCTTCTGCGTGTACGCTGTCGTATGAACGATAAACATTTGAACATTCGACAAATTTTAATTACAAAAATATATCTCTTGTAACTAGACGTCCGGAATTTCAAATATCCGACCAGCATTAACTGTCCCCTATTTTAAATATATTAGTGAACCTACATCTACTTAACATTTAATATGATAAAACGTCTCTACCCTCCCGCAAAAAAAAAAATAAGTATTTTACAGAATACCAATAATCGATTTCATGTTTAGTGTTCTTCAAAAAGAAGGGTTGACCCACATTTTAATTCGTACTCTTCTAAATTGAAATCTCGTAAATCGATTTACATAAATACGTTGAAAAAATCTATATTGGTTACATTAACGTGTCATGACTTCAGATTGATCAAAATTACAATAACCGAATAAAAAATGATCGTCATCAAAAGATTTAAAGTATTCTTATTTTATCATAGGATATGCCAAAGGATGTTACGTACACTGCACACCACAGACAAAGGAACAATGAAATGGATGAACGAAGGTCACCCCAAATGGAGAACTTTTTGTCAGAATTGGAATCCTCGGACAGCAACTATTAAATGGACTGATCAGGAAATAAATATTTGCTCGACTTGTGCAAACATTTTTCATTAATCAAATTTTCAGAAATGTGTATTTTGCTCTCTTTCTATACTGTTTACATTGAATAAAACTTCCTCTTTCTCCTTTTTCTTCCTTCTCAAGTCTTCCCATTTGTCTAAACAATTCATGTTCCTTTCCCCTCATCTACTTTTGCCTTTTAAACGTCCCTGAACTGATAATGAGAGATAATTGAAATTGTATCCACGTTATTAACAATACACTATGTGCTACAGCATCAGAAATACATTTGAAATTCACAACAATTCCTTAGATTATCCTACTAGAAAGAAAGTACGAAATTAACACGTATCGATGAGTTCGTCATTCACGATATCTAATACAATCGCCATGCATAGGTACATGTGACCACCGACTAAGCTCTTGTATATACATAAACGAATTTAAGACAACTATTAAAGGAATATCTTCGTTATGTTCACAAAAAAAAAATACACAGTTAATAAAAAAATTTATTTCTAGAAAATTTCGCGCGTTCTTCATACATTTAACACGTGTATACATACATATCACGTAATCGCATAAAGTTATTAAAAAAAAGCGTAACATTTTGAATCAGACAAGTTCTACAATAAACAGAGTTATACTTATGTCGTTAATAATAACAGACATTCGACTTTACAAATTTACTGTTAGAATTTAGTTGAATCCGCATCTTAAAGAACAGTTCTATAGTAATACCTTATTTAATGAATTAAATACTTTTAACAAAGAATTGTTACTAACTAAATTGTGGTATATACACTTCAAAAGTGAATTTTATGTACGGATACTGCTAATTACCCTACAAGAATTTTATAATATCTCTTCTCTATAGTTTTAATAGAACACACAACTTAACATGTATCTACACACAGGTAATATACACATACATACTGTTTACACGAATAAACCGATTTATTGTCTTTAATAACAAAAACAATATTCATTCATTAATATAAATATAATTATAGAATCAAACTCTTCCCTGCTATGGAAAAGTATATTAAAAATATATAAATAAAGAATTACAATTCATACAACCAGGCTTCTCAGAGTCGTTACTATTCGTTAGCGGTCAATGCCGCAAGTGTGTACAAGTGTAAATAAATTGTACTTCAAAATTAAAAAAACTTTTAAACACATAGTCGGAATCCGTACTTTTTGTACCAATTCAAAGAATGAGTGCTCTCGCAAGAAAAATTTTTGGTTATAGACATGAACACACTAAAATCTTGATTTTGAGGTTACATAAGAAACCAAACTACATGCTGGACATTGATAAGAAGTGGAAGGGAACATTTATTTTATTTAAAAAATTACCAGAAAAGCATTTGTCTCGAAAGCTTTTGTCTCGAAAATCTACAATGATTGCAATTGATAATAACGAAGAAACTGATTTAATGAAATCGAAAATTCTAAGCGAACATAAAATAATGTTCAATTTACTGAAAGAATCTGTACATTACAAAAATACTATTATGAGGCCTACTAATACAAAAGTATTTGTTACTCCTGAAGAAATAGAAATACTGTTCTCTAGATTTAAATCACCAAAAACTGCACTAGATTGTTTTGAAGCCATAAAGAAATTAACATATTATTATTTAAATAATAATAGTCTTAATGATGAAATATGTCATATGGTTTTAAATGCTTCTGTTACTAAACTTTCTGAACTAAATGATCAACAAATCCAGAAATTAATGCAACATTTGATTGTAATAAATGATTCGTTGAAACATTTACCAAGTTATTATTCGTTTATGAAAGAATTGGATGAAGAATGTTTAAAACGATTTTTTGTATTCGATCCTTCACAAATGTTATTAATAAACAGTGTATTTTATCAACTTGAATTATGTAAATCTAATTATATGTGGCGTTCACTCCGAAAGTTGGGTTCTAAGCCCCATAAACTTACATCAAAAAATCTAGTTCAATTCTTTTTTTTTTTAAGTCTGTGCAATGTACCTGACTTACCTATGTTTGATATTCAACATACTTTAGAGGACCATATGAATCATATTATTGGGGATGAAATAGGTATAATTGCAAGGGGCTATTTTATGAATGAAAGACGAATTAGTAATACATTATTGTTGAAAAAAATGCTAATACAAATAGCAAATAGTGTTAAAATTATGCATAACAGTACTATAGGAGCAACTCTGAAAATATTACGGTAGGAAATACCTTATATAAATAAACATTTTTTCTATAGCACTTACACAAACATTTATGTATTTTAGATATAGTAGTCAAAGCCAATGCTGTGATCTGCAGAATCAGTTTTTGTTTCTATTGAAGCATTTACAACCTGAACTAGCACGACTACCATTAGTAACTTTAACGCATATTGCACATACATGTGGATCCATTCGCACATATGATAGAGATTTGATAGATAATATTCTTCGCAGGTAGGTTAAGTTAAAAAAAGTTATTATTAATACCTATAGATAATAAAAATAATGTTTAAATATCATTTAGAATGTTAAACGAAATTAAATTGGCAAGATTAAAAGATATTGAAAGGATTAGTTTTCTTGTGTGTACACTTACACCTTGTGCAGAGTACCAGTCAGAATGTCATGAAATAGTGAATGAACTAATGCAAACTTATCAAAGCTCCAGAATGGAAGAAATTAAGTTGTAAGTTTTTCTTTGCTATATCGAAGTGATATTGTTATATACATTGTAATCATAAACAATATTAAATTATATTGTTGTTTAATGTATCCACTATAGGTATTCAAAATCATTGTTACGGAGTTTAATATTCTTAATACACAAAAATATATATCCAGAAGAATTAATTACACATGTATTAAATCCTGCATTTATAAAACACATACAACAGAATAATATGAATAATTTAACAAATGATATATTGTATTTAAATTGTTCTGTTCAAATAGAGGTTCCTAATTATACAGGTCCATTACTGAATCAAAAATTATATACGTGTCTAATAAAGGTATAATTTAATATATAAAATTAATAATTTAAATTTGGTGTTCAGATAATTAAGTACAGTGATAAAAAAATGAAATCTTTCTTGCTGTTGCAGAAATATTGCAAACATTCTAATGTGCACAATAGACACCCTAATATACTATTACGAAATGAAATTGTATTCTTATGCAAGGTACTTTTTCAAAAACATGCAAAAAGTAAATTTTGTAAGCGACAAAAGAAATTTAAGTTTTAATGCATTGAATTTATTCTAACAGGAAAAACTGGGAATACACCCATATGTTGATCAGATTTTACCTCATTTTAATTCTGACGACATTGTTTTTGGTTTGGATGAACATGACAAATATATCGCAGTTGAACCTATTTTATCAGTAATGCCACATGGTTCAATTAAACGAGTAAATGATAATGATTTAAGAAAAATACAGTGGAAAATATTCATCTTCTTAACCAATAGATTTAACATACAAGGTCGAGATGGTTATATTTCTTATGCCCATACATTGTTTAGGCAATTAAAGAGTATTGGATACACACCAATTCCAGTAATTTCTTAAATTATTTCTTATATATTAATAATGCATTAGTATAGAAATTTTATGCACGATTATTAATCTTATTGATACTTTTACAGATTTGTACAGATAAGTGGGAAAAATTGGTTACAGAAAATGAAAAATGTAATTATTTAAAACAATTAATTTTCTCCAAAGATAATTATGATGTTATAAAAGTGTAGATTTTTTTAAAAATAAAATTATCAAAAAAGTAAGTTCCTGGAAATTTATATTTGCTCTTCTCTCTCAATTTTTCTTATGTTACCAACACCCTTGTACTTAGTATTAATTTATATTTACTTTCTTTTCAATTTTCCTTACCTTATTATCATACTTATACGTATATCTTAAATTTCATAATGTTATTTATGTTATGACTGATAATAATAAATACTTTTTACATAAATTATAACATATGAGAAGTTATGAAAAATTAAAAATGTTTTTGTGCATTGTTAAAATAGACAAGATAAATGTAAAATAAATGCATCATACTAAACCACTAAAAGTAATATGGTAAAGAAAAGAATATTACATCAGTTTTATGTTACATATTTACTAAATATTTCCCAAATATTCTTTTAATACTGAACAAATTTATCATAACTTCTTATATTATTTACAATAAATGAAAATATACATTTATGTAACAAGTATAAATGTACATGCATATGTGTGTGTATAGTTATCAGATAAAGATATTTTTCTATTTCATATAATACACATTAATAAATATAATTTTTTATATCAATATTTTTCCAAGAAGGTATGCATATATTTTTTAGTATATTCATAAGTTACGAATAACGTAGCTGTTGCTGGGATTGTTCTGATTAATGTTGGTTTTAAACCATTGTACAAGGAACCAATACCTTCACTCCTTACAATATCTTTCATGACCACTAGTGCTGGCGTCTTTAGATTTTTTACCTTTAAATATAATTATAATTTAAACGTGAAATTGATCAAATCAGCGTTTCTCATTGTTTAAATTCTTCTTGTAACAAACGTATTAATATATACACCTATATTATTTATTGAAGTATGAACATTCTAATGAATAATAGAACTAACCTGTATTCTACTTTTAATTACATCTGCTGGAAATATTACGAGCCATAAAATAGTACCTCCCACAGCACCAGCTATCATTGTTTTCTGCCATCCAATATTGTCTCTACTTTCATTTGGCTTTGCCAGAAGTTCTCTCGTGATTTCATAACCTCCGAAAAAAAAAAAGTATCCAGGCATTTCGCGTGCTATAGTCGATGATAAACCAGTAAATAGGCCTCTTAGCCCTTGTTCTTTAAGAATTTGATTAGTCAGTCCCCATGGCCCAATTTGTTTCTATGAAATAATAACTTTTTCAATTGCTACATATACTTTTCTGTATTAGATCTTTTGCATTCTTTTTATCTTTTTTCTAATTACCCTAACTGTAGTCAATGATGTCGTTTCACTTTGAACTTCTCTCATTGCTTGTAGCTTACATTTTATAAGCTCTGTTGGGCACAATGTTAATGAAGAGAAAAAGGCAGCAAAAAATCCAGCCCAAGCATTCTGAATTGAAGTTAAATCCTCTACTTTTTCTACACCTATATAATAATATTATCTTTTAAACTAAAAATTGAAATTTAGATTTACAATGTTCTAAGACAATTATATTACCTAAGAAATTAGAAATAATTTTCTGACATCCCCCGTATGCTGCAAAGAGTACTGAATTTTCAGCTACATTAGCAACCACGGCAGGCACAGTTCCTGCATATAAACCACGCATTACTCCATCCGTTTTAAGTGTTTGTAGAAAGCAATTTGACATGCCCTTGTACAAAGAAGGAAATGTTTGCATTTTTACCTTAATGGTATCTAATGGTTGTCCAACATATACAAGTGCTACCCCACCTTAAAACAAATAATGTATCAAATAAAAGTATATAAATTTGTGCATTTACATAAGAATAAATAATCTTTTAATGTATTAAATTAATTATCATTTTTTTCTTTTTTATAACAATGTGAAAATAAATAATTGTCTAACGATATAATAAATAACTGAGTTTCAAATTCTACAGATATAGTAGTTTGTAAAGTAGAAAGTAGAGGTATAATGATATATGAATTACAACTGTGGTTAAATACAAATATTTAAAGATTTTTAATGTTATCTTATTATTGCAATATATTTATTACTTAATTTTTTCTGAAATTATTTCTGAAGTTGTGTGTACATAGATTATACATAGATTAGAAAAACCAACAATACGTTCAATAATATTACGAGACGTAATTACCAAGTGATCCAGCAATAAAATCAATTAAACCGACTTTTAGATTATTCAAACGCTGATTTTGTTTTTCTGTATATTCAAATGTCATTGTTATATTTTTGAATTAATGAACGATTCTTAATCTTTAAACGAAACGATAGGTTAGCATGTGATTCTACTTCAAGTGTTTTACTATCAACTGGTTAGTGTTCGATAAGAAAAAAAAAGAAAAGTTTGTTTGTGATTACAAATCACTAATACTTCGGTTTTATAAGCTTTTATTTATACAATGATAGTCACCACACATTTGGCAGATATCTTATATACATGCACACGCGTTATATATGCAAACATGATTGATAGAGTCACAAATTGTTCATCGATCGATAACAGTCAAGTATTACATATTTAGGCAGAAAATGAAAAAATTATATTTTACTTACTAATATACAAAATTAATTCCTGTAATAATATATTTAATACCTTACTTAAAATTAATATTCTAGTCAATTGTCTTGAATTATGAATTATTGCTACAGTAATTATAATTTTTGTATTATTTGTCTCTACGCCTCTGCATTCGTAATTAGATTTTATAATCTGCACTTCAAAAAGATTTTGAATTTAAAGTTCTTAGAAATTATTAACCTAAAATTTAGGATCCAAATGCAAATAATCTAAATTGAAATATAATAGTTACCATCTAAAGAAAAGAATGAATGATATAACAATCATAAAACAGTCATTTTCAGTGAAATCGTTTTGACGTTATTGTTATTTTACGAGAGAACACTGGAGTATCATATGGTTTCCATGGAAACGCAGTGCTACATCTTTAACATCTTACGTTACTAAATTAATATCTCTATAACTTCAAATCGATTATTATAAAAAAAAAGACGAATAGGAATGCCTCCATCATAATGTATATTGTGTTGAATAAGCAACTAAAATCTAGACATAAAGTATTGTCATTTCTCAATAGCTAATTCACAGATCATCAGAATAAACTTTAAATTCAGAAAGCCTTACAGAAATTTAGGCAGTTTAGTAAATCAGGAAAGTTACTAGATCGAGGTGTTCAAGACATATATGTATGACGTACGCGACATTCTGTAGTTCCAAAACATGGATTTTCTCGGTTACGTTCTCAATTGAATGATTATTGTTTTTTGGTTTGTTTTGACAAAGCAAGCATTGAATTTTATTCGTGTTCCAAGAAAATCGTAGCAATTCTGTGCAATGATTGTTTTCTTTGCAGTACGAAAATAGGGAAAGTGTGTGTGCCTATAGTAGATCTGCCATGATAGATCCGAACGCGTCTTCGTCTTATTCCAAAAAAGTCCGAGATTGTTAGCAAAATGCGTGATTTCTATTGTCAGGAGAGCTTCTTTAAGGTAAGTATACTGTTCGGGAGAGAATTGAACTGTTTGATCATTCTTGAATTCATTAAGAAGAAGGTAAATTCGCTCAGTAAATTGGAGCGCAGCGTGCCTCTAGGAGCGCTCTGGCTCGTCTGCGCCATTAGAGTTCAGAGCATGATCTCCAGATATTTCTAATATATTATCAAAATAGTACGTAACTTTGATGAACAGTCTTTTTTGACACGTTATTTATTATATTTCTGAATCATTTAACATTTTCTTAATATACAAAATACTCTATCGATACGATTGATATGTCAGTACCTCGAAATTTTTAGTACCGCATTCTTCGCAAAGAAATACACTTTTTCAATTACTTTTCTTTATTTCACACTGTGTTTAATATATTTATAATTTATATATTTTCAATTACGTCATATTCAAAATTGATGTATTATTTTCAGAAATTTGTATGTTTTATTTTTCTTAGTGCATCCTGTTCAATTAAACTTTACATGATTTTCATATTTACACTTGTTTTATATTTTAAGTTTACATTTACATCTGCATTAATAATTGAGAATCAAAATTTATAAAATATAAGAAACTTGGTTGGTTTCATATGTTGTACATATTACTATGAATTCTGATTATTTAATTAATTTTAGTTAAGTTTATTGGTTCTTACCAGTGATAGAGACATTTTATCTGTCAATGAGAAATAGGTGATTTTCAAAATTTACTATCTGAAATAACAAAAAGTGATTTCAAAGTTCAATTTCTATAATAGAACGAAAATTGTATTTTTATAAAATCATAAGAAAGTAAAGCAAAGAGTTGATATGTATACAAGGAAATATATGAAAGAATCATTCTTTGTGATTTGGCATGCATAAAATTATATTCATGTGCTTAAATATAAATCTATATATGTTACCTGAGTTTTCATTTATTTAATTTGAAT
The DNA here is from genome assembly GCF_051014685.1 of Ptiloglossa arizonensis. Taxonomy (NCBI): domain Eukaryota; kingdom Metazoa; phylum Arthropoda; class Insecta; order Hymenoptera; family Colletidae; genus Ptiloglossa; species Ptiloglossa arizonensis. The sequence continues at coordinate 20,771,140 of NC_135056.1, forward strand.
TAACTTTCAATTAATCTTTTATCTTTCTTTTCCAGTAACAGTACGGATTACAGAATGGTGGTGGATTGCTTATCCATTCAAGGCTCAGCAGCTATAGTACGGAAGCAGGAGCGAAGGTTAGGTGGGTCAGTGGGTGCAAAAATGCAACCTAACAATGTTGGTAGTTGCGGGGGCATGACACCCAAGGAACTTTCTGACAATGATGACCTAGCTACTTCTCTCGTGCTAGATCCTTATCTGGGTTTTACCACTCATAAAATGAATATCAGGTAAATATTTAAAAATAATTTTTTTGTTCATAATATAAAATGATATTATGAGATGGAACCTCTATTTTACATTAAAGGTATAGGCCATTGAAAGCAAATAAAGATGAACTTCGTAAAATTATTTGTGAATTTATTCAAACACAAAATTATGAAAAAACATATAAAAAATTAATGGGTGGAGACTGGGGCGCTCGACTCCCACATACAAAATCAAAACAACAACAGATAAATTTGGAGAAACATGTGAGTTATATCTGTAAAGAAGAATATTAATATGTAATGCTCTATAAATTTTTACGTATGTAAATTATTTTTGTTTTTTTTTTGTTTTTTTTTTTGGTTATATAGATATACAGATATTTAAGAGTTTTTGACAAAGACTCTGGATTTGCAATAGAACCTTGCTATAGATATACTCTAGAAGGTCAAAAGGGTGCCAAAATTTGTGCAACTCGAAAATGGTTGAAACATGACAAAATATCTTGTCTTGTTGGGTGTATTGCAGAACTTAGTGAAAAGGTTTGTTTTGCGGTAAAATATACAAAATTGTTTTGTATTTATAAAACAACATTTCAGGAAGAAGCAGCATTACTGCATCCTGGAAAAAATGATTTCTCTGTAATGTTTAGCTGTCGAAAAAATTGTGCACAGCTGTGGTTAGGTCCAGCAGCATACATTAATCATGATTGTAGAGCTAACTGCAAGGTAAATGTATTTAATTTATTTTTAATTTAACTGTAGACATTATGTACATTATGTACGTGCAGTAATAATTTATACTACCTAATTTGTTCAAAATATAGTTTGTGGCAACAGGACGAGATACAGCTTGCGTTAAGGTCCTTCGTGACATTGAAGTGGGGGAAGAAATTACATGCTTTTACGGGGAAGATTTTTTTGGGGATGGTAATTGTTATTGTGAATGTGAAACCTGTGAAAGGAGAGGAACTGGAGCTTTTGCAAATCAAAAGCCAGGAGAAGAACTTTCCTCTGGTACTTTTAAAAATGAATGAATATCAAATAATAAGAATTTAATTTATTTTTAAATTAAAAATTATTGCAGGATATCGTCTAAGGGAAACAGACAATCGTATAAATCGCACGAAACATAGGCAACAGCCATTAAGTCGCAATAAACAACAAGCGGATACCGCTCTTACAGAAAGAAATGCAGTACTTGTTGGTAATGCTGCAATAGCGCCACAAAGTCTTAGTATGAAGGAATTGCGGAGAAAAGGATTAACAAAGTATGATGCGGAATTATTAATTGCACAAGGATGTCGATTCTCTGATATCACTCAGCAACAGCCTATTATAAACAACGGAGAAAACGTCCTACAAACATCTCGACCTCACCCTTCTGCTATTACTAATTCTGTAACAAGAAATTTACGAAATAAACAGCTAAGTAAATTTGACAATAACAATGGTCATCAAAATAATGTCAAAAATAATCAAACTCTAAGAGCCTCCAGGTGAGATTGTATATTTTGTAGTATGAAATGTATATTCTAATTATAAAGTGAAAAGAACATTACATTTTATATTTTATACACAGGCTTCATAAAAGAACAGAAACCAAGAAGAGTAGAGTCTCTGAGAAAACTAGATCTCCTTGTTTAAATGGTTCCATAGTAAAAAATATTGAAATAGAAGATATAAGTCATCGTAAAGAAGATTCTGACAGAGTAGAAGTGGCTGAAGAAGTTATGTATTCTAGACTACACAAGCCTCGTCCCGAGAGCACCTTGGATAAAAAGATTCATAATGTTTGCCATGTTCAAACCCCACATCATGACACATTGGAGCAATCAACTTGTTCTAATTTTCAAAGAGAGTGTTCACCTACATTTGTCAAAGATAACAGAGAATTAGATAACAAATTGACAAACGAAACAGAAGTAACTGATATTACTATACAAGTGAATTCAAATTCAGTAGATAATATTACGGCTTCCGATTCTATAAAAGATCATTATAGTACAAATATCTGTGATTCAGTTCATATAAGTTCCATACCTGAAACTCGTTTAGATCATTTACATGAGGCTAGTAACAAAGAATTAATTTTGCAAGAAAATTGTCAATCAAGAACTTGTCATTACAGTTTATCCTCAATGGAGAATTCTGAAGATATAAAGCATGCATCGGCAATAAAGTTTGGCAGTTGTGTAAAAAAATTTCTAGAATTTGAAAAGCAAGATTCGAACGAAGAGAAAGAAGATAAATATGAACACATGCATGAGGAACATTTTTGTAAAATTGAAGAACAGATGTCTCCAATTCCTGTAAAATCACCTAAAAATTTAAAATTTGCAGATACTGATACAACTATTTCTACATCACTTGATACACAGAAATCTGATAAGGAATGCAAAAGAAGTAACTTCACAAATTCAACTGCATTAGTCAAATATTTGGTAGAAAATGAAGCAAACAAATTTGATACATTTGTCTCAGATTCTGTAAAATCTTCGACTAAGAATGAATTTAGCGATTTAAATTTTGTTAAAGAAAATTTCAACATAGAAAATAACGAGGAGAATGACTTTGAATGTCACGGTACAGTGCTAACTCATCAAAATGATTTAATACTTAAAAACAATGTATACATAGTAAATGTCGCAAATTCTTCTGAAATGCAGTTTGAGAAACCTGAAATTATTGAAACATTGACAACAGATATAGATTCCCGAGTGCAACCATGTAAAGAAAGTAATAAAAACTTCAATATAATGGCGCCTAATAGTTTCAGTGACACTACAGCTCACAATTTTGAAGATAATCACAATTTTATTTTAAAACAACCTGTGCAAGTGAATGAAATGCCAAATACGACGTTAAGATCTCACAAAAGTAGGAAAAAAATTTTAAATGAAAAAAAATCTATAAGCTCTGGTTGGAAAGAGGAATTGGGAACTGTCATAGAACACAAAACAACTGACAATATCATTGCATCTATCTCAAAGACTCGTAGTAAAGTTGGAAAAACAAAAAGCAGATTAACAAGAAATCAAAAAAGAGATCGGCAAAAAATAGCAACTGCCGAAATCGGCGTAGCTGATGATGATTCGGGTATTCAAGGTGATATTTACGAATTTAGTGAAAAAGAAAGTAATTTGGAAGATATTAGAATACCATCAATAATGCGACGAGGTAAGCCAGAAACTCGTCATACATCTGTGCTCGCATCGCATTTAGAAGAAATGCAATACAATGACGAATGCAATAAAGCCGAGCCGCCAGTATTAATTCCGCAAGAGCCATGGCCACCTACTAGTTGTAACCAAAATCAATTGGCAGATTCAGATGGTAGTAGTCAATCAAGAGAGAATTCTGTTGATAGCGAAAGTCTGAAGAGGTAAGTATTTAAAGCGTCATCTGCATGTTTCTATTAAAATACCTATCTTGTACATTAAAAAATACGTATCAATGAATATTAATAACAAATTATTTACAGATTATCAACTTATAATAACGATAGTGCACAAAAGTCAACGGCTCTTTCAGAGTGTCAATGGCAAACGAATAATTCTAATTGTCAAGTTTGCCCAAATACTCCAGAAAGAACCGGTAGATTGAAACTTACACTTCGTATGAAACGTTCGCCAGTTTTAGAAGATATTGTGGAATCAGGAACAAGTCTTAGTGAAGACAGTTACGAACCTGAGTATGAAGTATTACGCGTAGAAGGCGTGGAAAGAAGTAGACGTAAAAAAAAGCATAAAACTCGAGATCGTGAAAGACGGCACAAGAAACGTGATTTAAACCTCGATCCTCCTCCACCACCGATGAAAAGGTTGCGTTTGATTTTTGGCAATGAAACACATACCATTGACTTTCCACATTCTTAACAGCTATAAATAGTAATTTGTGGTTTCATTCAGAACAAATTATAAACACAATTTAGGTATGTGAAAACAGGCCTCCTTGTCCTGTAACATTAATGACTTTTTAGAGGTCTCACAAAAGTAGGAAAAGACTTGTAAGTGATAAATGCTGTCATAAGACTCAATATAGAGTCTTGAGGATAAAATTAGTATCTTCTGTTACTGTGTTATTCTTCATTGTTTAAATTTTTCCTTGCCTTTTATTCTTCTAACAACGAATAAGTAAAGGCCTAGTAAAGTTTTTCTCAAAGAAAAAAGCAAAAAAATAATGTTTCGATGAATTTTGAAAGAAAGAAGTGATATTCGTTGATTTATTTACTGTTCAAAAATTTTATATAGTTCTATCTGAAATAGAATACACAATCATTTTGGTTCATTGCTCATACATAATTAAAGTAGCATCTTACATTATCTCTCGGTAATTTGCTTTTCCATTAATATTTGTGTATATATAATTTTGATAGAAGAGACTGGCTTCAAAACCTATGGTCTTTCAAAATCATTTTATTTTCAAATTAATAAACTTATTTCACTAAACAATTTTTTACTAATAAAATATTTATATCATACACAAAATTTACATATAATAGGATAATGAATAAATTCAGACGTTGATGATGATCCTTCCTATTGTTAAAAATTAGGAAGGAAAATACTGAGTTGAGCTATTTCTAAGCACTATTTCCGTAGATAAAGAGGACAAAGGAGGAAAATCCATGCTCTTATACTATGTATAATAATAGTTATTATTATAATAATTAAATAATAATGATAATAATTAAATTAGCTAAATACTAGGTAGCACATATTAATTGCTGTTCTCAGAATGCGTGATCGATATCATGAAAACATTGTAAATACTGCTTATATATACATATATTATATATATGCTTGTATGTATATGTGTGTATATATGCATGCATGCATGCTTTATTTCATCCATGATCCATGCATATGTATGTACTTATACGAAAAATTCATTACTGTATTCTGTACTTCGATGTATTACAATGCCTTGATTCGGGTGAACGTTAAGTACATGCGTTGCACGTAAATGTCATTGCGTATCGAATACACCGTTTACGAATATAGTAACGGAATAATCTTCATTTAGCGAATCAAGTTAAAGGGGATTAGTTAAAATAAAAAATAAGAGGAAATAAGTAATTATCTGTTTAACGTGGTTTCTCATGTCGAATTCGAGGAACGGAATTTTATGTTAACAGTTTTTTATGTGTAGAAATATCGTTTCAGTTATGGAACGAATCGAATCGTTGAGGCTTAAAGCTCACTTAGAGGAGTTGTGCGATTTTACAAGTATTTAGATCTGAGAAGTTCAGTAGGACAATTTTGTATACATTTTGTTTCTCTTTTTTTTTTTTCAAAAGGTTATCTTCCGTGCCGTACTTTTAAACCTTCATACTTTTCCAGCAAAGTAGTTATCAGTTTTACAAATCTTACGCGTTTAATGTGAATTTTTACTTTAAGAACATTGTAACAAGAAAACCATTATTTATTTTGCATGATTAATTGGATTTGTATATTGAAACCATGATAAAAAGAATATATATCAGGTCAACTATTAAGTTGCAATAGTCATTCAAATTCATATTTCTAGTAACAAGTTTTATGACTATATTAGAATATACAACGGTAAAATTTTCAGGAGACATAAATTTAGTAAAGTTTTTAATCCTCATTTTAATTTATCGCCTTTTGAAGTGCATTTCAACTTTGGATGCAAGTCGAAGTTCATCATTAAATAATATGTAAAACGTTAAATAAAAATTATACAAGTCCAGAATATACAACTAGTCAAATTCAGCTCTATTAACATGTTAAAATCCAAATGTAAAATTACTGTTTTATTCTCGTGTACTATACATCTTAAGGCTAGTCATGAATATTAATGCTAAAAATACTTTTCATAATTCCATATGTCAGTGGTAGCAATTAAAAGGCAAAGTTCCATCAAAGAAAATACTGAACATTGATTATGTATTGAGCTGAAATACACTTTAAATAAGATGACTATAGCTGAGGATAAAACAACGTTTCAGTGAAGTAAACAATCAAAATTAATTATGTCTCATTTGTTCATATGGTATAACGTTTCCTTTATATATCTATTATTAAATTTTCATCTAGCAAAATACGATCGCGGCCGTCAAAACGTGTCACGAACAAACTGCTGTATATTTGTATTAAATATATGTATATCTCTCTCTCTCTCTCTTTCGTCCTGTGTTTATCAATAAGATGTACGCGTGACAAGAACAAAAATCATAGCTTTCGAAAAATTGATCAAAAGGATGGAGCAGGTGGAGAAATCAGTATTAGATCAATTAAAGGAACATTTAAGGGGAAACCAACTATGTTCATAAACTCGAGTTCAAAATTAAATTACTATCGAATTAATTAACGATAATTATTCCTCCATTGCGCAATAGAGCATTTAAATAACGTTAAGGGCGTTCTGTAATTTAACTTAATCATTATATGAAATAGGATGTAATATTTTCTTGACAGTATGTCCGTTAATCGATCTATAACATTCTATAAGATTTGTGATAAAACTATTGTATTATTCTATTAACTATTCTTGTTCTGACGTAGCGCCATCATAGTCACCGTTTTTTCTCTAAGATTTTAGCGAGTTGTCGAACACCAAGAGCATTGACCGAATTATTAAAACCAACATGTACTTCTAGATTTGTAAAATAACAAGGTCTGCCTACTGCAAACAAAAGTAAAATTGTTTCTTAGAAATTCAGTCCACGAGTTATTAAAATTGGATTCTTCGTCTTCTAGGATGAAAGAATTTGGATTCAGATCGATCCGAATATTTCATTAATGCGTGTATAAAGAAATCGTAGTGCATACCTTCAATGTAGTAATGTGTAATTTTTACTAGGAAAATTAATGGGATATCAATGCGCCACGAACTGTGACAAAATGTTCTCGCCAAAATTTTAGCGATGATTATTTAAATGCGTATATTTTTGGGGTGGGTGGGTAGGGCAAGAGTTAGGAGAATTGTATCGAAAGGGGAACTGATGTGCGATTGTGACTCGTTAAAACGAATTTGAGTGCTCATCTATAATAAAACCAGCGCACTTTCAACTATGCTAGCGGAGAGAATGCAAAAGATTTTGAATGATGATAGATTGAAATGCGTTTTCAACTCTAAAAAGTTTTTATGTTTTTGTATGTGCATCTACACATCGCGCGTACATGGCATGTATAATGTATGTACGCATATCTATATCCTACTGCATACGCGTGCGCGCATCCGTGCGCGCGCATACGCATACACACACACACACGCGCGCGCGCGCAACACAAAGTCATTACGTAAGAATGGAGTTTTTACTTTTGCTTAGTCTGAAAGTATATTTTGCTTTCCGTTATCGGGCAGCTTTCCTCTCACTGCCATTATAAAATTGTTAGTTTTCTCATTAAATTTAATGCTCGTCGTTCTTATATTAATAAATACAAAGTTCAAGAATACAAAGTGCAATGTTACAGTAGTTATTATAAGGAACACTTGCGTAAATGACGAGAAGTAATTTTAATTGCAAATTAAATCGTAAGACTTAGTTTCGATAATTTAAAGAACTTACAGTTTTGACGTATGCTGTAACTGTATTATCATTATTATTATTGTACTGTCTTTGTTGATCAAAAAACAACAGTGTATATTATCATTATTATTTTCTACGAATTAAGGAATAATAATAAATGAATTGCATAACCCATTTTTATGTATAGATTTATTGCTTGTAATTTTGTACGTGGACGGCAATACAGTAAATTTTATTAGGTACATAAACAAATTCACGATACACGCGTAAATTTATGTATATGAACTATTCGTATAATTGCAGTAAAGTACTGCACTAATGTGCAAATTAAATATCGAAAACAATATAGTTTTAGATATAGTTTTTGTTTATGAGTCTTACACAATGAAAATTTCAAGTTTTCTGTATAACATCATTCTCTTGGTAGGAAATATATATACATATATATCTGTATATGATATCTCGTTTGTGATCTATACATATATATTATATGTATATTATACAGAAAACTTCAAAATGTATAAAATAAGTATTGTAATATGCAATGATGTAATATGTAATATGAAATCATCTGATCTTAAATTTGCTTAGGATACCTCATTTGTGATATAATCGTCTCAAACCTAATATGTACATATTTACTTTTTTATCCCTGCTCTTGCCATATTTCAGAGGATGACAAATACTGTAACCACCTAGCGGTGACAAATACTAACTATAGTGAACTCCTTAAGATATGCAACCCGCTGTACTTTCTTGTCAAGCTTACAATCATTTACATTTCCTTGATCCGTTTCAAATATATGTAATATTAAAGATTTAGAATCTCCCTATGAATTACAATTAAAAATTGTTTTCATTAATGTTATTTCGTTTGTTGCAACCACTTGTAATAATATTACGCAATAATATTTTTTAGTTACTACGTTTGATGTTGAGACCAACTCACTCATTGCAGAAAATGAATTTTCCGATCTTCAATGTTGAATATCCTGTAAACTATTAGTTATTCAAAAACCACATATTTTCAGCTTCAGTTTTTTAAGTTCTGTTACTCTACAAAATTTCATTAGAATTTGTACCTGGGAACCTATCTTTGGAAATGGAAAATTACAGAATTATATTATATTATTTTATGAGATCCTCAAAGAGAATAAATTATGAATTAAAAACTGCTAGAATTTGTGATTAAAAATTATAGCTACAATATTTTCTTCACAGAAGCAATTATGTTGCTTTCAGCGCTTAGCAGTAGGACACTTTCATGCGTTCACACAATCATCTCTATTGCGACATACATCTAATCAAATGTGTATATGTATAAAAAAATGTATGTTCTGGGAGATAGTGTTGTACAAAAAACCTTAATTTAACTAACATTTGTAGAAAGAGATATTCGATAGAAAGAAATTTCTAATATTTTCACTTTATATGTTTTATTATTTTTCATTTGTGAAAAATATTTTTTGTAAATTTTTTAAATATTAATGTGCTTTGTACGTTAATTTTTATATTCTGTTTGCAACTAATCAAATTATGATGCATTTCTTTTATAACATTAATTGTAAAAACAATATCTATAAAGTCACCAATTTTTCTTGAAATACTACTTTTATGTATTCTATTCATGATGTGGTTTATGGTAATGAAAGACGTGCACGTACCTACTAAAGTATGTAACATTGTTGCAGATTATCAAAGTATCAAATAATATTGGAATTATTATAATAATGTTTAGTGAATGATTATTATTTTATACAGAATGATAAAAAAGATATAATTTAATAATACTGTAACACTTACTACGAATCACATTAAGTTACTAAGAAGGTAATTTAATATACATTACAATTTGTCGTGATCATATTGTAAATTAGTTATTTCACTGTGGAGAACTGGGTTAGGAGGCAAGAAGGTGTGTGGATGACATGAAAGTGAAGCACGTATAAAAGTGTATTGTATCGAATATTAAAGAATAAGAGTGTATTGTAGGTGATACTATTAGAAGCGGCCCAAAACAAAGGGTAAGAGAAAGTAAGGGTTGTGGAAAAAATTCTGTGGAAGGTAGTCAATGATAAAAATTTGGTTCGGAAGATGGGTTTGAGGTTAAAATGAGGTTAGGAAATGGATAATGAAGGGCAAACGTCAGAACAGAAAAGTTTGGAAAGGGAAAAAGCGATCGGTAAGATAGGGACAGTGGGAAGAGCACCATTAAAAATGAAAAAGACTAAAAGGGAGACGTCCGGTAAATATGAAGGTCTTGAAATTCGGGACGGAGAAAAAATGATGAATGATTTTTTTTTATTAAAATTAGGAAAAAAATCAGAGTACAAGAGAAATAGAAAAGATAATATAGAAGGCAGGACATTAAAAAATGTGTAGAAACGGTGAGAGAAAGGAAATGAAACTGAAATTGCAAATGCAAGCAACGAAAAAGTCATAAAAGTACAAATTGGATTAGTTAAAAGAAATAAAAGATATGGAAGTTGCTTGAATAATTTGAAGTAATAATAATAGTATTGCAGAAAAAATCAAAGAGATTAAGAAAAAAATGAGAGAGAAGGAAATGGCATAGAAAAAAATTATGGAGTAGACAACAAACTAGAAGAGGCAACAGAAATGAAAGAGAGTAGTAGTTGCATTAATAAAGAATATAAAATAAATGGTAAATAGAATCATGAAAGAGCAATGGGGAAAAATAGAAAAACAAGAAAGATTATAAAACAACAGTATAAAGTTGCCAGTAAGATTTATATTGATATAATGTGTAGGAACAAGTGGAAAATTTTCTTGCGGAGTTAAAACTAAAAAGCAGGATAGCTTAGGCAAAAGAAATAAACAAAGATGAAAAACTACTTATAATAGCAAGGTTGAAATATTGGAAAAAGAAGGAAGAAGTGATTAAGCATAAATTAAATTTTTATTGTTAAAAGGGAAAAGAAAAAAGGATAAAGAAGATAGTGGAATGTCAAAAAATAAAAGTAGATGGGAAATGGAAAAAGAAAACAACTGGGACAAAAAGGAAACAGGTTTTCCAGTAAGAATTTGATCAAACAATATGAAAAAATATGGGAGTGAGGAAGAAATAATGAAAGGAGAAATGTTATTTTAAAATAAGCAGATCTGCTGAGCAAAGATATGGATTTTTGGAACTTTATTCATGGGTTTAAATTTGTGGAATTGGTAGAAGCTAAACTTAAATTAAAGAAAAAGATTGGGACAAGATAAAAAATAAATTACCGAGCAATTTCAAATGAAAATGTCAATATCTAAAGGAGAAGGAAAGAGAAAGGACTTTGAGATTTATGATTATAGAAGTTAAGAGACATTGGTAGACAGATGAGGAAGATGTTGAATTAGAAGGTATAGTGAGGAGATAGGTAAGGGTAGACAAGGACAAATGAAGCATATGGTCCTTTTACTACAGAAATAATATGTAAAAGATAATCAGAAAGTTAAATGAGGTAATTGAAGAGTTGAAAGAAGAAATTTTAGCAATTGAGGGTGATATGAAGTGCAGAAACTAGGGATAAAGGAGATATGTATGTGAGGAAAATAACAAAATAAAACAATGAACATTGAGAGAGATCATCTAATAGAGTTTCTGGAATGGAAATTTTCTTACAGTTGACAAAGAAGATTGCACATATGTGGTACGTAGGGGAGTAACAGTGATTAGCTGTGCGTTAATGGATACTGCAGTATTAAAACGTGTTAATACATTTGAGGTACTGGACAGGTTGGACTCAGATCATCAACTTATTTGCATTGCTTGCAAAAAGACAGAAGTTAGAAAAAAAAAGAAGGAAAATGATTTACAAGAAAGGAAATTTGGTACTGAAAAAGGGACATCGTATTTGTTCAAAGAAAAAATAAGCAGAATATAATATCAAGAAAGAGTAGAAGAGAGCTGAACTAAAGGATACAATGAAGGAATGTCTAATAAAAACTTGTTATAGTCGAGGAAAGGAAGATTAGTTATGGGTTCTGGTAGGATAAGTAGTGTGGAAAAAGAAAAAGGAAAGTGCAAAAATTATATAAGAAGTGGAAAAAAGAAAGAGACAAAGGAAAGAATATTCAAAAGGAAACTTAGAAAAATAATTGGAAAGGATGATATATCAGAAGAGATATAGCAGTATTGTCAATGTATAACAAGAAAAAAATCAAATAAAAAGGCATGTGGAAAAGTAAGAATTTCCAAAATATTAGAGAAAATATGTCATAGTATCAATACATAAAAAAAGTGAGCTAAAGGACATCAAGGGCTATCAGGGAATATACTTGCTGAGATAACTTACAAGGTACATACAGTAATACTAAACAAAAGAATAAAGGAGGATATAGAAGAGAAGGATGGAAAGAGAGATGACTAAAAAAGGAGTCAAATTATATGCATTATTTATCTATCTTAAAGCAGTATTCAACATGGTGGCAAGAGAATATGTTTAGAAAATTATGAAAGAAATGGAAAACATAGTTAAGATAATGAAGAAAAAATTGGACAGTGAAGAAATAAAACAAGAGTACCCAATGAGGCTAACACTACTTACAATTTTTATATTAGACATGAAGGAAATGTTAAGAAAAGGTCAAGCGAAAAATATACTGGTTCGCAAAGAAAAGGTATGGCTACTGGTATATGTTGACAGCATTATTCTGATGGTGGACAGAGTAAAAGAAAGAAAGAAAATGATAATGATACTGGAAAAGTATTTGATCAATAAGAAACTATTTCTGAATATTGAGAAATATGAAATAATGGTTCTTGAGAAAGGAGATAAGAAAGAAAAAGAAAAAGAAGGCGGATGAACAGGAGAAAAAATAAAAATAGTCAAAGAATTTGAATACCTTGGAGTGAAATTAGAAAAAGAATGGAGAATGTCCAACCATATTAGAGAAAGAGTAAAAAAGGCAAATGTAGTGCTCCACTAGATGTGAGTAGGTACAGAAAAATGGTTCAAGAAAGAATTTGGTAGAAAAGTGTCTGGATTGCTTACTAGCAAGGGTTTTATTGCACAAGCTAGAAATGTTTAAGTGGAAAGAGAGAGTTAGTTGGAAACAATTGAAATATTTGAGATCGTGCCTTGACCTGGATTTTTCTATCTCAAGATACATAATAATGAAGAAAACAAAAAGAGAAAAAACTAGAATATAATTGGGGATAAAGGTGCTAAAATTTGAAAGAGCAGCAAGGTATTTAGGAGGTAAGGTATTGATCAAGAAATGTCTGAAAGAAAAAGAACAAAGAGAAGAGTCAAGGAGCGTCCAAGAGAGAGAAGAATACTTAAGGAGAAATGGATACAGCCAAGCAGGAATTGATGAACTAAGAAGGCAAGGTAGGGACACAATAGGAGTGCTAGCAGTTAGAGATAGAGAAGTACAAAAACAATACAGTGATATGACCAGAGTATTTAGCAAGACAGAGTAGAGGAGATAGACAAAAGCTAATAGCAAGTGTGAGGTGCAGGAATCTGAAAGAGGGAAATGAATATTGGTTAAGAGAATCATATAGAAAGTTAGAATGAGATATATTAGAGCATTTAATTGAGGATTGCCCAGTATTGGCAAGAAGCAAGGTAAGAGAGAAAATGATAGTTGAAAGCAAAGCGGACAAAATAATAGAAGGTTGATAGGGACCAAAAATAGGCTACATTAGAGGATACTTTATTTTATTTTACTTTATTTGAGGTTTCTTATCTATTTTGTGTTATTTATTTATAAGAAAGTGTTAGAGATAAGTACTGTGTATGAATGAATTAAAAGTAGAGATTTGGAGTAAGACAATAGCTAATTGTAAATTAAGTCCATTTTTTACTTGTAAAACTTAAATTAACAAATCTAATACTAATTATTTTATGTACGTTACAATATTGATAGTATTATATGACTGATCCATAGTTTGTCATCGATTTTAAAAATTTATTTATAAATTATTTATATTCTACTCTTTCTGTAAGTTGTTATCAAGTACATTACATTTAATGTAATTTTTCAATATGCTTAATATAAATAATAAAATAATAAAATTGTTAATCTAGTTCTTACAATGACAACACCAATGTGCGAAGATGGTGGCCCTCTGAGAGAATGGGCTCCCCTTGCTACACTTCTTCAACAGATACCTGCTAAGATTCAAAATGGATTATTTACGCATAATATTAATTTTACTTGTATCGATGCAGTACCTGAATTTATAGCTATTGGAACAAATCATGGTTTAGTATATTGGTTTAACAGAGAGAAACAAGATTTACAAAAACTTCGATGCAAGGTAGTCTGCAAAATGTATTTTTAATAAATTAAACATTTTATGCCTAGATAATAGGCATATATATGCATAAGATAATGTTCATTTTTTCAGAATGTAAATTCAAAGATCACATGTATTCAAGTAATATCTACTGTGGACTACATGGTAGCTACTGGTAACGAACATGGAGATGTAACTGTGTTTCAAATACCAAAAAATCCACCAGATTCATTACCAGATACCTTAAAGCCAAAGCAAAAGAAACAGGTAGAACGATATAGTATTAGTGGTCTGCATAATAGTGCAGTGACAACAATTGAATGGTCCAAGAATGGTATGAAATTATTTAGCGGAGATCAAGATGGTTTAGTAGTATTGACTGAAATTGATTTTTATATGGTATGTAATAGAAGATTATTGCGGGGCTATTTCGTTATTAATATAGTCTGACGCGTGATGGAAAATAGATTAGTTTTCCCATGTGATGTTGAACATTTTGTCTCCGTGGTCCGTAACCCACACGAGAAAAGAATAATTTATACAACGTACGTCGTACGGTTCTCGCCACGGGTTTAACTGAGTAAAGCGTTTTTAATATCTTTCTTTATACACTGTTTTACAATGCCGTTTTTGCCTTGCCGAAAAATATCATTCGTCTTTCCAAAATCTTTTACACGTTTCTTCGCCTTTCTTTTGTCTTCTTCGCTGACCACGTCGGAAAACAAGAGTATCTTTAGTTTTTAAATGAACCCAGTTACCGGCGTGATGTCGGTAACTAAATTCTTACCGCTACAAGATAAATATCTTTATATACAAATTTTTATAATATATTCCTATTATAAATTTTTAATAGCATTTGTCAAAGTCATCGGAATTATTAAATGAGAAGTATGCAATAGTACAGTTAAATTATCAACAAGGTTTATTATTAGTTTCAACAACACTGCGTACAATACTGGTGAACATAAACGAGAATGGAAAAGTAACACAAGTTGGTCAAAAAGAACGTAAAATGTTAGTATTTCAATTGTAACGAGTAAATTGTTATAATGTTATATAAAAAAAAGGTTCTACTAATAATTAAATATTTCAGATTAGAAAAACTAGGAGCTATATTTGGCGGTCGACAAAATTATGCACAAGAATCAGTAATCTATGCTAGCAGGCCTGGCCTACGTTTATGGCAAGCTGACAAAACTGGAACTGTATTGAAAACACTTATCTTTAAGGTTTGTTAAAAAGTATGTTATTGTTTAAAAATTTTTTCTATTAATTCTTGCAATGAAATATATTTTTAAGGATGCTATTCGATCTGGTTATACAGAAGTAGAACTTTTAAATCCAGCACCAAAGAGTTCTAAAAAAAATCGCAGGGAACCTACATTTGGTGTTATTTTACCTTTTTGTGAAGATTTATTAATCACATACAGTGATGATATTGTATATATAGTAAATCCGCAAACTATTGCTATAACGTCTATTGTAACAGATTTGCGTCGTGTTACCGATGTAGCCTGCACTAAAGATGAAATATTTATTTTGGAAGGAGAAAGAAACATCATACGCATTGCACATTATCCTGAAATTAATATGTTTTCATCTGGTAAATATTATTTCTTAATATTATCATTATTTTTTCATTTAATGTTTTATGAACGATTCAACTTTTAGAAGCAACAAACACATTGGATCCACTGTCGTCGTTTGCAGAAATCAGTAAACCTGTTACAAATGGTATATTAGAATTAACTTCTAAATTAAAAGAAAGTGTAATAGTACCGGCTATTCCTTTTCATAAAATTAATCCAACAAACATCATTCAGTCTGTAGGGTAAGGTGTAAAACTAAAAAGTTTTATTTACCTTTTGTTAGTATATGTAACATGTAAACTATTTATTGAAATGAAATATTGCGTTTCAGCATTGTACCAATTCTTACTGCTGATACTGATGCTACTTCAATTGTTCATGCTGAAGAAGCTGTGGAAGTACCACCTGTAAATTTAAATACTTCACTGTTAACAGACAGCAGCAGAATGACAGAACATAATGAGGCTTCTAAAAGAAAAAGTATTGAACAGAATGACAAATACAATGATAGAAGACAAATATTTCAAAAAATTAGTCAACAAGAATTTGAAGATGTTGTTTTCACCCCAAAAAGAAAACTTAAAAGATCACGTAATAGAGTAATGAATGGAAATGAAAATTGTTCATCGTTTTCTGAAGTTGTTGAAGATTTGTCTGTCCTGAATAAGGATAAAATAAACGCTAACGACGCGAAGACCACTCATTCTTCTTTATTAACGTTAAGTGTCGATGACGAGTTTGTATTGAAAACTGAAAGAAATCTTGAATCGATTCAGCGTGATGTAGAAAATAAAGAAAAACTTTTAGCTGACGTTTTAGATTTCGATTTATCAAAATATATGACAAGCAGTAAAATTACTACTTCTAATTCAAATGTATCTCAGTGTATCGAAACAATTACATATATTGACTGTAAGATAGATTCCAATAATTCTTTGACAGTAGAGAGAAATAATGAACCAGATGAATATAATAATCATAGCGACCATACAGAAACTGAATCTGGAGACGAGGACGTTAGTTATCAAACAGAGTTAAAAAAGTTAGAAGATTTAGGTGAATTCAGGAAGAAACTTCTTCAAGATAAATTAAGCGATCCTTTGTTACACAGTAATTACGTTGATATTAGAAAACAGTTGAACACAACAGATCGAGAAAGGCATGATTTAGAAATTCAATTCCATAGTAAGTATATCTAAATTAATTATTGACGTAAGTTTAAATTTTTGTGATACATATTAAAAACATTTCAACATTTTCACATTTTTAGTTTTGTCAATAGAGTCTATGACACCGCCTGTATCCGAAGAAGAAGATTGGGTCTTCGTAAAAAATGATATACCTTCAGTTGGCATGTAAGATTGTATCGAAAAAGCAAACTATTTTGTGCGCGCATTATTTCAATTTTAATTAGTAGTTTATAAATGGTAAAATTTTCAAATTCGCATAAAAAATACTTGGTAAAAATGTACAACAATTTACGTGCAACACAAAAAGGTCTCGTACGAAAATATGTTTAATGAATGAAGTTTATTTTATGATTAATGATAGGCTCTTTTATGTGAAACTTCAAAATGTATTGTAACAAAATGCCGTCTAGTATTATTTTAGCGTAACTCGTACTATTTCAAGTATAAGTGAGAAAAACTTATAAAATGTCCAATGAATACTAGTTGTTAAAATGAATATGCATAATATTTTTTTGTAACTTTTAAATATTGTGAAGTTAGTTTGTACGTAGGTCATATTATTTTATTAAAATTATATTTATATTTTTAATATTTTAAATCATGTATTTTTTAAAATTTAAATATGCTTTTTAAATTTATTATTATGAAGTATTATATGTACGTTATTACATATTGTAAAATATTATATACATTACTTTGTAAAGTCTTCTGCTCTGTCATTCATTCGCTGCAGTAAATAACAGAACACCCGTAAGACAGAAGACTGTTTAATTATAGATTGTTGTAATCTCCCAAACAGACGACTTATAATTAGATAATATTGTATTAGGAAAGATGAATCTATGTAAATTTGGAAATTATGAAACAAATCTGAAAAGTAAACTATGCACAATTTCAAATAACAAAAAAATAAGATTACTTTCTTAATTTTTATTTTCACAGAAAACAAGCAAAAATAGTTTCTGTATATAATGATCTGATAAAATGAGTGAGACATATTAACAGGAATAATTGGATATGGAATAATTTATTATTTTACGATGTACATTTTATTCGTGAATGCCTAGACGAGTACTTTCTCACTTTACTGAATATTATAAAAAGTGATCACGCTGCTTCGTTAATAATCTCACTATATTTCTTAATTTTAGTAGCGACACTCATATCTATATATTTATCACCTACCGATACAATCATTCCACCAATAACGGTAGGATCGACTTTTGTGGTAAGTAGAATACTTTGTCCTTGAGTTAAGAATCCCTTTAAAGCTTTTTCGAGTCTGGATTTTGTATCGGCATCAAGTGGTTTTGCAGTAATTACTTCGCAAACAACCTCACCTCTTGTAGCAGCCATTAATAATTTGAATGTATTGATTACAGCATTTACATGTTGAAGTCGACCATTTTCTCCAAGCAAGGCTAACATGTTTGTAGTTTCCTTACTGAGACCAATTTTTCCACTGATGGTTTTAAGTGCTTCTGCCTTATCTTTTCGCTTTATGGCAGGATTCTTCACAAATTCATTCAGCTTTTGGTCTTTTTTCAGTATGTCCTAATATAACACAAATTTTTATTCATTGCAAATACGAGTAAGTACAATACCATGATTTAAATTATATTGTACATACTTGGAATTTGAGAAGATCTTTTTCAACATTATTCAATGATTTTTGCTTCGAGGCTGCTGAATAAAGTGCTGCAGCATATCGTCCTTCTACTCCAAACACTTGGATCGGAGGCTAACGAAACACAAAAATGTTATTTTTATTAAACAAAGTTAAATTATTAAAGAAAAATAAATGGTTAAAAATTTGTCGTTTATAACAATATATTATTATTCGATGAATTAAAGAATGCAAATTAAAAGTTTTGCTTTAAGTTATATAATTTTACATTAAATATATTTTCGAAATATGTACCTTAACCATTTGCTGAATAGCAGAGCTGCAAGAGAATGATCGAACCTAGAACAAAGAAGTATAATCTATTATTTGTGCAATACTTTTTAACGAACCTATCAATGTTTTCATACTATCAATGTAGCAAATAGGTTGTCACAAAAATTTGTTCTATTGCCAGAAAATTTATATTGTCAAGTCATATATTATTTGAATACTGTTATAATTTATTACAACGATAATAAATTATAAATTGTAACAACTTACAATTACTCTGCCGAAGGACATCGTTACATACATTCGATAAAACTTTATCCAAACCCTAGAACGACAAATGTGGTTCTATATGTTCACCATTATATAACACGAGCTTTGATAGCTCGTGTAGTAAACTCGGCACAATATTCTGCTTTTGATATTAAAAGCGACATCTCTAGAGAGAGCACAATACTTATAATCGACTACAATTTACTATTGGGTTCACAGGAATCATGTTAAGTAAAATGCTGTTCACATTTCAATATCGTGCGATTTAATAATATTAGGCATTATTATGAAATTATTAAAATTTACCAATTTATATTTACCAAACTATAGATGAATAAACCGAACTATATCTGTCAATGTGATACTATAGACGAGGTATCGAGTAGCTTCAGATCATATAGGAGATGGATGAGTGGAACCGACGAATGATCAGTTCCATGGATTCGGACAAAGAGGGGAAAATTACCAAGTCTCGTTTCCATAATTCTTTACGGTATAAACTATGTTACGTAGAAAACTTTTGTAATGTACAAGACTGTATGAAACTTTTTATATTTTAATGAAGTGTAAGAACATGTACGAAACTCTGGTGCATTTCAACAAATTCGTTTTAAGTATCACGAATAGCTTTCATTCTTTTCTTTTTTTTTTTTGCTTCCATTTTCATTATATGATTCTAAATTATAAGTGAAAGAAAGAGATATTAAAGTTTCAAGTATTGTTTGATTATTCCTTTCTTAGAATATAAGATATTACAGACTATTAAGGTCTGAAAATAAAGGGTACTTGGAGAATTTGAGTAGTGTTAGAATAGTTGTAATTTTTTAAATATACTTAGCTTCACAGTGTTAAAATATTCCAAATTCCGTCTGTTGTCGCATCAAGTTGTGAGAACGAATGCAACCGATTCTTACAATATTTTCCGAATCCGATAAATTTCACAAATGATTTTTAGGTTTACTACTTTTACCGACTTTGCTGGTTCAGTTGGGTATAGTTTCCCAGAACCACCGTTTGTAAACAAAGAGGTCGCATCAAAACCACCACTGATTTTTTAGACGGTCGGTATTTCAGATTTTGCGATATTACTCCATTCTATATGCATTTTGTAGAGAAAAAAGACATTCCAAGATTGTTCTTTCTTTCTCTCCGTGGTAGTACCGCATTGTACATTTTTATAATTGGATTCATAAGCATTGAGAAATGCAGTTATGGATCTTATATTATCCAATAAATACAATAAGATAGATTGAAGAAATTTTATTTTTAGAATTACTTGTGTACATTATTTTTTTTAATGTTACAATTAGGATCCATTAAAAATAATACGAATGTTTGGATACGTTATCTATTTATAATTTTTCAAAAATAATGTAACGTACAACGTTAAATCAACTTTGTCGATAAAGACTCCGATTGAAATAATTCATTGTTTCTCGGTATCTTCGATTTAAAAAGAAAACTCTGAGTGTCGGTTCGGTAGCTCCGTGATCTTTACGAGTAAAGATTTCACATCGATAATATTTATACGGATTAACTTTTCTGCCTTTTTATACATTGGAACACAGCGTTGTAATCAAACTAAGACCGATTCGTCGATTAAATCGTCAACCGATACGTGCTGTTTATTTTTATACGCCCTCGTTCGGATTTCCATTCAATGCGTGGTTGCGAAATCAATTTGGTGTACTTGTCGATTCGCTAGAATTTTACGCGCGAGAAAGTATGGACATAAATTTTTCATTCGCATTGTACACATCCAAGCAAATTTTCACTTACAATTAAATAAATCTAACGAAGTGCTTTGAATTTATAAATTTGCAGTTTGTAATCGGAAGTGACTACTTTAAGTATAACATTTTCGGATTTATTACCTATCCGTTACATTTAAAAAATCTTGTTCTACGCAATCGAATACACTCTTACATCACGAACGGTAACGCCGATACTTTAACAAATTTTTCAATAGTCGAGTTTCTCAAGAATTTTGCAGAAAGGTAGCTCGAATCAGGTTTTAAACTTTGTTCTTTGTTCGTTTCGCAATATTAAAATTATTATTTTTTCTTCGGCTCGCACCCCTTTCAGCCACGAACCGTACAATTCCAACGTTGCCTTAAACATTAATACAAATGTTTCGTATTTCACGCAGCGTATTCCAAAACAGTAGGTACTCTTTTCGGTAATTTGTGCCGTGTCTACGTTACATTTAATATTGTGAGTAACG
Organism: Ptiloglossa arizonensis; assembly: GCF_051014685.1. Lineage (NCBI taxonomy): Eukaryota > Metazoa > Arthropoda > Insecta > Hymenoptera > Colletidae > Ptiloglossa > Ptiloglossa arizonensis. The sequence continues at coordinate 20,792,303 of NC_135056.1, forward strand.
ATCGCTATATACATATACAAGTTGTCTTACATAATGTTACAAACTATATTCTCTGAAATTGAGACAAATCTAACGTATTATCTCGATTTTCGGATACATAAACACCGAAACATCCAAAATTCGAACACCGAAACACTCAAATATCCAACATCCAAATATGCGAATACTTAAATACACGATACTTGAGTACAGAAATACCATCGTCGTCTCAATGTACCAATACCCGAACACACGCTCCAACACTTTGGTATCCCGATTTATCGATACTCCGGTTCTTAAACATTATCGACACAATGATAACTTTATGCGGGAGATCTTGTTTGCGGATCAATTTGTATATTACACGGATGTTTGAACGTATATATAGACTTTATACTTTTTCCTCTTTCAAAGTTCATCTATGTATATAAACAAAATGCAATTCTCTCTCTTCTTGCAGTAAAACTTGGAACATGTTTAGAGAGTAGCCCGATTTATAATTTAAGGTACACGGTGTACGAAAATTCTTGCCAGAAGAAAGAAGAGGGTTGGGTAAGGAGGACGTTGATCATAGAACGTGTTACGTCTCGCTTACCGTTGTCTTTACGGTGAAAACACGTGAAACAAAAATCGTCGAAAATGAAGTTCTGAAAAATATTTACTTCGTACAAAGATTTCGATGGAATGACACTAACCGAGATACCAAGCGGAATCTTCCCACCTTTGGTGTATAGATATAATACATACTCTATCGTTTTTGCGTACGAAGAACCGTTCTTTTCCCGGACAACGTTGGATAATTCAACTGGTGTAACGATACATTTAACGTTAAAATAAACCGTGTAACGAATTACGTAGCTCGTTTGCTGTAATAGAACTAAAAATGTGTAGACATTTCGATAGGGGTGTTCCGAAATCGTCTCTTTGAACGGTAGAAAACGATTGTACCGTAACAATGAAAAGAATGAAATTACAAATACGTCGTTATTTATCACAGAAATACACTACAATTTGAAGTCGATCGTATCTAAAATCTCAAATTCGAGAATTATTTAGTTGCGTCACTCTAATTGTAAACGAGCGACATCTGATTCACGTTGGTCCGCGTACGAGAATATATTGGAATCGTTAACGTCTAATTTGATTGGCATTTAATTCTCTACTTTCCGATGCAACGAGTTCTTGTAGCATTTCGAACAACGGTGCACTCAATGTAAAATTTGAGCTCGTTTATTAGGTTCACCGTAACGCGCACGTGTACCCTTACCCGCGGCAATAATTTACGAACGTTGACTTTCGAAACGATGTTCCAGCAGTTAGCGGAAGCGTGCGATTTACGATCGGAGAGTTATTGCACGGGGATACGAGCGGCCAGATTTTCGATAAAATTGGGCGAGCGAACGGCAACGTTACAACACTCGTGACAATTGTTTCTAACATCGATCTTTCCTTCCCAGCCAGTGTAACCGAGTACCGCGTCGCGATCGCCGTTACAGATCAGAGAATGGAAAACACGTTGACGATCTCGTCGCGAAGGAGTTCGTCGTTTCATCGAATTTCGATCAAAATTCAACCCTGAACGATTCCGTTGTAAATTAAACTCTCTTAAAAAAATATAATCGCTTTACAGAAACGTGTGTAAAGATTTTGCGTGTATGTATATATTTATAGATCTGTACTTACGAACTACGTAAAGCTTGTGTCATCAGGTTCCGATATCGACCGTACAGACCGGTATTACGAATCGCGAAACGCTTTCGTACGATCTCGGAGAGCGTTTCCGGTCAACGAGGGGGAAGCTTCGAAGAGATCGTTCCGCGGTTCTCGCGTTCGTAACCGGACTCGTTCAGTTGTAATTTCGTTCGTAAGTTGCGCACGGTGCTCGTTTCGCGCAAAACGAACGAACGTTCTTTCGGGGCTCGAGTGTCCGATGAAATTAAACGTAGTTGGTTCTCGCGGTGCAGCAGAAGAGATTCAGAGCTCCGCGAAAGTAGGACGATTGTCTAGCGGATCTGTTCGATCTGCCGTTGCTTTGATTCCGTCGATGCGCTCGTCTGCCATTGGTACGGGTACCCTTGGTTCCGGTATTCTGCAGAGCCGTGTACTTCTCTGGGAACGATCGGACGAAATTCTTTAATTCCGTTTCATCGGGGTCTTCCGGGGGAACGAATTACCGTTCCCAACGGTTAAATAAATCCCATCGGGCGAAAGAGTTCGCCAGGTATCGAGATTCGATCGATTTCGCGTTACGGAAAATCCGCGGCGAACTCGTAAACGGATGTCGTCGTACTGGCCGTGAGTTCCTCGTCTCCGCGTCGACAACGCGGTCTAATTTATTTAATAAAAACTACCGCGTCAAATGGAACGTATAATTTTGCGATTGTTCGACCGTTACAGCCTCGAACCGTGAAGCGAAATTAGCGGCTCTTCGGCGTGTAATTAGTTAATGGAGGGTAATTTTGTACGCCGCGAAGCTCGAGAGCAAATACGTTTCAAATTGAAGGGAACCAGTTTCGAAACTTTCCCTCGACGTTGCGAAAGAAAAAAAAAAAGAAAAAAAGGAAAAACGAGAAGGAAAGAGGGGAAGAGAAATTGCGAATTGCACCGTAATTTACAACGACGCAGGTTCGCGTTACGGAACGTTCCTTCTTACGATTTTCTCGAGTCGGCGTCAGTAACGAGTGTGTCGATAAATTCTCGACATTCGTCAAAGGAACCTTCTCTCCGCCGGCACGGTGCGCGATGATTCCCAAGCGACGGAACGCGAGACCGGGGGAAAAACGTATTTCGCGAAAGGTACGAACGAGGAACGCTATCTTACGCGCGGAAACCTATTACGAGCAGTGTATCCGGGTACGTACGGTATTCGTCGCGTCGAGAAACGGTCGCGGAGACTGCGAAAAATGATGGAACAAATTGCAGTACACGACGCGGTAAGTAAGCCTCTTCGCGCGCGAAACAACCCGCGTGATTCGACCGGACAGCTTCCAGGAACTCGTAACGTCGTTTTACGAAGGAAAGAAGCGATACGGAGAAATCATGCGACTCGTCGACGAGACGCGATACAGAAGAAGAGGGTTCAACTCGACGCAGCGGCGACGCGATAAATTTCGACGCACTAACGCAAATACTCGCGTTCAAAGTCTCGGGGGATGTTCACGAGCGAACAAAGGGAATAAAATCAGGGATCTTTCGATCGCGAGAACCGTGGCGTCCGTTTTATCGGTCACCGCGTCCTTTCTCGTTCACTCTCTCTCTCTCTCTCTCTATAGCGCGCGTGTTCCCTCGGGTCGAGGAAATCGCAATTTTTTTCGCCAACAGCGGCTCATTTTTCCCCGGAAATCTCTCTCGTGTTCGCGTTACGAGCGTAAAAATGAAACTCGCGGGGGCGTCCTTGACCCCGGGGCCGCGCTCGACGACGATAATACGTCGCCGGGTTGCGCGTGCATATTAATTTCATCGCGGGGGCAGAAGCGGTGGACTCGAAAACCGGAACGAATACCACCGGTTTGTCACCGCTCGGGTCCATCGTTCGCCCGTTTGGAAACGTTTCGTCCGGCTTTGGTGCTTCGGGGGCGCGCGATTGTTTCGCGGATCGTGGCTCGAGAATTGCTTTATCGGTTCGCGGTCGAGCATGTTCCCCCAACCCCCTCCTCGATTTTCCGCTCCACCCTTATTTCCCCGACCCGATGAATTTCTCGTTTCCGCGGAACGAGACCCGGCTTGGCGCGCGTTTCCAGGTTTTCATCTATCCTTGACCCGTTCGCCGTTTAACGTTAAATAATACCGGGCCGTTTCGCGTACGTGGCGTCCAGGTGCGCGTAACCGGGACGAAACGTTCCGCTCGGTTCCGCGAATCTTCGAAACGTACGTAAGCGCGAGATCGCGATTCAACGGAGCGCGACGCGTCCTCCTTTATTCGCGTTATCGCGACACGGTGTGCTCGTCGTTTCCACGACGGAATTCTCTCGGTACGACGAGAGTGCACGAACGCGGCTAACTCGACGAGCACCCTTTCGCGAGGATTTTCACCCAGAAGTCGGACGAATCCTTTTTTCTTTTCTTATTTCCTCTCTTTTTCTCTCTCTCTCTCTCTGTGTACGTGTATGTACGCCCGCGCGAGTCCTCTCTCGAGCGTGAATTTCCCGCCGGTGGAACGCCGAGGTGGAAGCCCGTGTTCTCGTTCGACCTTGACCCGGTTCCCCGTTCAATGTCAAACACCCGTAACGTTTCCCCCCGCACGTCCCCAACCGTCGTTATTCCCCCGAAGCCAAAGTTTCGGCTTTACCATTAATATTCGATCGGAGGAATACGGCCGATTTCCACGTTCCCCTCCGGCCTCGGCACCGTCGAATCCGAGTTTGCTCGTTATATCGACAAATAATTAAGGTCGCCGCTGGATAACTCCATAGCGAGCTTTATTCCGTCCGAAGGTAATACGTTTGTTCCGTGGAATCAATGGGAGAAGCCGGGAACGGTGGCAGCGAGACGGAGAATCGAACCGACCGAAACGAACAGAGGAAAACGGAGAACGCGTTCTCCTTTGAAATCCCAGACCTTGGCCTACGGAGTAACCCGATTAGGGCTGCTTGAATAGAGACGCTGAGAAGAGGAACGGAAAGGAGGCGATAAAGGGGTCGAGGGAGGAACAGATATCGAAGGATAAACCGAACGATGGGCTCGCGGAGAACGCGTGATCGAGTTTACGCGACGTTTACGTTGCGTGGGAAATCGACCGATACTGCGCCGCTGTCGACGCCTCGGTTACGTAGATCGCGAAACGATTCAACCACGGAAGGAAGATTTTCAACTTCGCGTTGTGCACTACCGACCTTGCTCTTGTAAGATCTAGAAACCTGTCCAACATCCATCCTTTCTCTACTCGTTGTCGCGAAGCTCGACCAAAAAGTTTACTCGTCGTATTCGAAAGATCGAATCGAGGACTCTTTGGTCGAGCTTCGCGACAGCGAGTAGAGAAACGGTGGATGTTGGACAGGTTTCTGGATCTTGCAAGAGCATCGTCGATAATGCACGACGCGAAGTTAAAAATCTTCTTTCCGTGGTTCTTTGTCTTCGAATAGAGAAGAGGTCTCTCGTTCTTAAAATTACGATACAACGAGAGAACCGTCCGACTTTTCTCTTTTCGAAATACCTCGACGCTACGTATCCGTTTACGCTTTGGTAACCAGCAACGCTGTCACCGAAACCGAGCATCGGGGATACAATTCGACCGCAGGCTGGGGTAAACGGGATTGGACGAAACGGGAGGAATAAAATTTCGACGAGAGCGAGAAAAAGGGCGAAGAAAATACCACGTTACCTATATCGCCGTCCGACTGGGGCATAAACTCCTGCAGTTCGTCGATCAAGTCCCGAATTTCCTCCGAGTCCTTCTTGATGCTGCACAGCTCCTCCTCGTAGAAGTTCGGCGTGATTTGCGCGCACAGGACGATCTGCGAGATCGCGTTGCTGATCTTGGACGGGCCTGTTCGGGACTCTGAAACCGGGAGAGGAATAAATTGAAAACGTACGACGCGGAAGTACGCGCGACAAGTAACGCGGAGCGATAAGTAACAACGAAAGGGTTCAGTAACGACGCGTTTGTATTTGCATTGAAACTGATTGGCGAATTGTCGGTTTTCGAAAGCATGTACGGTTCAATCGCGAGATGTACCGTTCGAAGCTGAGAAGAAGACGAGGCTGAGGAAAGAGGCTCGATTCCACCTCCACCGATGCGCAATTTTAGCGCCAGCGTACCATTGGTCGGTCCTGTCCGTCGGTACCGATTCGAGTGGTCGTGTTTTCGAAGTAGGCGGAGCCGGCGAAAGATCTCTCTTGTACGTGCTCCGTATCGTTGAACGATACGACGAACGAAATTTCGTAGATTCTTTTCGAGGAAAGTTTCGTTGTTCGTTCTCACCGGGGTAAAGGTCTAGCATTACGCGAACAGTGTCGCGGTAAATTTATTCGAACGACTGGGCGCGACCTCGACCCGACGAACGTGTTCGTCTCGAGTATCGAGGCAAGAAAAAAGGCTACCGTCGAGGCTTACCGAAATATTCGGTCATGTCCATGGGTACGAGGAGGATCAGGTTTTTACTCTTGCAGAGTTCGCGCAGGAACAGTTGGACCACGCAGAACAGATGCATCAGGTTCGGACAGTCCACGGGTATCCCGATGTCCGTAGTCCTGAAAAGCAACATCGCCGTGCAAGTTCCCTCGTTAAAGATTTCCTCTTTACTTCGTTACTTTACGACTCGTTACTTCTTTTCCATTGTTCGTCGACCGTGATCGATTTCGCGGCTGGCGAGTTTGGCGAACTCTCGACTTCCGCGGTGCATCGAGTCTGTTGCGCGAAGAATGCAACCGTCGAATCGAAGGAGGTCCTCGAACGCGATTATCTTCCGCACTCGCGCGTTCTACCAACCGCAAACTACGAACCTCTTCGACGTAGAAGACGCGCGACGCGAGATCGTTACGCGGGTTCTCCGAGGATTCGTTATCGTTCGATGTTGTTCTCGTCTTCGGGGAGAACACGAGGGATTTCGCGGATGGACGACCGCTGGTTACCACGGGGACGAAACAAAAACTTGGGCGAGTTTCCCCTGAATACGCTCGGTGCGCGCGTTTCGTTGGTAACGAGGTTGTGCAGCTTCGCGGTTCGCCGCGGCGCTTCTTTTCCTACGCTAAAAAGGAGACCGGGCGGGAAATGGCGGAATTAACGAGGTGCGTCGCGAAACAAGGATCCGCGAGGGTAACCTTAGCAGAGTCGACGGACGGGAAGAAGTTTTCCCGTTTCTCGTTGCTCGTGTAATACGCTCGACGTGGGTCGAAAGAGGCCCGAACGACGATGCTCGAAGCGTGGTTGGGAAGCGTGTCGCGTGACGCTCGAGTTTTATTTCTCCCTGGGTTTCAGCCCACCTTCCACCTCCCACGTTGCTTTCGCGGAACGAAAGATGACCTGCACGTGCTCCTGCGCGACCGTGGCTATTATTTAAGCATCGTAAAAATCTAATAAAACGTTTCGCGGGTAACCGCATTGTACCGCGCTTATCGTTCGATTCGAGTCCCGGGCTTAGGAAATACGCTCGCGCGCGATACTTGTTGTCGCGGTTGCGATCCTCCTCTATCGAGAACGATATTTAAACCTTCGTGTACGATGCCGGAGTCACTTTTGACCCGTTGTCCCGGGATTCGCGCACATCGATCGGATCTAACTGTCACCATCGTACCGCTTCTGCTACGGGGACGGTTGTACGCGTTTCTGTGTGCGTTATTTCAACGGCGAAACGTTTCTTTGACGGACACCGTTGTACAGATGCGTACAAATACGGTGTTCTCGATGCGACGGCAATTGTTCTCGAATTTCTCGAACCGTTTAGTTTCTTACGACTTCCTAGCGAAGAATAGACCGTAAAGGTCTATTTTTATTCCTTTCGCTGTCTCTGTTATTTTAGCGTTATCTTTGTTTATTCGTTGTTCGTGTTATTTTTTATCGCGTTTGTGTCAAAAGCGTGCCAGGTGCTGCTTCTGCGTAGACAGTAATATCAAATATAATAAATATACTCCAGTGTGTAAAACATACTCAAGAAAAAGACAAACCGTTATGTGTATGTAATGCACATGTATGTAATTTTTGTTACAATTTCTGATTCTCGTCTAAATGTAAACACCATTGTAAACCTACCAGGAACTCGAGCGACCTGTTTAGTGTAACGTTAGCGAGACACTCGAGAGATCGTCACTGGTTAGCATAGCATCGGTGAGAAACTCGAGCGCGAAGAATGCGAATCGGCGCGAGTGAAATATCGGTGCGGGATCGGAAGTGGCTCCGGAATCCACGATTCGAGCCGAAATTTACGTTAAAAAGTCCACGTTCCGTGTCCCGTTCGATCGCTCGCTCCAACGCGCGACACATCATCGACGAATCGAGCGGTTTGTGGTTTTTTCGCAAAAAAAAGAAAAAAAGAAACGCGAGCGGTAACCGAGCGTTCGTGACGCGTGTCCGTGTAATCGATACGGAAACACCGTGATTTCGTCGGATAGGTTGCACGAGATACGTTCATTATTATTTCATATTATATCGTATGTAAGCATCGTAGAAACCGTTTCGCGAGATAAATGAAACTTGTTTGAGCGTTGCTACACGGCCGCGATCGTTTCGACCGTAACGCGTATCGATATTAAACCCTTCTCCCCTCTCGGCCCCGTTTGCAAAAAACGTGCACCGGACGCGTATAAACGAACGCGATACTCTCGCGCGTCCAGTTCCCACTGAAATGGATGTGTTTAAGCAACGGTTGGAATCGTAATTAACGTGTGTTTGACGGTTTGAAGCGTAACAGAAATTACACGGCACGTTATGTAAACCGAGGGTAGGGGGTGAGGGGCGTAGGAGCGAGTGCGCGAGCGCGCGCGCTGCCCGCGGAGGATCGTGAGCGCGTATTGCGGTGCACGGAGTGTCGAACGACTCCTCGCATGCGTTATAATTGAGCAATTATGTAACGGGCAGCTGTACAATAAACGAATACGCAATGTCCGGTAATCCGACTCGAGGCGTGCTGCTGCTGCTGCTGCTGTTAGGTAGAAATAATTAATCGCCAACTCTCGAGCGGGGCTACCGGTAGATGCAACGATGCACCGATGCACTCGACGATTCGTCGTACGTTCGAGATCCCGCCCGGAGGAGTTTCGGCGGCTCCTTGGAAGGAGTCGCGGGGAAATTTGAAAAATCTATTTCCATCGAAGAGGACGAGGATCGAGGATTCGTTCGTTCTTCGCCTCTTGCGGCACGGTGGAGCGAATTAACGAGTACGCTCGCGGAACGAGGAGGTTTCGTCTCGTGTAACATTTAAATTTTCATTAGAGCCGACGAACTCGGGAACCGAAGATTTCTCAAAGGCTTGGAAACCCTTCGAGATCGAAAGATCGGCCGTTATTCCCCGAAAGAGGAGCAAGAACCAATTTCGTGGAATTGATCGGATTCTTTGCTAGGAACAAATCGAAGACGAGAGCAACGCTCGGGACACCTCGTGTACTTTTCCGCTTTTCCTCGAAACGGAGATAAGATTGTTACGATAATCGCGAGAACGCGAATAATCTTGGAATTGAATTTCTCTCTGCCCTTACCGTGCCCGTTGCGGGAATTAGACGTAATTCGAGGGAACAAATTCGAGGGAGGTTCGATAAATCCTACGGCACAATGGGAGCGGACAATGGCTTTTATTTCGGGATTTTCGGCTCGCGGTAACGCGTTCTCGTCGGAGGAAAATTTTCGGTGATCCCGCGGCAGAAACGGAAACCTGGTCACGAACATGTTTGCGATCGCGGCCCGGGATGGTTTCTATCGTAGCAATCTATTTACCGCGTTAATTGAAATCTCATTAACCGGAAGCAATTCGAGTCCGCTCGGCACGACGTCTTCGTTTAACGTTCGATCGACGTAATTGACGTAAACCGGTTAATCAACCTCCACGGTTTCCCCTTTCCTTGTCTTTTTCGCTTTATTCCCCTATGTTTTCGATGCTTCTATTTTATTTTTTTTTTTTTTTCACTTATCGCCGATCAGCCGCAAGCTCGACGCGGGAAATTTTCCGCGATTCGGCTCGCTCGAAAAGTCAACGCGCGTTTTTTCGATTCGCGATCTTTCGATCGAATTTTCAACGACTCGGACAACAATCGCGTAGAAAAGAGGAAAGACGGGAGACATTAACGTAAAGATGGCAACGTCCGATCGTGTATATCCTTTTTGGACGTCTACAGCTCAGAAGAATACATTCGTTAAAAATACATACGAAATTTGTGTCGATCGTGTCTCGAAGAACTTTCTACGTACCTTCGTACTTGTGGCAGTATAAGCTGGGACGTACTTTTACACGCTTCCACGCAATTTCGACGCAATCTTCGGATCTTCTCCCGTAGTTCCGGACAGTCTCGTGGTTGTCCGATGTTTATCAGCAGATCGCGGAATTTCGCCACTTGGATATTGATCTCCTGTATTTGCTGGGGAATGAAATCAAAGAGCGCGATTAATCCCCTTTTCTAGGGTATACCTGGGGATGTAACCGTACCGATCTCGATACTCTAGGTTGCTTCGATATTTACAAACACGGGGACTAAACCCTCTACGGGCATACGTATCGAGTAAGTCGTTACGCGGACGACGTCGAACGAAGTGAAAGAAATAGCTTCGCGCGAAACAAACGCGCGGAATATTCGTCTGTCTACGCGGAGAGAACGACGGTAACGTGAAAGCGATGTTAATTTACCAAATTGACCGCGTTATCCGTTTTCTCGTTCTTGTCGTCCTGTGCCTGAGCTTGAGCTTGAGCTTGAGCGTGGCTCGGGCTTTGCGTCTGCGTTTGGGTGTTGCTGACCGACGGTACGGGCGATTCCGTCATTGTTTCGTTTTTCGGTGCGTCGTTCGATCGTTAATTGTCACAGCTCGATCCGCGATACAGTTCGACGGTGTTTGTAAATACAGCAGATTGTTTGCCACGCGAACACTGGCGAAGCAGGCCCGTATACCGATATCGACGCGCGTTCTCGTTCAGTTTCGGTCCACGATCGGAACGAACTCGTCGACGAATCGTTGGCGGGTTGAAACGATATCGCTAAGGTTCGATCGTCGCGACTCTATCTTGCTCTCGACGAGACGCGTTCAACCGAGAAACTTGTATACCGAATCCAAGAACAGTTTCGTAGCTTTTACAGTTTCCTCCCCTCCGAACAGCTGTCTCGGTCCGATATTAGCTGCTAACAAACGGTACGCGACAACCGTGAGACGTTGAAGAAACCTTTTCCATCGACTGTTCGGACCTCGCGGCGAACCGTGATCCTCTTCTTCGACGGAAGAGGGATCGCTGACATATCGTTGTTTCTTTCGCGCGGTCCGATGGTATCGAACGGGTAACATTTACACGAACCGTAACCCGACCGTGGAAACTCGCGGGACGTTCCCGAAAACTATTCGCCGATGATCGAAAGTGTTCTCTTGGAAGTTACTCGTTCTGGCGATGAACACGGGGCAAAACGTGCGAGCCAATCGACCGAATTGTTCTTCCCGTTAAGAATCTCGCGAACGTCGACGTAGTGGCGCACTGTTTCGCGTTCGACGTGCCCGGTGATCTCTTCGACGACATCGGTATAGTCGTTCGCCGCAGGAGCGGGCATCCTTCACGACATTATCGCGACGTCCTTCGACGAGCGTTCCGCAGTGCGATATGCGCGCCGTGCCAGCACACGCGACAAACTGAAACGTGGGTTTTGCTCCGGAGCTCTTTCGCTGCCGCGATTCTCTCTTTAAGAGCGCATGTCTGACTTGGCCCGTCAGTCTACTACTGTCGCCGCATTCACCGCACGCCTTCTTTCGTCCGTGTACGTGTCCCCATACGTGCGTCACAGTGTTTTGTTACGAGCGGGCGTAATTTCGGACCGAATTCGGTAAAGAAATCTTCCCACGAGGACGAGTCTCTCCGATCTTCTTCTCCGTCGATCTATTCGTGAACGAATAAATCTTAACGCGCGCGATGCGCGTCCTTCGAGAACACGTCCGAGAGTTTTCATTCGTTCGACTTATTTTCCACCGAACTCAACCCTCCGAGTTACGCTCGATCAACAACGATACACCCTGTATACACGCGCTGCAAAATTGCGGACCACTTAACGCGGGACCGTTTACGAGTACACCGTCGTAACGTCATTTACGCAGAAGGTTAGCTTCGATACGCGTTTGTATTTATGCGTATATCGCCTCGCTCGTCTTTACTTTCCCCCTCGCGTTTCACGTCGGGGGTATCGTAGCGCCAATTACCGATACGAGAAGCGTGGGTGGAGAATATTTTGTCGTTCACCGCTCGTGAACGTGGACAATGAACGAAACACAATAGGCCAAAGTTCGGTCCTGGATGTACATACACTCTTGGAAACGACGCGACGCGACGCGACGCGACCAGACACCCGCTCGAATTCGAGATACACAAATAACGGTGGGGATGACTTCCGATCGCGAATCCCCGCAACGAATTTTATCAATACCCGAGGCATTAACGTATACCGTGCTGCGCATCGCCCGGTGAAAAATAAATACGATGCTGCGGGGAACGATAACGCGACACGCGAAAGAATTATACAATTTTATCGCACGAGGGGGGAAGTATTTGCGAGCTTCCGCGGAGCAAAGTCTACGCTCGGGTCGGGACTAATATCGTTTCCCCCTATACCGGAATAAAGCTACGAAACGTAAACGAAAGGGCAGTAATAACGTTCCGAGCTCTCTGATAAATATATTATTACGCGTCTTTGCGAGAGAACGAGAATAATTTGCTCGCGCGCTCGCACCACCCGTGGATAGAATCGAGAGTTTCTACCGTTACATACCAGTCTCGTTTCGAGTTTCGCGAACCAATGTTAAGTTTGAGCGTGCTCCGAATTGCTACGTCGGATCGCCGTGGAAGGAAGTAATTGCCAAGAGAATTTGTATTGTTAACCGAAGGAATCTCTGCACGCCACAATATTATCGTCGTGGCAATGGAACGATCGAAATAAATATCAACGATTCTCGTCGAGACAACGGTTTATCCGAGGACACACCACCGTCGAGATTCGTCTGGAAACATTTCGTCCGCAAAAAGATGAGAAGGTGCAACGTGCGTGTGTAATTTACCCCACGACTACTCTTTCGGGAAAATGTTCGTTCTCGATCGAAACGAGAAACCAATTTTACGCGTCGATGATCGATTTCTTTTTTTTATCCGACCAACCGGTCCGACTCCTATCGTTGGAGGTGTTCCATTTAGAAAAGATCGCAATTCCGAGCGGCGAAACGTTCGGGACGTTAACTGCGGCCAATTGCCGGACTCGCTCGAAATTATACCACTGTATCGTGTCAACCTTTCGTCGAATCTCGCGCGACTGGTTAGCTCGCTCGATGCCAACGCGATTGAAATTTCATCGGGTCCGTTGAAAGAATTTAGAAACGGATAAACGAAATCGAACGTCCCCCTGCGATTGTACGAAATGTTCGTTCGGCTTGCGTCGATTCATTTCACGCTCGAACGAAAATAAATTTTTATTCTGTACCTGTAACACGTACCGTGATAATGGCGAGTGATCTTACATCAAGAACCATTGTCTTGCAATCGGGAATTGTTTCTTGTGCAAAAATTCTCCTCTCCGTCGACCAACGAATTTTCACCTTTTATTAAACGTTGAGAATAGAATAGAATAGAATGGAATAGAATTTAATATTACTAAATCGTTGCACGGGGAGAAGTACCGGTGGAAATGGGAGCAAAGTCTCGGTCGCTCGAGCGTCGATTAGTGCTGTTCGGTTGACTTGTTCGGCGCTATACTACTGCGACCTTTTACATTCGTTCGATCTACACAGATTGTACGGAGAAGGAGAGAACGATACGATAAAAATATTGCGAACAACACGGCCGGATACGATATATTACGATCAAGTTTCGAATGTAGAACGAACGCGACGAAACGACTGTCCCTGATCGAAATATTCGCGGAAAAAGATGGAACAGTTCGGTGCCGTTTCCGACCAACCGAGGAATTCTCGTGTTCTACGTTTTCCATCTTTTCTTCCTTTCAATTCCAAGGTGGGTGAAATCGAACGGAAAAAAGAAAGAAACGCGATACTCGGAGTATCTACAAACGATTCGAGAAACGTTGACACTGTCGCCGATTCGAGAACGTTTCTCCCGGAGTCCTCTACTCGTTCGCGAAACGAAAGAAAACGTAGATACGATAAATGACATCGAGCAGGTACTGCACCACGAGGTTGATAGTGTACATGACAACTGTATCGAATATTCACTTGCGATCGTGGCCTCGAGACAAGTATCCTTTACCCTTCCGAACCAAGACGCCGATCGAAAGCAACTAAATGGTTTTGCACTTCGGAGTAACAGGTATATCTGCGTACGGAATGGAGGGGGTGAAACTGTGTCGTAGCAACAGGCGCGATGAACTGACAAGCCAATTTCACGTTAGAACAGCATCACCGGGTGCATGCGCGATTAAGAGCACATGTCAAACGTTCCGCGGTGGTCTGGCCAACGGTAGAATTTTCGTCGATCGATCGATTCGTAATCATCGACGGACTCGCGATATCCAATTGCGAAACAGTCTCGTTACGTCGACGCGTGTCATTGTTCGTTTTGTTCTTGAAACGATAACGATCGCAACGCCGCGATGCTTTCTCGGTTGAGAATGATCGTTTCTCGTTCAAATTTCGAAACTTTTTCTCGGTAACTCGAAATGCAACACGCACAAGGCGAACAGACGCGGAATTTACGGACCAGTTTCCTCGAATTAGAGGATACTCGTGCAACGTCCCTTAGGAGCATACTCGCGTGTCACGTGCAACAGACTCCGCGGACACTGCGAAAGATAGAAGACCGCTCCGAAAACTTTTCACCGATCTGGGAGAAAAGACTAGTAACGATACGCGTACATTAGAAACCTTAATTTGCAGTTGAGAATAATAATATATCTTCTATTCGAAATTGTTCTCGATTTTCTACCTCTAAAAGGAATATTTCGCAGCGTTTGTAAGGTATTAACCAACAACGCTAAACGCGTTATGGACGCGTTGAGCTATAGATCGTGGAGTGTCTTGCAGTTGTTGACTTCGGGGAGACTGTTACGCGAAGGTTTGGTTTATTGACGCAACGTTAAATGTAGCCGCCAGTTACGATAACCCAATCGCGCCGAATGCTGTGTGAATGCAACATGGAGATTGGTTTCACCGCGATGCTCTTGCCTAGTAGACAAATTTAGCGCGAAGCGAACCAACTAGGTTCGAAACGAGACTACCGTGAAAGGAATAACACGGTAACGAGATACTCTTGTGTCGACGCGTATCGTTCTCCCGGCAATTTGTTATTTTGTTATTTTTTTTTTTGTTCCAGGCTTAGACACGAATATCGTTATCATCGCGCGAAATATATTCGACGGATATCGAGGAGTGGAGGATATCGAACGTCCGTCAAACGAAACTATTACTGCAATAAACACGATCCCGCTTTAAGCGAAGATTATTTCGATAATGTTTAATTAATTTACCAGAGTGGAACGATTAACACCGAATCGGTAGATTTCTGATAAATTTCAATCGGAAAAGTGATTCGCGTCCGATAATATTTATCCGTAGCGATCTACCATCGGTTTTATTTACATTATAAATTCTTGCCGATAATAAATCAGTTACTTTCTCGGTTGTCAAACGGTTCCGCCAACATTTAGAATGTTACAAAAGGCCTCGGTATCGATCTCCGTCATTTTTTGCCGACAAAAACCCACGAAACAAGAATTTTCTTCTTCTCGCGCTAATATCGGAGACGATCTTCCTTTTTGTTACGGATTTATCCAGCGAGGAGAAGACATCGCTTTTACGAGGTTTAGCGAGTTAGAGCGAATCTTCCCTTAGCCGAAATATCGTGATTTCCTCAGCTTCGGGATACGACGGGAAACCTAAGGTTAACAGTCCAAAACAAAACGGAGATTCGACGTTACTCTCTCGGATTTACTCGATACGATCATCTTTACGCGTAGAATCAACTCGCGTTTTCGTAGTTCGTATTTTCTTCGCGTATATTAAAACGATGCTCGTTACTCGGTCGAGGTTCGAGACTTTTTAATCTCCCGGAGCACGAAAATATAAAATTCTCCGCGGCCGGGGTTGAAATCAATTTCTGAAATGAGATCCGGCGAAGGAGTCGCTCGTCCGACCTTTGCCGGACCGCGCTACTTGATTTCGAATGTAATCCAATTTACAAGACGACGAAGCACCGAAAATATGATACCGATACGAAGTACCGACGAGATTCAAAACGCGTTCGATCGTGATTGAAGGCGCGACGATTCCGACGCGTTTCATAAATATTACGCGTAGAATTTTATCACGGGTATCGCGATAACATTTGCCGCTGTGCTCGATCCATCGTGCGGAGACAGAAGTTCGGAGACAAACACCTAACCACCGGTTCTATGCTCTCTGGAGAACGGATATCTGCAGCAAATTTCGTGTCATAACCGTCCGGCACAGAATAGAGACTCTCGAGCACTATAGGACGGGTTACGGCGCGGTGACTATGGCTCTTTCAAATATTAATCTGGACGTCGTATTAAGGCGCGGCGCACATTTCTTGCAGCGCTTCTTTCTTTTCGCTCTCTATCTCTCAATAACGGGACCCGGTGGCCTGAGGTTAAATTACGTGCTTCGACGTATAATGCCAGGGCGATGGAAGAATGAAAAAGTAGGGATCCAAAGGAGCGAACGAACTCCCGGGCGTATAAGTTATTGTCGTTTATCGCGGAAATTGTGGGAAAAGAGACTCTTGGCGCGTACGGGTGAATTTATAAATTACGATCGTACAAGGGAACCGTCTTTCCTTCGACGGATTACGAAGAAAGCGAAAATTCCAGTATCGAATTTCACGGTACCGCAAAATTTTACCGAAATGTAAGTAAATAGTTACCAACAGTTTTGTTCTTTGTTAAATATTTAGATCCGTTGTAATTGTACAGCGTCGATTGGTCAATATTAAAATTTACGAGCCAAGCGGAAACGTTTTCCGAATCGAACGAGCACAGATGCGAATTTACGTTCACCTCGAAGAGAAAGTGGAAGCTTCTTTAACCTGGCTGTTCTTTCCGGCAACAATTTTTGAGGAAAGAAACGAAGTTACACGCGCGGGAAATTTCCGGGAAATTAATTCTGTGACGGTGCAATCTTTCCCGAAAATATCCGGATTTTCAGTTTCCGCTTTGAATTTCAATCGTCAACGCGAGGTGAGCACGTTCAGCGAAACGCGGCGGCTCTGTTGTATTCCGCGATTTGCATGTCGTTGTGCATGTATGCATTCGTTTTGCATCCATTAAAAATCAGGACGCCGGTCAACGATAATCGACAGTCGTAGGCCACGATGGAAATGTAAATCCGGAACCGTCTCGACCGGTTGTGTCGATTACAACCTCTGTATTTACCCCGATCTAATTTCATTCATTGGCGCGTAATGTTTGCGCGATCGTCACCGATAACGTTCGTTTCCTTCCGTACGGGACGAATAGCGCAACGCGACGCTCGCGTTTCACGAGACGTACTGTATCGAATCCGTTTTAAAATTAAGAACGTACATAAATTGTACGCAATTACTCGATTGTTTCTGGTATTCGTACACGCGGGAGGCACGCGTGGCTCTCGCCGTTTCGAATTTTATACGCGCGTACACTAGTGCTGCGAACGGTAAACGTGTTTACGCGAATTAGAATCCGCAACGGAATGCGCATCAAGTACGAAATCGTTTCCACGATAAATTCACCGGGGAGAAACATTAACGAACTCGGCCGGTTAACCTCTTAACTTTCAATATTTTCTCGACCAAGAAGCGTCGGCTTCGGGGCTTTAATCGTGCCCTCGCTAACAACGTTTCCGCGCGGGGAACTAATTGCACGCGAATTCGTTTGACGCTTGGCACCATTCTGCCGGTGCGGTATTTCTAGAATTTTTTAAACGCTCCAGCGCCACCGTCCCCCGCGTTCTATTTGCATATTTTATCATCGATCCCGGGACACAAGAGCGCGGGACGAATTCGCCCGGCGTCCGATATTCAACTATTTACGAACTAGCGGCAAGAGAGATTAAGCACGCGGAACCACGGAACCGTGACAATGCGCGCAGATAATACTTTCCCCCCTCTGAAGTTTCGCGAAAATCACTGGCTGCTGTTCAAAGTTGCGTCAACTTGCACCAACGAGGAATAACTGCGCGGTGTTCGGCCGACTACGATGAAAAGTCCTCGAGACCGAGCACCACCGCCGCGAAATGAAAAACGCAATTGAGACGCGGGTGGGGTGCGAACGGGAGACGCAACGTTAGAGGGTGAAAGGTTCGTGCCTAAAAACGATAGCGTGTAGAGGTTAACGGTAAAGTTATATACCTCGAGGAAAGAAACGAGAGAAAAACTGGGGGTAAGTGGGGTATAGGATCGGGGCTGCGTCAAAACTTGGAGAATGCCACGATAAAGTTGGCCGCGAGCAGACGAGAAAGCATCGAGGACTCGGTGTGCAGCGTTTCGAACAGGAGACAATCAAAATAGAGTATGCTTCGGTTATTTCGTCGACACACTCGGAAATTCTTCTTATACGAAGATTGCTTGGGCACCGTTCAGCTACCGAACAACAAGCGTCGCGTTATGGTTACCAAGTGCCCATTGTTCGGCCGAAACTTCCCGATCGTGGACGACGCGTTCGAAAAGACGCGACTCGCGCGCGCGAAAATAAATCGTATATTTTCGTAGGAAACTTTCAACAGTGTTCGAAATCGATTTTCCTCGAAAACGGGGACCGTGATGTTAAGAGTATTTTATTTCACGTTTCGTTCGCCGGGAAGAATCACTCCCTCGCGTGTACCGCGAAGTTTTTTGCAAAGTGTTAATACGAAGTACCGAATCGGTGTATCGTTCGCTCGAAAATTAGGTACAAGTCTCTTTAAATCGTATCGCCTTTGTATCGAAAGGTTCTGTCCGGTACCCCTTTGCAAACTGTCCGTCGGCAGTGTTAACAATGAAACCAGCCCACGAAATTTCAAACTTATTAATTCTCTCTCGGACCGCAGAGGAATCGGTAGCCTTTGAGAGGCGCGTTTGGCCAAAAGAACGAACCGGTCCGGAAAAAGTAATTAGGTCGATGGAAGTCAATCGGCCGCGGTTACCGTGACCGACAGAAATTCTCGAGAGGGATCGTAAAAAAAAAAAAGAAGCGAATCGGTCATAAAATTCAGCTTCCGTAAAACGAGGCGGGTGAAACTGGTCGAGCGATTCGAAAGACGAACGGGGGATGTTTGAATTTGTGTGTCACCGGGTCACGTCGGGATAAAACGGAAAGTCTTCGTGGTCGGCGCGCGGATGGCTTCGGAAACGGAAACAACTGAAATTCGACGAAGGCATGCGAGTCGAGGGACGGGGAGGATCGGTGAAAATAACAAGAAACCGGGTTTAATAAAGGGTACAGCTGTGGAAACAGAAGCGAGAAACGCGAACCGTCGGACAAAGGCTAACCGACAAATCGAATACAAGGAAAATACCGCGGTACGGTTGCAGGATCGCGAAGAAATAGCCGATCGAAAATCGCTGGAAACCGACTCCTCGGTCGTCGTTGAATCGAGCATCGACCGTCTAAATTCGAATAAGCCCGAAAAGTTAGCTGCAATTGCGATCCTCGAGGCAATCCTCGCCCTTTGGCATCTCCCTCGGGCTTATAACAAACGACTCTTATTTTTCTATCTCTTTCAGTTTCGTTCTTTGACGCCCCACCGGCTCAAAGTGCCCCAAACTCCAATTTTCCCCTTAGAAGATTGTCTGCCTTACTCCTTCCTCGTTGTCAAAATACCCACGTACAAGCGTGCCACTATTTTCTCGATACGTGTGCCCTTTAGAACGGCGCGATGCATTTACAGACGTAATTCCAAGTCTACGGGAGAACCGAGGCGAAGCTCCGAAATTTCTGAACAATGGACAACAGGTTTGCAAGCGTTCGTGCCGAAAATACGAGAAGAGATCGATGGAAATATTCGTGAACCGTTCAAATTTTGGGAATCGTACGAACCGAGCGAACCGTGGATTAAAAGAGGACTGGAATTTATCTATTACGTATTTCCGATCGTAACGACAAAGCCAATGTTTTCTCGTGTTCGAGTAATCATTGTAGAGTTTTCCATCGGTCTAGGAAGAAATTGTTCTTCGGGTGATTCTCACGCTGCGATCAACCGTGCTAAAAAGCGTTGGTGTTCCCTGGCGAGATTGAGATTTCGAATTCGCCTCGAAAATACGACAAATATATAATTAGTTTCTCGTCGTCGTAGCGGAATTGAAGTTTAGCTGCGCGCTACTTCTCGAACTCTCTAGATTGTGACAAAAACAAGTAGCTAATTAGCACCCGGGAACTCGGTGTATGCAATTATCGGAGCGAGATTCTTACCCACGAGCAGATAAGATTGCTCCTTCCGGCCAAAGATACGAACGAAACGATGAGTCGTCGTTGGAACTTCGTTTGCACGGATCTTTCAACGAGCCGAGACAAATTCGTTAACGAGTTCTCTCGTCGGTCGAATCGCCCGGATCGCCTTCACGCAGAGGAGTATTCGCGCTCCTTGCTCTCCGATTACACGCAAACTTTCTTCGACGATTCGTTCCTTCGCTGGGGTTGCCGATAGACCGGAAAGCTGCGAGTAAGCCGCTTCATTGTTTCCGGTATGGTACAGTTCCCTATTTCCAGAGATCCTTTCGCGTCTAAGAAAACCGTACGCGCGTGCACGCGCATCGGTGGAGTTTCTCTGGTTCTTGTTTCGCAAATTTGGAATTTTTAATTCTAGAAAAATGTAACTGACCGAGTATCGTACCGCGAATAATACTTCGAACGCGACTCCGTTTAAAGTAACGACGATACGCACACGCGTGTACGTACGCAACAAATCTTTCCGTCCGCTTAGATTATTTAACCGCGGAAACCATCACTTATTTACCGGCGATCTGTTCGTCGGTGTCCGTAAATATTTAAAGGATCGATCGAATCGTGCAATTCCCCGAACAATCCGTGAAACAACGTGGTCTCGAAAGTGTTTGTTGGGACTGGTCAAAAGGATAACTCGAGGGCTAAGAGGACACGTCTCTCTCGAGAATTCTCACGATAGTTCGGCCTTGTCCTCTCCGAAGCGATCGATAGGTCCTTTTCGAGCAACTCCCTGACTGTGGCACTTAGCACGGAACGATGATCGTACGATTCAATTTGTCGCGATATCCGTGAAAGAATCATCGGGTAAAAGGTAATGACGCAACGGTGACTAGCCGACCTGATGCCCGATCGATGCAAAGGCCGCTCTAATGTTCCTCATTACCGGCTTACTTTTTCGAACGAAATTAAGAATTCCTTTAACGTTCGAAGGTCCCCGTTTAATTTCAACGCTAGACACAAAGCAGGCTGAAAATGTCACGTCCTTCGTGATCCCTTTATAATTAACCGAGATAATTCTCCCGTTGTATGAATTATTTCTTCTTTGATTTCCACTCCCTCTTTTCGTTCTAAATATTTCATTCGACCTCCGAGAGAAACTTCTCTACGTGTACGTGGCCACGTCTTTGTCAATGTGACCGAAGTTTGGATACTTGCGCGCGAGCGCGTTAATCGCGTTAGGACAATTCGGTGAAAAATACAAAAACTAACGCGATTCGAGTCGAATGGTTCGCCGTTAATATTCCCGTTGTATACGTTCCCCGTATTCAAAAGCGACGGTGGAAAAGAGGCGGTGTGTTTATATCGTTCCCCGACGATCGCTGTACGCTACTCCGTACGTGTCACGGTAGTCTGGCCTTTATTATGTCATAAGCCTCTTGCTACGGCAAACGTGGTCACCGCGAAGCATCGGATTAATCATACGGCCACCGTGACTGCAATGAACCGACTGAGTTATTCAACAGCGACGTACCAGCAGCTCCTAAAGTTCTCCGCAACGCTCTAACCGTGCATCTTGCCGATGATAAAACAATAACAACGCTTCAACGAATCCCCCCGAACGTACTTGGCAAACTTTTCTAATTTACCCGCAGCGATCTCGAGTTTCGAACCGAAAGTTCGAACCGTGGCCGTGAATACACGCGCTCGGTACGTTTGGAAAGAAGAGAAACGAACGCACGAGCGCGAAACTCGAGAAAGCAACAAGAAACTTCGACGTTGTTCGAATCGTGGAAACTCCCGCCAAAATCGAAACGTTTCTTTCGCTCCGCGGAGTAATCGGATTTCGAACCGCTTCTCATTAGTCGGCTGGTTCACGAGACGAGTTCACGGGCAGCGTTAATGGCATCCACGAGCCAACTCCAAACGATCGCGAAACTCTCGTAGATTCCGATAGGTTGCTTCACGATGCGCGTCCGGCATCGATTCGATCGTTTTCTTTCGAATCGACGTCTCGGAGCCGAACCCTCGGTCGTTTCACGACGAACAGTGACGCAGTCGTCGACAGTGGAAAAGAAACGTACGAAAGAAACCGTGGGAGAAAATTAGGTACACGACCGAGTCGAAAAACGCTACGAAGTCGAGAACCATTCGCGCGAAAGACGAAGTTTCGAAAAAGATAACGTTTTACCTCCTCGTCTCGTCTCGTCTCGTCGTCTATACGGTCCCGTACCGAGCGAAACTTTTTCGTTCGAGCGCAACGAACCGCGTAAACGACGTTGTTTACCTCTCGGCAGCGTTCGTCCGTTTCGTTTCACGGGAACACCTTGTATAATAATTAATACTCGTATCGTTCGTCCCGAATTACCTGCCGCGGATCGTCCGATTGAATTTTGATTCGCTCGTAATCGATGAACTCATTATGCGTGTAACGAGTGCTGCGCCGGGCTTAAAGTTCCACACGGGAAGCTAATTGATCGCGGAAATTCATCGGGAAATGCGCGACGCGTCTCTTCGCTTTCAACGAACTTTTCCCGGTTTGTTAGCTTCTATTTGTCCAGATTTTGCAAACCGTTGGACGTTTGATGCATCCGTTGATACGCGACTGCGACGATCGGTCCGATATCGGTAAACGGTCGGGCGCGCGGATCGTTACAAAGACAAATTAATCGGGACATCTACAAAGCGGTCAATCGAGTAGTTTCCGAAGTCCGCTCCAGGGTATTAGCTCGTGCTGCGTGTAATCGAATCTCGAGAATAATCACGTAACTCTGTCGACGATTTACTCGATCCCGTACTCGAGCCCGTGTTATGTTCGGAGAATTATGCGTTCGAGGTATTTCGATGATCGGACGTATCGCGTCTACACTCTCTCGTTTCGTGGATACTCAATATTTTAAGCTATCTTTCGTAAACATTTTTGACACCCCATTGTTCGTACTCGTCGGTGTTTTTACCAGCGTTCGCGAGTACTTCGGACGATCCAGTCCCACGGTAAAATATCCAACTGTTTCAAAACTACCCGTCATGTTGCTCGAATTTCGGACGTTCTGTCCCTACAATTTGTTTTCTCCTCCTGAGTCGTCTGGAAACGCTATCCACGAATTGTTCTCGGCAAACAACTACACACGTGCTTTTTTTCCCTCGGCATCGGTACCGCCCCCATGAATAAAACATTGTGTTTCGTAAAAGTAAAATTACGAAGATTTCAACATACCCAACACCGAGAAAACAGTAAGTTACATTTTGTGCGCGCCGCGTATGAATATGTAACGCGGGGAAATTTACATTAATCGTCGCCGGCATGAAAAGACTCGCGCGATACACGAGGCTCGACGAAATTTTTAGTTCCATCCGTTCGGTTGAAGCCGGAACGACGCGTCTCGTCATCGAGGAACCCGCTGGATCCTGGAGGGAGACTGTGAATTGTTAAAGTGTCCAGTAAAGCGTATTTTAACGTCCCGTTGACTCGTTTGTGCCTGAACGGAACCGTTTGCAGCGAGTCAAAAGACAGTACAGGTGTTCAGCGATATTTTATAAAGACACTCGGAGCCGTTCGGTAAAAACAATACCACTCGGAGACATCGTTAGCTCCTACTGAAACGGGTCTACCAGCCATTCGAAAAGAAAACTGCTAACGAAGGTGTTAGTATCTCGTCGACGATACGTCGCGTCTTTAAGAGAACGTTCGTTAACTTCTCTCCCACCCTGGGACGAAAATTGCATTCGCCTCGAGGGTCGAGTAATTATTTCGTATCTTTGCGTCGTTTCTGCGTGTTCTTATCGTTTTTTTCGCGACACTGGACAGAAACATCTTTGAACTGACCTTTCCATTCGTTGATCCTTCTACCTTTTCAGCTCCCATGTGTTCAAGCCTCTGCCTCGAAATGCGGGCCGAATCCCACTTTCCCTACCCTTTCCCATACGTGTTTATTTTCCCCGGTCACGTAAATCGTTATGTATATGCCGCTTGTGAAAAATTCAGCACTAAACGTCGCGCGCGTACGTACGTATGCACACGCGATTTTGAAATATTTTATCTCCTACGGTGGAATTTTCATTCGAATGAAAAAATGATACCGGCGTGCTTTCGAAGGAAGCCTTCGTCGAACGTTTCAAATATTGGACGTCGTCCGGACAACCGTGCTCCGAAATAGGGACGCGGACCGATTAAACGTTTACTGTCTAAAATTATTCGTATCGCATTATTCATTAAACGGCGCATTATTACGCCTACGTGTAACGCGACTTAAAATATTGTTCGCGTTGCCCACTTGCTTCGAAACGGATCGCTCAGTCCGGTGCACTGATACCAATCTACCTCCCACGAGTTGCGTTAATTCGCGAGAGGGAATTAATTGGCCCGTTTTCTCCCAAATATTTCACGGGAACGACCAGAGAAGCTCGCCCTTCCACCCACGCGCGTTCGATGGATTTTTTGTTTCCCGTCCCTTGGGTCCGGTTGTTATTATTTGTTACGCGACAAGGTGCAATCGCCTGTCGTGCAGGTGACGGTATACAAATCGCTATCGTTTATCACGGAATAATCCTCGCGTCGAGTTATCATATCGCGTTGCACCGGGGAAATGAAAAAATGTTTTCGTTTCTTCTTCTTCTTTTTTTTTTCGTTCTTTTTTGTAGGTAGCGGACAAGTCGAGAACGTCGATCAAAGTCGAAAGTCGCGACCAAAGGCGTACGCGTTTATATTTCCATCCGTCCGAAACATGTAAACGTTTATCTCGTTTTCGTCTCTTCGAAATATTTTTCGTTTCTGCTGTTGGACGCGTCCTCGTGTATTTAATTCCAGTTGGAACAATTAGTCGCGTTCGTTTACGAATCGGTGCGTAAAAAGTTTCCGGTGTACCAGCATGACCTGCGCAATTAATCCCATTTCCGACCCTAACTAGCAAATATTCCTTTGAGCCCTCCGTGAACACGCTTCAACCGACGATGTCTCGCTTGGGGTTAGCGCTTCGGTGAATTAGCGTTAATTGAACCACGAGTTTTTAGTCACTGTCTGGTACGGCACAAATACTCGATGACAACGTACAATTTTCTGCACAGTAAGTATCAGTCGTCGGGGACGACGACGAGCGACGCGATGGACAGGGGAATTAAGTATTTGGGAAACGACTCGTGGCCAAAAGAAGTTTAACTCGCTTGTTTGTACATCGAGCAACGTACCAACGAGATTATCAAACGACGAGCAAGAAGCGAGGAATGTAAATTATTGTCCCAAGGTTCGTCGTAAAATTACAAACGCTTCTAAAATCCTGGATACAATTATCGATCTTATTAATTGTTCGACGAGTCGCGAGATTGATCGGGCATTTAGAATTCGTTGACCTCCCGGTAAACAAATTTCGCAATTAACTTTAACAGGCCTTCTATGCCACTTCACTGGACGTATCAAATAATTGAGAACCGCTCTAAAGTGCCTTCTTCACTTTGGATTAAGCATATTCACATAGATTCGCACGACCACGCGTGCACGCGATTCGAAAGAGAGGGAGAGAGACTTTATTCGGTCTCCGCGTCTACCGTCTTCGTTTCGCTCGTTTCATCTTTTTCTGTCCGACGACAGAAAACTCGAGGCGAAAGTGACTTTGGAGCAAGATATCGCCTTACGTTCTTTTCGCCGGAAATATCGGATATAATCCGCGGATTATCAAAGACGCGCGTGAGCGATCAACAAGGGCGACTCGTGAAAATTTTACGACACCGAAGCCAGGTTTAATCGCCGGTCAAACGATCACGGGAGTACCTTACACTTACGGGAATCGTACGACGCATCGATCGAATTCAATTAATTTTAAAAACCATGAAATCCAAATTAACGAACCGAGTACACAAGATTGTCGTGTAGGTACCGCTGCATGCATTATTTATAGCCCCTCGAATCGCACGAAGCGCTTATTACGCGGAGTACTTTAGCGGGCTTTTAATGCGACCGGAATACGTGTAAAGCTCCTTCGAGTAGCGAGTCATTTCGATCATCCGAGTGATAAGCGCGGCATAATAAAGCAGTTAAAGCGCATGCTGCACGTGATTCTCCGAACAGCATACAATTAAAGCGTGGAAACACATTCGAGTTCGAATCGAATAAAGGGGTCACACAACAGGAATGACCGAAGACCAATGAACATTCTTCGTTCGGTTTTTATTTCTTTCGCAAAATTTTCCGTATTAAGGAATCGAATCATTTTTCGCGATCGTTAACCACCGGTATAGAATTACGCCGAATTGACGGCACGATAGACAACGCCCGAGGAACACTTATCGAAACGTTTTATTTCTTTCGTTAAAAAAGGAAGCGTTCATATTTCTTCCGAATCGTAAAATAAACGGTTTTAACGGCGCGAGATAATTCCGTATCGTCCAACGATATTGCGGAGGATAAAGCTGCGCCGCGAAATAAGAAGGGAAATATTATCTAGACGGGTATCTAACAAATTAAAGAGGAAGTGCTCGATTTCTGGTTCGATACCTACCTTACGTAGCGTGCACGGTATCTCGAACCCCTTAAACATCTCTACACGCCGTGGAAAATGTCACTTTGAACGCTCAGCCCTATACTTACGAAGTTTCGAGAAAAGAGGTCACGTTTGGCCGAAGATTACGCGTCTTTCGCAGTCGGCGAACGTTTTACGCGATTTAAACGCAGCCACGAATCACGACGCGTCGAATCTTTGAACAAACCTGGCAGCGAGCACGGAATGGAAAAACCGCGAGCAAACATCGTTCCAGAACGGTTGAATCGCGCGAGGCAAATGTACCCGTTTTCTGGAGCGAGAAAAGGAAGCGGCGGACGCGAGGTTGCCATCGGCGGTTTGCACAATTTGTCGGTGGCAGCTGGATGGTACGCGAAAGCGAACAAAAAAATAAAAAAAAGGAGAAAGGAAAAGAAAAAAAAGAAACTGGCTCCCCGCGGCGATACTCGCCCGTCTACGCTTTGTAAGAATGAATTTCATTGCGATCATGAATATTTGCGGTCGCGGCACTTCTCAAGGGGATCGGAGAAACTGTCCAATAGGGTGTTTTCGCAAATACCGATCCCTGTAAATGGTATTAATACCGGAATTATCGAGGAGAGGCGACCGAAGAAAAGATGTAAAAATTTATCGTACCCTCTGTTGCAGTGTCGTAGCATACCGCGCGGAACGTGGATCGGAATACACCGAACGATTTTAAAGGGTGGAATATTCGTAGGCGATACGTCGTGGCCGCTTCTTGTTTTCTCTCATTTACATAGAAAAAATGGCGAGAGCACACCTGGGTTACCCAGGGGAAGATGAAAGGCTTCGGCGTACACTCGCGTGAAAAACTTTCATGTCGGCGCATAAAATATCGCGCGGAAGCTTCGAACTCTCCATTAAGATCGAAGTAGGGTGAACGCGAACGAAACGTTGCTTGTTCTTGAAAATCTTTTCGCTCGTCCGTTAACTTCGCGACGATCCGTGTTCAATCGTTCTCGGTATTTGGGAGAACCACGGTGCTTTGAATGCTTCCTTCGTCGCGAAGAGAAACGGAGACTTCGAATCGCATTCGTTCGCATTTTCGTCGACGCGTATTCTGCGTCAGATTCGCCCAAAGTTCGCGAGAAACCGGCAACTTCCCGCTGCCGTCTATTTTTCCGCAAAAGGCACCGTGATATTTCGCCAAGCCAATTTAAATCCGTCGGTCCGTTATCGAGTGATGTTTATTAAAACACCTCGTTAATTTCGCGCTGTTTGTACAAGCCGAGCATGTGTTCGCGAACAAGTTGCCTGCTACCCGGTGACGTCGATACCGGAATCAACTTCGCTACGGGCGGCATAACATTATCAATACATCGGGCCGAACGATCGCCAGACCCGTGTCGTATGCATACGCGGTCCATAATGGACGAACAATGCTGTCCAATGGCATGTCCTGCGTCGACAATGCCTACCAAGTAGACCATAATATCTCTCTTATGTGCATACGTACTCACGATAATTTCCTTCTGTTTCGACCGCGTTGCGACGATTCTTCTCGTTCCTTGTCCCTGCCTTTGATTCCGATCTTCGTATCGGGGATCGAGTCGAGCATCGGACGAATTTTAACGCATTGTCCAGGGATGAACTCGTCACCAAGGCGTCGCCCATTGATCGTCCCTGCAATCGGATTATTTAATCCGTTTAATTGAGAAGAAGAAAAGATATCTCTCCCCATCCAAAGGGAAATATTTGTCTGTCCTACCATCTACGATAAATTTACGATTACCTTGTACTTTTGCCCCCGTTGGATCGATTCGATCGTTCCGCGTATAAAAATACCGAAGACACCGATATCGAAACGCGAATACCGAGCGAAATATCCAGGAGGAAAGTAAACACAGATTGCAAAACCATTTAACGTTTCCGGAGAAACGGCGCGAGCGGCGAGCTTATTATCATTTTCGCGAAAATTGTGGAATAAAAATATAAAATCCTCGGAATCGGTCCCGGGGACGAGGGTCGAGCTGGCTCTCGTCGTTGCCTGTGAAAACGGTGCGCTGTTCGTGGCAATTTCGTTGTCCGTGGACAGGCGTCACGGACAAGAACATCGAAAGCATCGTTGGACGAGAAACGTAAAATTTCATTTTTTTCCCCCCCCCCACTACGCGTAAATCGGCGCGAGGAAAACGTTTCCGCTGTGCAATGAAAAAGTACGTTAAATAATTAAGAGTGCTCTATCCGAGCGCCAGTAAAGCAATAACTCGCCGCGGTGGAACGAGGAGGAATTAAAATGCAATTATGTATAATTTTGATGTAAAAGTTTCGTTGCCGGTTTCGAAGCGCTCCGAAGTACTTTATATTCTTATTATTCTTATCGTTCCCTTTGATTCGTGTCTTATCGTTCCGTCCACCAAGGACCATCGAATTCGGCCGTGTCCATTTATTTGCATCGTCTTGCTCGCGTTCCAAAGATAAATAATTCACGAGAACGCGAGCAACCCTTTGACGAACTATTCTGTAATAATTGCCCCGTACGAGTGCCGCGAACTTGGTTTTTGCAAAATATCTCTCGCGATGAAAACGACTCGACCGTTCCACGTTGATAAGCAGATTGATGTAACTTTAAAGACCGCTGGTCGAAACGCTACCCGTTGTCCGATGAAGTACGCGTGCATTTGTATACGGTTGGTTTCATTTGTTTACAATCGTTGAAGAGGGTATACGGTTTGTCGCCTCCTTTTAAAACGTGCCGTCGATTCACATATTAGATTAACGATTTAATGGATAACTCGATGAATGACTCTATGTATGGTACGTGTCGGTGCGTAAATTGACCAAATTATAGAAGAATGCCCGTGGTGTTGGTAGATGGACACCCTATGCACATGTACGCATAGTGACGGCGTAGCAATAGGGTGCGGCGGTTCTCAGTTCGAGCAACCGATCCTTTCCTGCTCCAATTTTTCCACAAACATCGCCGAGTGACTCCGTTGCTTCCCAAAGACAAACAAGCTTCGAGAACAAATAACATTTGAACCAAAGTCAATTCTGCACCGATGCGATTAACAACTTTGACAATCTCTCTCTCTCTTTCTCAGACTTCTCCTTTAGTTAGGAAAAAAAGAGTATTTTTTAAAGTATACTTTAAAAGTCTCTCGAAAGAATCGTGTTACGCTGGAGAACCATTTCGGAGGAAAAGAAGGAGAAAGTGTCGCGGACGATAAAGCTCGCGATAATTCAAACGCGATGCAGAGCTTGGAATACTTCCGTGGGTCACGGCATGAGCATCCCTGAATCGCACAATGGGCAACTGGTCATAATTACACGCGACGACAAGTGTGCGTGAACAGGCGTGTGTGTCCCACTGTGTGCGCGTGTGCGCGCGCGTTAAGATCGCCGGAATACGATCACCATCTTAAGCCAAGATCAGTGTCTCGTGAAAAGTCGAAGAGTTCACGCGTACGACGGTGCGCGACTCACGATCTATTTTTTTCATCGTTTGTTTCGTGGTTAAAGGGTGTTCAAACGTGCATACATGTTTCTATAACATGATGCTCTTCGGTTGGATGTTTTGCATTCTCGTCGTAGGTAAGCGAAAAATACGTATAACACGGTAAACGCGTATATTTTTATTTCTATTCGAAAGCGGCGTTTACCCAGAGTTCGGTACACTGTTCGAACCGATCGAAGATACACAAAAGTGTACATCGACGAGTCGAAAAATGGTAAAGAATATTATCGTTGCACGTTATCGAGAACTGCTTACTTTCAGCAACGTCAGCGACGAGTTCGAAATAATACGACTTGTAAACGATCGTTTCGATGTTTCCTTTGCATTCTTGTCCGCGATATCGTTCAAATGGCTGCATTCTCGATACAAACACGATCGAGAGAAATCAGATCGCGATCCTCTTTTTTCTCTGTCGCTGTTTCAGCCTCGTTCGAAACCAGTGACAGTGTAAACCGTGTATACCTCCGCTTGATACAACCTTTGACACGTGTATGCTGTTTGACAGGACGACCGCGGACGATATTACCTTTCCGCGAACTTTCGACGCGTTTAACAAACCCTCGCGCACAACACGCGCCGACCACGCATACCTATATTCGATTTTCAACGACTCTAAACGACCAACGTTTACGTACGAATACCTACGGCTCGAAAGTTTTCGTTTCCACCGTACGAATTGAACATCCGCGAACAAACAAATAGGACGTCGCGTTCGCATCGCGTTAATATATTCACGCTGTAAGCCGATTGCAATTTAAATCCGAACGTTTATTCAATTTTCGTGGAAATTTCTCTGTTCCCCGCAGCTTCGGTTAAATTCGTCGAAATTAATTCACTCCCGATCCGTTTGTTTCCCTCGGTTTGTTTCTGATGTGTTCCGTGATTGTTCGTCGCGAACCCAGCTACGCGGTGAACGCGGAAACGAGCCCTCGAAGCGATTTTGCGAATTTCTCGAAATTGTTCGTTTTCGTTTTCCTCTGCTCGCGAACGTTCTCTCCGTCTTTCCTAAAATTCCAAACGACTGCGCGACAATAAGTGAATTTGCAAAATTCTGCCATTCCGTTAGACAATGGACAGGAAATCAGCGTTCAACTTTTCACGATTACGAGACGAACTTTCCACGGTAACTGGAAGATGGAATCGCATCCAGCAACGAGAAAATTGAACAGAAAGTAGATTCCTCGTAACTTTTAATCGAAAGGACGAATTACCATCGAACGATCCACCGATAGAGAAACGGTTCCCATTGAATCGTGGTGTGTCCGTTGAATAATTCTGTTGTTGCAGGCAGTCGCGCGGCGGTAAACAACGGCTTCAAAAGTTATCCAACGACGGTGAAGACGTTCGAGAACGATACGGTTTTACTGCCGTGTTACGTCGAGGATGTTGGTAAGTCGCTATCGATGATTCCAAAACAGCCTTAATTGCAATCGATTGTCGCTCGCTCGAGGTCGTTGAAAATTTAGATACAGGTGAACCGACAAGAGCGCGCGGTCGTGGCAAGAAATAAGCACGGAATTAAGTAGTACGCGGAAAGATTACGGAAAACGCGACCCCTTGATCGGAACAGTTGCAAACAAATATTACCTGTTGCATCCCGTAAACCACCGTGGAACTTTAGCTTCGTTGTACCGTGATGTTTCTCTCGCGAGAACGATCCTTCTGGTTTCGCGCCGGGGTAAACGTTAACGCTTCCCTTTCTCGAAACATTGAACTCCGTAATTAAACTGCACGATTTTCGGAAGCTACTTGTCGCGAATTTTTGTTGCTCAAACGCTCGACGAACACCGGTCACGGGGTCGTTTAAAGCGAGAAGAGCGTCGCAATTTCGGGCAACGATCGATACCAATTTCCAAAAGCGGGGAAGCCCTCGATGCGTAACACTCCCGCGTATACAGCTACGTACGATCCGTGTCTCTGTACACGGTATAGAGAGCAAACAATTTAAGTGTACGATCGATCGCGCTGTCGGCGGTGATTTCGTTAACGGGATTACCTGTCAGACGTTCGCTTTACCCGGTCGCAACTTCGACGAGAGATCGCGCACGTTAAGACGATCGATGATTGTAAGATCGCCGTGGATTAAGGACATTACTCGGATTAAGTACTTGGTCCTTCGGTTCCCGCCAAGAACGCGAAGTTTACTTGGCGAACTATGGCCTCGATACTCCGTCGTGTTAGGATTAAGGTCAGATTAAATGGACGGATGAAACGCTTGCCTTTGGGGTTCGTCGAATCGCAAGATGCGTTCCAGGTACAGAAGTAACGACGTATTTGTACGAACGTTGGAGTAAATTTATCGACGAACGCTACCGTTTGTAATTCATCGGAGAAATTACACGGAGACGAGACTTTTACAGTGTTCGATAATCTCTACGATTTCCAGTCTCGCGGTTGAAATCGAATCCTCGAACGAATTGATAAGTTCCTTGCGTTTCGTGTGCTCAGACAAGGTGCAAACCATGGTGAGGTGGTGGAGGGATGGCATCCTTTTGGCCGACAGCGGCGAACCGCGACACGTGCCACCGGAAAGGGTTAGAATGCACTTAAATAGAAGCTTGGAGGTTTTCCATGTGAAACGAAACGACACCGGGGAATACGTCTGTCAGGCATCTCGACCAGCTCCGTGGGGATACGCTACCCAAGTACACGAGATCGAAGTGATGTGTAAGTACATCGGTACGAGGGATAAGTTGAACAGTTAGATCCCATCTATCGGACGGTTGCCGATAGAACAATTTCTCCGAATTGTTCGACTCGCTTGAAATCGCTCCATTTTTGAAAACTCGAACATTTAACATCGACGATCGTAATTACTCGGTAAATTTTATCGTATTTTGATTGCTAATTGGTACATCGGAACGGAACAACATGGCGCGCCAATTAATTGGGAGAATTTCGCGCGGGGAAAGAACGAGTATCGATTCCATCGGGTATCAACGTCGACGCGAAATTATGGAAGATCCGAGGACGGCTCGTCCGCAAATAAATTCGGGAAAGTTTCACTCCGTTGCGAAATCCTCCACGGAGTTTTCCCAGCCGCGAGGATTTCGGTTTCATTTCGCAAAAGCGCGGCTCGTTGCGCGTCGAAATAAGGAAAAGTGTCCTCCGTGGAATCGAATTTTCCGCTTTTTTCGTCCCCCCGTGAAATTGGAAACGAGCTTAGATTTCGTTCGCGGCAACTTTTACGCGTCTAACGTGTGTCTCGTGTGCCGTCGATTTCGACGCTAGTGTCGCGGATCGTTCGCATCTTTACGATGCACCCGATGCGTTACGATGCAACGGGGCTCGTTTCTTTCTTGCAGATCCGCCGAGCGTTCGTCCGGTGCCAGAATCCGGTAAACTGGAAGTCAATTTGGGCGAGGAAGTGGATATGGCGTGCGTGGCGAAAGGTGTTCCGGTCCCTATAGTTTCCTGGAGGAACAAGGTAATCGATATCGTTCGAGATTCCACGCGGATAAATTACTCGAGAACGATAAAAATATTTGTTCGTTGACAGGACGGGGAGATACCGTTTCTGTACGACAGATCACGGTTGCAGTTTCACGCCGAGAGTCCAAGCGACGCCGGTCGTTACACATGCATAGCGAACAACGATGTCGGCGAACCTGCCAGCGCGACCATAGACTTGTACGTCAGATGTAAGTTCAAATTTTATCCCGACGATTCTCTCTGATCGTCTTTCAAAAATTATCGTTAGATAATTTCGCGAAATTGAAACGGTTCGCTCGATATTCCCTAAACTCCTGTTCTCTCGCGTCGATGTATCGTCGAGAGAGCTCGAGATCGTAGTCACGGCGCAATCTCGTCGTTCTCTGAACCTGACTCGGATGATTCCGCGAGGAGGACCGCGTCATCGCGACAACGAGGACGATTCGGTTCGCGGGACACGCAACATCGAACGCGTAATTCTTTGAAAATGATTTTCCGTGGTGCTTCGCGAGTTCTTCGCGATGCACCTACGTTCGAGTTAACGGCCAACGTCACGTATTCCCGGTCCGCACGCGCGGAAGTAATCGGGTACACCATCCTGCATACGCACTTAAACGGTCGTAATTAAATTAGGAAATTGCCTAGCATTCCTCTCTTTGGTATTCCGATCGAACATCCGTACGATGTAATTGCAGCCGCGCGAGCTTCGAATTCGTTCGCCGGCGACGGTCGTTCCTCGTGACGATCGTCATTTTTTCACCGAGCGATCACGAACGACATCGTTACCTCGAGAACAACGTTAAATCTATCTTCGCGTATCTACGCGTGGCCTGTGATCGAATGGATACAAAATTTTAAACAATCGGCACGATAAATCGGCACTGTCCAGCGATTGAAAACCTCTACAGATGCGAGTGTCACCGATTACAATGACACGTATCCGATAAAGTTCAACGATCGTCTTCTGTTTCGAGAATTACGTACGACGAACGTAATATTATATAATACATTTAGTAGGTCGTTCCGCTCTTGATGCAATAAAGCTCGTTTTGTTCTAGCCAAGAAAGCACGCCCTCGTTTTGTAGGTAGTTCCTACGGACGAAGATTCTCTTTAGACGTTATTCTTATCGCTGTTGTTTTCTTTTCTTTTCTTTTCTTTTCTTTTTTTTTTATTTCGAGCAACAACTCCGAGCCCCCGATCTCCATTCTAGGCTGTATTTCGCCCGAGAGCCGTTTAACGAAAAGAAAATGGGCAAGTCGAGACAGACCCGAGTGCATTCCCCGATAAGAATTCGAGCTTCCATTTTTCGTCGATGCAACGAGCACGGTTTCTAATATCGCGCGATCGATTTTTCTTTCTTTTCCATGGATCGATGTCGCGTTTCACCGTCGATCAACAACCACGCAGACAAGCCGAGAATCGAGATGACGAAGACCTGGGTGCACGCGCCGCCTGGGATTCGAGTGCAGTTGCATTGCGGAGTGACCGCTTGGCCAGAGGCGACGGTGAGCAATTTTACAAGACTATGGGATCGCGTGGGTAATCCACCATTAGCAATTCGACTTGGAAACTTCCACGTTGTCGAACTATCGATTAAATCCTAGGTGATTCGGTTTCTTTCCTCCGTATTCGAAGTCTCTCGGACCAAAAGAACGTACATACTCGGCTCTCCTCGATGGAATTGAACGCGAGAATGAAACGTTCGGCCGCTTCGTGTCCTAAATTCGATAAAACCGTGAACACCTTCGGGGGTAGGTCCCTCGAAGGTGTTCGAGGTTGTCACCTTTTCGTGTCTGCGATCGGTCGCAACCGCTCGGCGTGGCACGTCTCGGATGCAGCCGCGAAGAATCGATTTGCGGTAAACGTGACACGCGACGCTTCTCCTTCGCGAAAAGAGTATCCGGCGGGGTTAAGCGCTGATCGCTGACGGTGCACTTCTCCGGACTTCTCTCAATCGGGTAAAATTCAAAGTATCGGTGCATTCTAAAAGCGAGCCGCTTCCCCTCGGTTGCGTCATCGGCCGCTCGATCCTCTTTAGACGATCGCGGAGGGTGTCCTCGGTCTCGAGAATCGTAACGAACGTTGCTCTCGCAATCGTCTGACCGTGTGTAACCACCTTTTCGGTAGATGAAGTGATATTTAAATAGTCGAAGCGTCAAATATTCCTCCAGACTGGTGAAACGCAACACCGGTAGCGATCACAGTTTGGTGATAGGGATCGTCAGGACGTAACGTTGCTCTCACGCGCGCAAAATCGTCTGACCGTGTGTAACCACCTTTTCCGTAGGTGGAGTGGTATTTCAATAATCGAAGCGTGAAATATTCGTCCGGACTAGTGAAACGCAACACCGGTAGCGATCACAGTCGGATGATAGGGATCGTCAGGACGTAACATTGCTCTCACGCGCGTACAATCGTCTGACCGTGTGTAATCATCTTTACTGTAGATGAAGTGGTATTTAAATAGTCGAAGCATTTAAATATTCGTCCAAACTGGTGAAACGCAACACCGGTAGCGATCACAGTCGGATGATAGGGAACGTCAGGACGTAACGTTACTCTCACGCGCGTACAATCGTCTGACCGTGTGTAACCACCTTTTCCGTAGGTGGAGTGGTATTTCAATAATCGAAGCGTGAAATATTCGTCCGGAATAGTGAAGCACAACGCCGGTAGCGATCACAGCCTGGTGATAAGGAACGTCAGGACCTCGGATTACGGTTTCTACCTCTGCAGAGCTTCTAATTCCTTGGGAATCACCGAGGCGGCGGTGGAATTATCGGGCGTCGCGAATCCTGCCGTCTTCAAGAAGACATCGCACAGTATATCGAAGACCTCGTACAATTTCGTATGGGAAGTCTACAGTTATAGCGCCATCGTCCAATACGAGTTCAGATTTCGTAGATACAGGGTAAGATCACCGACGTATCCGATAATGTTCGCGGGTCTATCGTCGTACGACACCTGGGACTGACTCGGTTGTACCGTCGGTGCAAGTTTCTTTGAAAATAAAGAAATTTACGATAACGTAACGAAGTGACTCGAAATATTCGTACGAGCGAGATCGTAATCACGGGTCCGTTCGGACCCCCATTTGGTCTATCCTGTGGTCGCTCGAACCGATATTACGAGGGTCAACTCACGAGTTATCGTTTCAATGCTTGCGCACGATGTGACAGAACGGTTGTCGTTTGTATCTAAAGTTTCGAAATATCTTGCACTTGTGGGTGATTTTATAATCGGTATGTTCGTCGATACGTAACTTAACGTTCGTTTCTTGTGGAACATCGAGCACAGTTTAGTGTATTTCATTCGCGACGATTTTTAACCGCATCGTTTGTCGTTGTTCTCAGAACGGTGTCCCTGGGGAATGGCACACGTTGTATATACCGAGCGGCAACGATGGCAACAGCTTCATTCACACGTACTCCTTTAATTTGACGGGGTTGGAAGAAGCGACCCACTACGAAGCCCTCGTTTTGTCGAAAAACCGTTACGGCTGGAGCAAATCCTCGGAAATAATACGATTCGCGACGGAAGGCGCTCGTAAGTAACGAAGACAAGTGACCGTTTCTTTGTCCTAAAAGCGGCTATTCAACGCATTCGCGTTTTCATGACCTACATAATTCGTTTCAGCCGACGAGGATAACTATATGACGAACGCGATACAAGAGGATAAAATCGTACCAGGTAAACTATTATTTAAGGTTTGGGATAATGTTCACGGTATCGAGATATCTACACGCGATACGTCGTTTTTCTACAACGAACTCTCCACGGTGTGTAATTCGGTTAGAAATTCGTACGTGTGAGAAAATTACAAATCGTACAACGGAGAAACGACATTTCGCCGAACTAATCCTCGATGCTGACAACTAATAACGATAGAAGGTAACGTGTCGCACGATTGAAATCGTTTTTGTTAATAGTGGTACTCGCAACGTGGTCGAGGGACTTCGGTGCCGGTGTAAGCGGATCGTCTTCCGATCGAGCAAAGTCGATGATAATGATACCTGTATTATATATCTTTAGCGCGTACCTTTGAAACTTCAAAGCACTTGTATAAAATACCGTCGTCATCGTGCGCATCGAATTAAGCTATTGTAGGATAATCGCTATACATAGATAGAAGAGTATCGGGGGAAAAAAAATAATTTGTGTACTATATTAAGATTAAATTTGATAGCGTAAGATCGATACGTTTTAAGATTGTAAATAAATTTGAACCCATACGTTACTCACAAAACAAATACGATCGGTGTATCTCGAGCTGCTAAAAAAAAAAAATATATATTTTTACATTACCTCCTGCATTTTGTCGTTATTTAATCCAAACCAGTGTTCAACGATCCCGTCAATCTCTCCTTCGGATCTCCGCTCTCAGCAACCTCCTCGTGGTGAGACCTGGTAATCGTTATTACTCGTGACAATGCATCGTTCCTCGCGGTTAATACCGAGCTAATCGGCTGTGAACTTTGAATACTTTCTCAAGGTACGGGAACAAGTGGGATATTGTAACGTAGAAAATGTTTGCAACGCGTACGAAAGTCTAAATATTCGAACGAAACGTAAATGTATGATCGTCGTTTCAATAAATTCATTTCGTTGTAACAAGAGTGGCTTCTTTTATCTCTCCGCTTTGCTTTCGTTCCCTTTACGTGATTTTAAGTTACGTGAGTGAGAGGTATATTTTTTTTTATCGCGCGAGGAAAATCTTTTCGAAAGACATTAAAACTCCCATTGTGACGTAACTTTGGCGGGACGAGGAAAACACCTGGTACATCAGCAGCACGAACCAGTTACCCTACCTCGACAAAAAAAGAGATGCGAAAATTTCACGTGTTGTTTGATCCTTGGTTCCTTAAAATGTGAAATACTTATTACGAAATAGGGATCTGAGAATAAATGGGACTTGGAGAATTTTATTAAATTATGAGGGTAGCTGTAACTTTTAAAATATTCTTGGTTTTGTAACTTGTTGTTACGATACTTTCCGAGACTGATAAGTTTGATTGAACCGCAAATAATATACGAGAATAAGTTTTCTGCGTTTACTATTCGATTATTCGAATATAATTCCCACAATCACCGTTCTCGAACGAAGAGGTCGCTCCAATGGTTCTGATATTTTACCAAGTCGGTATTTCAGTTCATGCGAGGCCAACTCTCGTAAGATAAAAAGTATATTCTATATCGCTTCCATGGTTTTAAAATAATAAAAACATTCATTATTTATTAAATACATTTAGGTGACTTATTCTTGAATTTTATGCTTAGTTTCTTGATTTAAATTCCGTTCATTTTTGAATAAGTAACTGTCAACATACTTGGTTTTAATTCTTACCGCTTATAATGTTCTCAACTAATTCCATTTTGAATCGATAAAGTTGGACGTGACACTGAAATGATAAGGGAACTTGCAAGCCCCCAATCCGCGTGACACAAAAAAAATTGCATACGTTTTCTTTATTTCTCGTCTGTGATTTCTATTTTATATCCCGCTGTTTTCGCCGTGCGACACGCAATACATTCTATTCTATATTTCGACTGTGGTAACGGAACTTGGCAATTTTCCCCTCACGTGGCACTAATCCGTATCACTGGATGTACTTGCAATGTGTAATTAACTGTGTAGCTTCCGTAAATCGCAAACAAAATATCATTTAGGATGTTTTCGAAATTTATGAGAAGATTATTCGTAAGCCTTAATGTCTCTAAATGCAATTTTCATAATGGGTTACAAATATCTGATGCTGATTTCAATGAAATGGTTGGAAAGCACATAAAAGTACAGGTTAGCCGTACTCTATTATTTTTTGATATTTCGATAGCTCGTATCGTCTATTCGTCTATAATTTTTTTTTTAAATACGACCAATTCGTTATAAAATAGCTAGGGTTTCCTCTTTATCTGTATTGTATGAGTGTAAATGTATCTTAATTTTTGTGGTATTAGTTGCTGAACATTTTATTAATCTAGGGTTGGGTTCGGGCAGTCAGAAAGATGAAAGAGAATCTTTTCGTTGATATCAGCGACGGGTCAACTTCGAAAATATTGCAAATTGTTGTACCAAAGTCTAACAAACCAACAGAATTAAGTTACGGAAGCAGTATCAAAGCAGAAGGGAAGTTAGTTATAGGTCCAAATAATAAACATGAATTACTTGTAAGCGATATTGCAGTAATTGGAACGTGCGACGTTATGGATGGATATCCTTTTCTCCCGAGAAAACAGTATTCCGAGGAATATGTTAGAGAGTATTTGCACTTCAGAGCAAGGACTAGAAGCTTCTCAAGCTTATTAAGGTTACGTGATTTAGCATCTGCAGCTATTATAACATATTTCAAAGACAGAAATTTTATTCATGTACATACTCCGATTTTAACTTCAAATGACTGTGAAGGTGCCGGTGAATTGTTTCTAGTAAAACCACATTCTGTGGAAGTATTGAAAAGTATGAGAACAGAAGGTATTCCGGAAGAAGAATCGTATTTTAATACTAAAGCTTTTTTAACAGTTTCCGGGCAGTTACATTTAGAAACTATTGCAAGGTGATTGAATCAAAAATTTTATAAATAATAACAGAGTAACGTAACATAGAGTTCAAAAAATATGTATACGAATCGTTAAATTTTTTCAGAGCTCTTACAAAGGTATATACTTTTGGACCAACGTTTAGAGCTGAAAATTCTAAATCAAGATTACATCTGTCTGAATT
Source organism: Ptiloglossa arizonensis (assembly GCF_051014685.1). Taxonomy (NCBI): domain Eukaryota; kingdom Metazoa; phylum Arthropoda; class Insecta; order Hymenoptera; family Colletidae; genus Ptiloglossa; species Ptiloglossa arizonensis. The sequence goes on from NC_135056.1 coordinate 20,832,364, forward strand.
TTACATGTTAGAAGCTGAATTAGCATTTGTCGATAATATTAATGATATAATGGACGAAATTGAAATGTTGATAAAATATATTACTAAAGACATAGTTGAAAAGGGTGCTTCCGATATTCATTCGATTGTTGGTCACGATCCAGAGTGGTTAAATGAAAAATTTACACGTATAACGTATGACGATGCAATTAAGATTTTAGAAAATAATATTAAACGATTAAAGCAGCCAATTACATACGGATCTCCGCTTTCAAAGGAACACGAATTGTTTTTAGTAGAATATAATAATAATATTCCTATATTTATCATGAATTGGCCAAAAGAAATCAAACCATTTTATATGAAAGAATGTAAAGATGACGCTTCAAAGGTGAGGGATTTCGTATAAGAAATACGATGCTTGTAACTAATAAGCATGATGATTGTATACTCTACTTTTCTTTGAAGGTTGCTGCAATGGATCTCTTAGTACCAAATGTAGGGGAGTTAGTAGGAGGGAGTATTCGTGAAGATAATTATGAAAAATTAAAATCAAAATTACCTTTGACATCTAATCTTTCTTGGTATTTAGAACTTCGTAAATATGGCAATGTTACAACAGGTGGTTTTGGAATAGGGTTTGAAAGATTTTTACAATGTGTTTTGGGTATATCAAATATTAAGGATACTATCCCCTTTCCTAGATGGCCTCACAATTGCAATTTATGAATAAAGATTTCAAAACTGTTGTATATTTGAACCTTCCCAAACGTAATGGTTTTTATTTAGTAGTTTACTAGCATACAATAACTATTTTGTAGAAAGAGCAAAGTAAATTTTTGAAGAACAATTAAGATGAAGCACATTTTTGTAGATAAATATTTTAATATCTTACGTACTAAGATTATGTTTTTTTATAAAAGACACAGGTAATATCAAATGAAAGCTTACTCTTGGATATGGAAAGAAAGCACAATTTTATTAAGTGTATTTCAATACGATCTCGACTTTCAATATTACAAAGCTTTACTACACTAAGGATAAGGAGTAAACAGTAACTATAATACATACTTCTTTCTAAAAATAAGTTTTATTGAATATCGAAACAAATCTCAACTAAAGAGTAACTTTTTGTATTAATACCTTTTTATTTGTTCAAATATTTGTATAGTTCAAAATTTAAACTTCTAAAGTTTTTTCAGCAATGGCGATTATCGTAAGGGATATTTTAGAAAGGTAAATTTAGGATCATAAATAAGCAACCAAAGGCAGTCAGACCCCGAATAATCAACAAGATTTTTTTTTTTTTATACAACAAAATAATCCTTCTCTAGTAGTAACTGTTTTTCTTCCTTACCCAATATCGTCGCGATTATTTTAATGTTGGTATTATGTACATTATGATCAACAATTTTATATCACACAATTTGTACATCTAACTGAATTGGGTAATCTTGTGTTACTTCTTGCAGGACTTCATTTTCGTGTTTTGTAAAATCAAAACAGGGATGACACGTCTAGAAAACAATGTATCGAGTACCATTCGAATATTTTTACAAAGTACAAACGGTATGAAATTCTTAGTTAGTCTTGTGCACATCAGTGTTACATTTCTGACATTCTTCTGTCACGAAATGCGATTGCACTTTTCGTGTTGGGAATGCTACTACACCATCTCGCTCTAATTAAATCGTCTCGATTACATTAAATATATACAGTTCTTATTCTCTTTTCGCCTTAATTAAAATTAAAAAAAGCTAACCACACGCATACGTTTATACTTGCATACATTACAACGCACACTTTAACTTATACGGCGTGATGTTTCAAAGTGAATAGGATGTGATTGATTTTTCTTACCGTATTGGCAGTCGAAAGATAGATTGGTAAAAACAGGCATATGAAATGCAAAAAAAAAAATAATATGTAAAGTACAGAAAAATGAACCATACGATAAAAAAAGAAGACAAAAAATTCTGTAAGCACTTCGCATCAGGTCGTATAAGTTGCACAAAAATGCGATGTACAATACATCGTTACTTAGCTTTAAGTAGCGCTAAACACAAAATACATTCAAATCGCACAACTCTCATGCAGACGTATTTTAAATATATTACAAGTACTATTTACATAATCGAGCAGAGTCCTGATAATTCTTGTCCTCTTTCTACAGGGGGTAAATTGGACAGTTTTCTACCTTGCAAAGCAGGTTTGATAGAAGCAGGCACCAAAGGTTCTGCTACTTCTTCCGCAGGTATCTCAGCTACAGGCTTTTCCTTTGATTCTTCTGGTTCCTTGTTGATGCACAACGGTTTCGTAATATTAATCTTAATTCGGGACGGAGCTGCTGGAATTGCTGCAGGTGTAGAATCTAATTCTACATTTCCATCTATAGAACTTTTCACAGCAGCATACGTCGTATCAGCCGTTGCAGGTTCAGTAATTATGCTTTCCTCAGGGTCTAATTGTAAAATAATTTTGCAATTTTTTACAGATTAGTATGCTTAGGTAATAATACACAATTACTCGATAAGACAAAGTACAGCCTGATACAATCATATTAATTATGGGGAATATACGATTCATACCTGGTTCCGGCTCTACAGGTTCCTCCTTAACTAAAATGTTGGTAAAATCGAATTGTTCTTCTTCTAATTGTTCTTCAGGTTCATCGATTGGCTCTTCTTTAATTTTTATATTTTCGAAAGATTTATCTACATTTTCTGTTTCACATGCTTCTGCTTCAGATATCGCAGGTGCGACCAATTTTTCTAGATTTTCGGTGTCAATGGTCTCTTCGATATTGTTTTCTATTTCTTCTTCTTCTTCTTCTTCTTTATCATTTTGTTCGGTATCTGCGTTATCTACAACCATAGTATTTTCCTCTTTATTTTCGATTGTAGAAGTTTCTTCTTGCACATCATCTTTCACTATTTCATCAGACGCTTCTATTGTTTCAATTTCAAGATTTAATCCCTCTACAGTTAATTCCTCAGTCTTATTTTCTTCTGTAAATGTTTCATCGGTGCTTTCCTTCTTCTCATCTTCCATTTCCTCAATAGTTTCCTCAAGCGCTAACGCGGATTTTTCCAAAGCTCTCTATGGCGTAAAAAAGCAGGATAGTATTAGTAATTTAGATTTCAACAAGTGATAAATAGTTGAACTAAAAGTGTATGTTACTGTTAACTATAAACGTGCAACAAAATATTACGCAAACAAAAAGTTTACTGTTACCTTAATTTTCTAGAATATATAAATGTACATAAATAATTCTCATATTTTAGAGTCGCTTATATGTCAATGTAATATCTATTTGGTAGATGTGAAAGTAATGCAATATCTTCTAAATTGATCAAGTGCATATAAATGATTTATAAAACCATGTATGTATGTTTATCATCATTACCTTTGTTTCTACTTATCTACAAAAGGCTAAAAATTAGCACATGACAAAAAGGAACTAAATTTGACATATATCTCTATAAAAATATTGTATAAAAACTAAGATGAGAAAGGAACTAAAATTGTATTACAGCTTTTACGTTACGTTTTTCAGTGCCTAATTACTTCCACTATATCTATATGTGAAGAAACTTTCTGCAAGTGCAATATATGAATATTAATTATTTAAGAAGCACATACCACAAGACTCTTTTCCTATTTTTTGCAAGAATGCAACAAATGGAATATTCGTTAATAAACTTATACCGATATGTAGTTGGTCGAAAATATGATAGAAAATTTTAACACAAAGCCCAACAGAAAATAAAAAGATAACACCAACCTTGTAGTCATCGAGACACAGTGGATGGTAATTCTTTCCTTCAAAATTAATCGCAGGTCTTAAATGCCATTCCTCTTTCTCTTCGTTGTAAAATTGTTCGAATGCATCATGGCACACTTGACATCTGGAATCCTCGTCGGATCCAGTAGGAACACTAGGTTGTAATGCTTCTTGAGGAGAATCTTCCGTAGCAATACCTTCTGTATCTGCCGTTTGTTTTTCCGTTTCGAACCAACTTTGTGCTACAAAAAAAAAAAAAGTAAAAATATATTTGAATACTTCTTTGATGCAAATAATGAGAAAGTATAAAAAAATTAAGTTCTCTACCTCTGTCTTCTAAGTCTTCGATTTCTTCAAATTGTATCCAATCGCTAACATCGTAATACCAAGGTCGAGAATGTGCCTTTCTCGCAGAATCTCTTTCTCGTCTATTTTGTCTGAAATGCCAATCTAAATGATGGCTATACCGAGTTGCCAATTCGGGTGCAAATCTAGCACCGCAAGAACTACATTGCATACCACTGTATAATGCTGCCGCGATAGCTGGTTGTTTACTGTAGAAAAAAAATCTTGCATTCAAAATTGATACAAAGAATGAAACTTGTATCAAATATAAATATATACTTCATTATACTTACACTTTAAGCGTCTCTGGTTTATCGAATGAAACAGGAATAATTTCTGGCTCTTTCTTTTCTTCTTCTTCTTGTTTCTTTTGTTCAGATAGGTTCGGTACAATACCAGTTTCAACCAATCTCTGGAACAACTCGTTCATATTCAATGGCAAGGATAATGCTGGAGCGGCCGGAGGTGGGTTTTCTGCAGGTTCAGCTTGATACGACAATCCAGATGCTGGTGCCATTGCGGATGGCAAAACCGAAGATAACATGTCCAATTGCAAATCTGAAACAAAGGGAATTTTCGCTACAAGACTAATGAAATATCGCATAGAAAAATGTACTAGACATACATCCAAATATTATGTTAGATATCACATATAACATATATTTGTGAATACAATATTTACCCGGTTTGGGAGTCGATCTAAGATCAGAACCGTCTTGGGATGTTGATTCTGGTTCGACAGATGAGAATTGCGTTGGTGCAGAGGTTGTATCTACTTTTGGTTTTTGTGTCAAGAGAGGCGGTGTAGGGGGTGCCTCGATTGGTTCTTCGCCTCTCATACCTGCAATCTTAACGTATCCTGGACGAACTCCTCTTGGCAATACCGAAAATCTTATAAAATGTTTCTTATCCCTAACAATAATTGGTTTTGGCAAACCTCCAAATTCGACTTTAAATGGACGTCCATTTAAAAGAACTGTTTGTAACGAATCTATAAACTCAAGTGTATGAGGCTTTCCTTCAATTTCAAATCTGTAAAAATACATTAATTGCAGCGCACTTAAAAATTGCTTTACGTATTCTTGCTATAAAGTTCTCAAAAATATAAGAGGAACTTACATTTGTGGCTTCGCATCCAAAAAGACGGGAACCATATTTCGGGCATTAATAATAAGATTAATTTTAGCAACTACCAAATCTGTTCTCTTTACAGTACCAATCTTTACTTGGGGTGGAGGCCCTTCCAGCTTAACACTAACTTTTTTACCACCAAGATCTATCGTTACAGGCATACCACCGAAATAACACTCATACCATCGATCATCAACATATAATTCTCTCGTAGGCGCACCTAATTTAATTCTGGAAATATTAAAGAGTAGCTTACTAGAGTTTTCAATTGTTTCTATGAGTTGCATATTTATGTTATAAATAAAATTTAATTCAACGTTATGATATTGGAATACATACCTATGAACTTCACCCTCATACATAAATTCTTTATATTGATCATTAAATGCGCAGGTGATAGTATCTTTGTCATCGATTAAAATTCGTCTTATACCATCTTGGAATCCAATTTCTCTAGGATCGTCCCAATTCATAAAAACTACGCCAGTTTGTCCATAATATCTAATTTCACGTGGTATGTTATCAATGTTTATAGATTTCATAGTATCTCTCGCAATTTCATCCAATAATTTTGGATCTGGTGGTGGTAATTCACGGCTATGCGGATTTTGATTTTTCATCATTGTCGTACTATAATTCTGATCACCATCTTCAAGATCATACTTCGAAGATGAGTTCGGTGATACATTTCGTGCAGCACTCAAGGGAGGCATGTTTGGATTTGACATAAGATTCGATATTGGTCCATTGTTCATCATCATTCCTGGTAAAGATATAGGCGGATTAGGCATACCCATTGGACCAATTGGGCCATTCGGTAAAAGATTTGACATAAGTGGTCCATTGGGTCCCATAGGTCCCATTATGCCAGGTCCCAAACGAGGATTTGGACCAAGATTATGGTTGAAACCACCATGATATTGATAATCGGGTCGTATTGGTCCAAAGTGTCTTGGATTTTGCCATGGACCAACAGGCCTGAAGTCTGTACTAAAGTGCCCTTGTGGACCGTAAGGTGGTCCTGGTGGATGAGCCCATGGTCCTGGTTGTTGCCATGGCTGACTTTGCCATCTAGGACCATTCGGATTTCTTGGAATTGGATGATCTTTATTTCTCATTACTTCTTTATCGCTTGAAGGACTGAAGGTAGGCGCCCGATCTCCTGGGCCAGCCATATCCAAATTTACACCTTTTTCCCAAACAATAGAACCTACTTCTTTCTCTTTTCGTTGTGCGGCCCTCAATTTACGGTCTTCACTCATATGTAAAACCTCCTGTATAAGAGTATTGTATTGCGTTTTAGTAATAGAACCTTGGTTCAATTGTTCGGCTGCTTGTTTCATTATTATTTCAATATTTCTATCTTCATTTCTTTCGGGTTTATCATTCTCTCTACCCCTTCGTCCTGGTCTATTGTCTTGATCTTCATTCGATAATGTTCTTCTTCTTTCTTTTGGATCGTCAGGAAGTTTATTATAAAGCCTGAGCCTACCCAATCTATCTCTGTTACGATCTCTACTATCCCTTTTATCATCAGTGTTATTAGTTTGTTTTTCTCTGTCATTCTTTGACGGAGTCTTTAACTTTGCCCAACCATCTTTACCATCTTCACCCGATATTACGGGTGGAGGAGGTGTCGGCGGCCGTCCAGCTTTAGGGTGGGTTAATGTTCGCAAATCAACATCTTCATTTCCGAATAATCTATAAAATCAAAAAGAATTAATTATGTATTGACAATGTTTATACATATGTATATAATTTTATGCAAATAAAAAATGGTAAAAGTTGGTATGTCCAATAATGCTGCCGCAATTTTTCTGTTAGTATTGCTTTACTGTAAAGGTAGAATGCTATCGAACAACGCGCTTCGTACCCACCAGGTACAAAGCACGATAACACCCTATACTCAGCAGTCGATCCAAGTTCTGATTGCCAATTGTGCCTATCGAAAGTGTTATAAAAGCAGTTTCTCGTCGAAAACTTAATCTTCGACTGCTCTAGAAAATAAAATCTACATCTATCCTTGAATTATAATCGAAATCTATCCACTAGGACTGCATCTACTAAGTTCAAGAACACGAAATGATATCACGTCATGTGGAAACATTCACTAGGACCCATCAACTCGAGAAAAATTCACGCAATGAATTTGCGTCCGACGTAGAATTCAAAATAGAAGTTCATGTTACAAAATAAAAATACATACGCATCAAATTTCTCAGCCTTCGATTTTTTAAGTAAAGACGATTCCATGTGTTCCGAGCTTTGTCTTTTGTTGGTATTAACCGGTGGTGGCAACACGCGCAAATCTAAGTCTTCTTCTGAAAAAGATGTCAAAATAAGATGAAATAACTCGCTTATCGTGTATCAAGCATTGTACGTATATTTTCATTTTACCAGCATATAGGATCTTTGTATCCTCTTTGCATGCTAGTTCTATATCTTGAAAAATGATAAATTTGTACTTTGCTCAAAATAGGAACAAAGAATACATGTTACTTATAAATAAAACATGTTTATATTTCACCCTATAAAATCTTGAAATTGACATTAGGGCTGAAATCGTCCTGGTATGTATTTAGAATAAAGTGCAGCATTAATATAAGCAAGATAGGTAAGTGTTATGATTACATATCATATAAGTTAACTCACCATCAAGTGACGTAAAATAGTTTATACATTCTATCTGCAAGTAGCTTATAAGATACATGTGTGTGTGTGTGTGTGTGTGTGAGTGTGTATATATATATATATATTTCACTATATATACATATATACATGTACAAGGACGTAAGGTATTAACTCACTCTTTTCCGGTACAGAAGCAGTTGCACCTGGAAGAGGTAGCGTTGCTCTCAAGTCTTCATCTTTGCTGGATGATTCCAAAGTTGGCTCCACAGAAGTTTGAGCGTTTCCAGCATTTGCCGGAGACCGCTCGGGGCTAAGACTGCCGTCCTTGTTTCGCCTTACGTAATTTCTTTGTCTAGCGTTTGGTCGAATTTCTTTAAATGTGGGTGGGTGAGGAGGAGAGACTATCAATGAACCAGATTGCTCCTCCTCAGTAACACCACCGGAACTGCTTAGACTTGAATTGGATTTTGTATCATTACGCCTGGGAATTCTATATGGAGGGCTTGGACTGCGCTTTCTCGATTTCATATTCTTCTTTCGGTTTTTAGAGGTTTGAAAGGATTGAGGAGAGGTACGCGAGGATGGTGAACTGTCTCCACTGTCTTTTTCACGAGATTTGGACCTAACAGGGCTGACGTCTCTGTCAACTTTCGGTATCTTATTCGGAGATGTCTGAGGTTGCTTAGATCGCGATTTGTTACCTATCTTCCTATGCGAGGATTTGGAGGAAGTGGAAGATTTGTCGATCGTCGAAGACGAAAAACTCCGTGAATTCGAGCTCTTCGAATCTTTCGACTTAGAATCGTTACTCCCACCTCCTCTGTTGCTCGCAGATAACGTTAAAGAACTATTACTACCCACAGATAGACTTTGAGAACCTTTGGAACTATTACTGTTTAGGTTACCACTACTATTACTAGACAATCGAGGGTCTTTCTTTTGACTTGTTCGATGCGACACAGCATCTTTATTTGCGTTACCACTGAAATTTTTATTGTTATTATTATTGTTGAGGTTCGTATTAGCATTATTGTTATTACTAGCGTTTATCGTCGCAGTATCGGAGCCGGCAAGATTTGTCGGAGACTTGTTGATAGTGCTAGTCACAGCCTGTTTCGAAAGTAACTGCTGTTTTAATTGATCTGAAAGTACAGTGTTTGTATTTGCCGCTAGCTGCGTTTGGCCTTCACCCCGGGTATCCTTTTGACTCGGTGTACTTATTCGCTGTCGAGGATCCATGCTTGAAACTGGTACATCTTGAGTCGAAGTAGTCTTTAATCTTGGGTCACGTGACACAGGTTTAGCTGATGCTACTGCTATACTACTAGCTGGTGCAATTCGTGGACCATTGTTTGTTCCTGCATTTTTCAAAAGCGAAGCAGTTGCTGCTGGAAACTTAAAATAAAAAACGACACATTTAAAAATAATGCACAATTAGAACAAATGTGAAGAATCATAATTTAAATAATTACCTGTTTGGTTACTGGTTTGGATGCTTGACATGGCACATTAAGTGCAACAGGTTTCACTTGTGTAATGGTTTCCATGCCTGATGTAACATGTGTTGTAGCTGCAACCTATAAAACAAATATGCATATAAAGAGTTATTATGTTATCAAGTATATAGTTAGAAAATTACAATTATCTTGACTTACCAATTCTGCTTTTAAATTTCCAGCTTGTTTGTCAAGTTGCCGTTGTTGCTGCTCTAAATTTGCCTTAGCCTGAAGTAGTTCTAATTCAATCTTTTTCTTTTGTAATTCTATTAACTCTCGTTGTTTCTTTAACAATTGTTCCCGCATTACTGCTTCTGTTGGTGTTACAGGATCACCTGGAGGCAGCTTAACAGGTGCTACAATTGGTTGTGCTACAATCGATGTTGCTGATTGCTGAGGCTGAAAATAGTTGTAAAAAAAAATGTATTTTAAAGTGTAATTTAGAAATGCATTATTAAAATATGGAAATTGATTAATCTAACCATTGAAAAAAATCGTGGATTGACGTGAATAGATCCTGAAGAAACACTAGTGGGAGAGGCAGTGATTGGCCAGGCAGGATCAATACTTTGCACCCGTACATCCAAAGAAAATAACTTTTTTGATGGAAATACATCATTCCACGTTTGCCTCAATTTCCACATGCTAGCTCTTGTGTTCTCATCCACCTGTTCATTTATGCAAACATCACTATTTCTAGATCTTCTATATAGTTTTTTTTATATAGTATCTACGTACAATGTAGAAAGGAAGTGAGAGTACAATGACCTAATATTGACTAAATAATTATCTTATGGCATTACAGAGAACGCGAGTCTCATGGTTACAATGTACTTCTTTCCATTGAATACAAATATAATCAATATAATACGTATTACGCATTATATAAATGTATTTACATTTTCTATATAAAAAATACAGCAAACGTACCTTTTCAAATACTCCGCAAAAAGTGTTAACAATATTTTGTGTGAAGAGATTTAAGTATGCTCCATTCACATTCTTCACAATTGAATCAATCAAATAAAGAACAGGTAATTTGATGTCGCTTCTCACCTATGAAAATGGAATATTTTCTATTTACACTTTAACATAAATCAATGAGTTCATGTTGTTTCATACAATGATAAGTAATTACAAAATTTTCCATACATGAATTTCATTTAAAACAAAAGAATACAATAATATGGAAGAATCTTTTATTTTCTATTTAAAGTTACACTACTCTAACATTCCTCCATTACTGATGTTTAAAGAAACATCAATTTCTACACATTACATAAGACAAAATATTTATAAAAGCTATTACACATTGGTAGATAAATGTATATAAAATTTATATAAAAATAATAATTGTGTTAAAAATGTGTATATATAAACTTCCTATAAGCAATATTCTGCATTACATTGTTTATTATTATTCATTCAATTGCATTTGTTTTAATTTTCTTCTTTATACATATTATACTTAAAATAAAGAGGGTATGAAACAGTTTTACTACTTCTAATAAAGAAATCATATTAACAATAAATATTTAAAAACATTCATAAAGGAAACAAAATGAGTAAAGTTTTTAATTTTCTGATCAATTATAAACAACAAATAATTAATGTTAAATGAGTAAGCAACGACATAAGTATAATGATATATTTTGGAATGTACAAAGCAATTTATATTATCCTAAAATTACTACAGTAGATAAATAACCTTTTGCAGATGATTCTCAACAGCTTGAACGATTGCAGGTGCATGTTCAATGTTGTCCTCTGCCAGCATAGTGAGCATATTAATCAAAGGTTTGCTGTTGATTGTCAAATCAGACAATGATGAGATATACTCATCCGCTATTTCCTTAGACTTTGTCGACATCATGGTGTTGTGTTGCCCGTCAATAAGTGCAACAATTTTTTGTCAAATTGACAGTGGTAATTACTCTGTGACACACAGAAAACAGGTATTAAATAAAAATGTTTTTTATTATAGGAAGGCAAAAAAATGTACACGTATCACTTATTGAATTTTTATTAAAATAATATATTGACAAATATGATAAAAATGACAAAAACTTCTTGATCTGATTTAAAATGCAATTTAATTAATTGTTTCTAAAATTCTTAACATAGTTAAAAGATTGTAGTACAAAATGATCTTAAAGGAGGAAAACTCGTAGCATTAAAGTTTGATTAAAAATCATTAAATTATAGAATCTATTACATTAGAAAATACTTGAAAATTCAAATCATTAAAAATACATTTTTTACAAAATTGATCAGCAATAACAAATTATAAATATTATAACTTAATAAATAGCTAAATGAACATTGTTGATTATACTACATATCAATAACATTATAACAAAATTCGTGATGTCTGGTAAAAAATTAAATGGATTTGGAATAAGAACGAGAAAGTAGTGCAAAATCTTTATACAATACTATTTCTTGGCTTTCTATGGTTAGGCTATTCCACTTTTACCGAACTCTAGTATGTAGGGCAGAAATGATTAGACGCGTTCGCGATTTAACAAGATTTAGTTTATACCGAGAGGAATCAGCGAGATCGTTGACCTTACAGGACCCAAGTTGATAAGAAGAAATTAGCACGTTAACTGTTTCTATTTATGTAATATTATCTGGAACCTTTTTATGAAAGGTTGATAGACCGCGAACACATATTGATTTTTTTCTTTCGTTTGATAGTTTTACGCTTTCCGAACTATTTTTCATTACACCATTATCGCAACATTCATGCACATCTAGAAGTTCAGCACAAATACCAAAGTGTACACGAATAGCTAACACGCATCTGGATTTCCTCAACGCCCGTCGAGCAAACTTAAACGACATTCGGTATTACAACTTCACGTTCTACCAACGAATGTTACTGAGAACACGATAAGCGACACTGATCAAAATTTACCTTTTCTAACGCATTTCGAAAAACAGAAATGTCCCGAACCACGATTATTTTGACTTTTTGCGATAATCACGCTGATACTACTGCTTACGCCGAACGGGATACACGTAAAATGGCTACCATTCCTTTGTACCTTTTAACGGGATTACAACTATATAACATTCATTGTGATTGGTCACATTTCTTGCTCTGTCGGTTAAATTTTAGTAAAGAACCAATCATGAGTTCTCTTATAAAACACAGTGCACCATTTGCTTAGTGTAGTAGCAAAATTCCATGGATATCCACGCGTGTCGCTAGTGAGCAAAATAGAAGAGTACGGTCCTGTTTTCATCATCGCGATTCACTCAAGCACAATTTTGATCGGACGATAAAATAATACGATGAAATTTAACCTGTTATTGAAATTTAATACATTCATTAGATTTCCGTGAATTCTACAGATATGTTTCTATTGTTAATCGTTTGTTGATTGAACTGTTTTCTACATTCGTAAACATTCTTTTTAACCCCTGTTACTGTTTTTCTGCTTCTTTTTTCTACATAAACTTTTTTCATTTAACTTGTCCTCCGTTAACCAAACTTAATTCAATCTCTCGAAATTCAATATTTGGGATAATTACTTGCATGAGGGAAATTTAACCCAAATTCCGTGCGTAACATTCGTTGTAAGGAGAAAGAATCGAATAAACAAGTAACTTACACCTGCAATTAATACTAATTATTGATCTAGGTGTATATTTATACTTTTAGGGAAATTTAAATTGTGCATTATACAGAAGGATGATAACTATAAAAATATCTGTTCATATATATCTATCAACATGTAAAACAAATTGCAGTGTCCTTGAATTACACGAATTTATAGATGTATGCATGGGTGTGCACCTACATTTGTTCTTGTATATCTTTTGTATTTATATAATAAATAAAGTTTTCTGTACTTGAACTTTTTGTTTCCATAATTATATGCACATGTACAGTTTAATTTCAATTAAATTTTTAAAGATAAAATTGAGTATGAAAGGTATACATACCGTATTCATACAATTCGATTTGCACGTAGAGTTTCAGGAGTAAGTAACCACGTAAATTAAAAATTTACTGTAATGTACTATCAAAACCAAATAAAGTAATAATCTAAACTCAAAGTATTATTGATTGAGTTCCGATTAATGAGCTAAAGGCGATTTAGAAGTTATGTATTTCAACATCGATAGAATGATAATCACTCGGCTCGAACATCCCCACTCGTACAAAAGTAGATATATAGAAAACTTCTCGACATTTATCTTCAGTGTATTCATTTCGCTGTTAGCAAAAGAACTCACAAATAAATGGAAGAGTAAATCGCAAGTTCCCTTTACATCTTGAAATTTCAATTCAAACCGTTCACTAGTGTAACATGCTTACCAACATCTAAAACCATAATATTGCAAAATGTGTAGTTAGTGTAGCCACCGAATCTATGGAAATATCTTTTGAACTTCACGCGTGAACGATTATTTGAATAGCATTCGTAAGTTGATTTTGTAGATAGTGTAGGGTGACGTGTCAGTATTTTTTAAAGGAAAGAGAATTGTGATCGTTGTGTAAATCCTAAATTGATCTTTTTACACGTAATCTCACGAGTTTTATGATTTCTAAATTGCGGCAGCGTTATGATTCAATGGCGGAGACAGGTGAAAACGTCATTTTGACAGAATGGCAGAGAGTCTGGAAGTACATTCGCGATTTCTGTTGAGTGCGCGTTCATTTTTGCTTTGCGAACATGGACCGCCGTGTGTTTAGTGATCTGCGGAAAAACGACAAATGGGGAATAATGCCGTAAATAGATTTTTAACGGCTGATCGGAAAGAAAAGTGCACCTCGTTCTAAGAAGCATATTACGAGATTTCGTAAGAAGGTGAACGGTTGTGAAAATTATACGTGTTGTGCTCTCAAATGTATCGTTAGTTTTATGCAGGATTTTTGACTGTAACGTGGTACAGATGTGATGGAGGATTATAAATTTCTCTTTAAAGTTGTGCTCGTCGGAAATGCGGGTGTCGGCAAAACTTGCCTCGTGCGCAGATTTACCCAGGTATGTATATCGTTGGTTAGTTTTACATTATTTAGTACTGATAACGTGGCAAAAATTGTTCGGTGTAAAATAAATTTTATTATCTTGTTTAGGATTTTTTGTGCAACCAGCATCATCTGATTTTATAATATTGTAATTGCTCAGTTTAAATTGTCTATTTAAAAAAGTTTACGTATTTCTATTATACATTGTCAATTAGTAATATATGTATTCCATTTATAGGGATTGTTTCCCCCTGGTCAGGGTGCAACAATAGGTGTTGATTTTATGATTAAGACCGTAGAAGTAGAAAATGAGAAAGTTAAGGTATGCATATGATGTAATGCGTTATGATTCATCCAACGTATTGGTGTGTACTTTTTTAGAATAATTTTATGCTATGTATAATTTGTACTGACTTTCTTTTAGCTTCAAATCTGGGACACTGCTGGGCAAGAAAGGTTTCGTTCGATAACTCAAAGCTATTATAGATCAGCTCATGCTCTAATTTTAGTTTATGATATTTCTTGTCAACCTACATTTGATTGTCTACCAGATTGGTTAAGAGAAATTGAAGAATACGCAAGTAATAAAGTTCTTAGGATATTAGTAGGTAAGTATTATATGATATCACAACAATTTATTGTGTGTTAATAATATATGATTAATTGATAGGTAATAAAATTGATCGAGAAGATAGAGAAATACCAACACACGTAGGAGAAGATTTTGCTCAGAGACATGGAATGTACTTTTTAGAAACTTCTGCCAAAGAAGCAGAAAATGTAGAACGGTTGTTCATGGAAATAGCAGCTGAACTCATGGAGGTAATTGGGCAATGAATTGTTTATTAGAAAAATTTATATTTAAGGGTTTAATTATAGATAAGTTAATGTATTATTTTAGCAAGCACGTAGTAAGGAACTACCTAGATATGAAACAAATACAACTTCAATAAATGGAAAAACAACATCAATAGGTGATACAAGCAATTGTGGTTGTAGTCGACTTTCTTAAGTAGCTTTTATATGTAATATTAAGTCACCCATAAAAACACATAATTTCAGTTGCTAAATATGTATGTAGAACACTATCATACAGTTTTTATAGAGGATGGAGATTGAACATGATACTAGTCAATCTTCCATAACTAAAAAAAAAGAAGATTCTAATACTAGCACATCTTTGATATTATATATTAGCAACTAGTGTTATATCGTACAGATTATATTAACAGTTTTGTTGCAAAAAGTATTCCATACTTGAAACTAAAATGAACTTTAAGTATGTTGACAAATATTTGTTCATGAAATAGCATGTTTTCGTAGAAATTGGCTAAAAAAATCTTTTTATTATGGTTTTACATGATTGCACTATATGGATAATAAATAAGTTGAGGGCCTGTGTTTAGGCATTTAATAATGTTTCCATGAACGGAATTATGCTATATTTTTTATAGTATCTTTTGTTGTGTCGGAAAGTACAAATAGATATTTCATATTTGGTGACTGAATTCAAGGTCATCACAGTGAATATAAGGTTTTTACTAAAAATTGTAAGCCTAATATTGTCCAGGATTTTTTCAAATGTGCAATATACATATATTATAAGTGTTTATTACACTGTAAAGATCTACTGATGCTTGATATTAAAAAGCAAACAATTCTATACGTTTTTCACATGTAATAATTTACCAAAACTATTACTAATCATTTTTTACATTGATTATTATTGTTAATTATAACAAGTGCACATGATTGACAGATTCCCTTAGCAGCAGTTACACAACCAAAGTTTTGTTGTATTTGTTTAAGATTTTATTTATGGTTTAGAAGTAACAGATAACTATTGCTTGTTCTGTCTGTGTATTGTTTAATGTTATTATTTATAGATTTTCTATTATTATTTATATTTTATATAATGAGATCGCTATTTCTCGTACTGTTGTACCAATAACACAATTTTATTAGCACATTGCTCTAGTCCTTATAACTTTTTATATTTTGATTATAAAACAATATTCTTAAGTTTATATAGTTTTATATTTTCAATAACTATGCTTTTTTATCAGGTAATTATGAGCATATAATGCATTTATTTTTTATACCAATTTTTCTTTATTTTCTACAATTATTCAGATTAAAAAATTTTAAATTTATAAAATAAGGTTATATGTTGATATTTTTTTCAATCATATTTATAATTGCAAATAATATTATATATATATATATCTGTAGTTCAAACAGTTTGTAATAATATTAAACTCCAATTATATGTGTGGAAAATGATAATATGTTCTGTGTAATTTTTTGTTAATGCTAAAAATGACAGTATCCTGTTTTATTTAAGTATATAGCGACTATAATATATTAAAAATCATTTTGATTCTTACAGTTCCAACAAATAAATGGAACTTCAAGATACTGTCACTGTGTAATAATTGTTCATTGTTAAACATTTTTGCTATAAGTTTTAAATAATAAACATGAACAAAGATTTGTACTAAAACTATACTGATAAAAACATATCAGTTCGTGTATGGACAAAAAAGACAACTGTAAAATGAAGAACCCTTAACTTCGTGTCAACATAAAATTTATCATAAAAAATGTATCTTATAGATGATATTAAATACATGTATTATTTAATGCATATTCTTAAAAAAAAAAACGAAATAATATAGTACATAATTTGGGAATAAAGAGTTCTAGCAATCTAATTCCAAGATATATTTTGTTTCGATTAAAAATATTTATTACAATTTCCTGAGAGTATGGTATGCAGAATAATTTTTATAAGTCGTGTCTATTTCACTAAATTATTTCATGTGTTCATTTTATACAATGTGTGATTACAGTGTACTAGCAACCAATGTAAGATTGAAACAGTTTCCTGAAGTATGTTGTACATTTTTAAATTGGCAAGATTTTCAATACTCTTGTATTATATAAGTTTATTGTAAATTTTCATGAATTTGCTTAGTAATATTCTATATGAATAAATAAATTACAATATAATACCATACGTATATTTGTGTATAAACTAGTTTTTCTTTGAAGGATGTAATTATATTAACATACAAACTGATTAAGTTTCTAGTTTGTAATAAATAGTATTTTCCTTTAATATAAGGTGTCAAAAACCAACCATTTACACTGTTGCTACATGTACTGGAAAAAATCTTTCAGCTGCACTTGTTGAAGAGATACTTTCAGCAATTGTTGTTGAATTGATGAATTCAAAGCATCTGGATTACTACGGCTAAGGCGGCAGTTACTAATGTATATACCACCGCAGTTTTCGATTGCTTTATTCACAGCTGCATATACAATAGAAGTAGCTCCTTCTTTGGGAGACTAAAATGAACATTCATTTATTATTAGCAAATGCTTTTAAATATGCGTGAAAAATATGTTTTCTGTTTTCTACTTACCTTTAAAAGATGTTTCAAAAATGATTTAAATTTCCAAATAGCAGAATGTACAAACAAATCTGTAAATATTACACCTGGGTGCACAGAGTAAACTTGTACATTATATTCTTTCTCATGAAAAAGATTCTGCAATGTTTTTGTAGATATTTCTTGTGCCAATTTACTTTGTGCATATGCACGTCCCGTTATAAACTTTTTTCTGTGTTAGGAATAAGTTTATAATCAGTAGAGACATTAATTATACATAAGCAATGAATAATAATGGCAGATAAAATGGTGATACCATACTTGCTGTTAATATCACTGAAATTAATTTTACCCAGAAGATGAGCACACGAGGTAACATTAACAATTCTGCTGGATTGTTGTGGAAGACCACCAGCTTTCAATAATGGTAGTAGTAAAGCTGATAATAAAAAGTGTGACAAGTAATTTACAGCCCACTGTTGTTCAAAGCCATCTTCTGTCTCTTCATAAGGACAAAACATCACACCAGCTATAAACAGCAAAATAATATTAAATTTAATTTCATAATTTTTAACATTATTCAGCTATTTATGAAGGAAAAACAAAAATAATAAATTTTGAATTGTGTCTCACCATTATTGATTAAAATATGAATTTGTTTGTAATCTTTTTTTATCTCTGTGGCAAATTCTCTTACAGATTTCAAAGAAGCATTATCAAGTTTATACACTTTTGCTTGACCAGTTGTAATACCAGATTCTCTAATCTGGAGAATGGTTTTATCACCAGCAGCAGGTGTTCTGCAAGCTGACAAATGTGTTTTAAAATAATTAAAAATGTGAATAATACTATTATACTAGCTTTTACAAAATATTTGTAAATAAATGAAATGATATCAATAGATCATTTGATTGTTTATTTAAGACTGAGTAGTTTTCAGAAGTTTAAATATTTTATAGAATAATTACCAATTATTACTTCCATGTCAAGTTCTAAAAGCATTTTAACCACATCAACACCAATTCCTCTAGAACCTCCTGTTACAATTGCAATTCTGCCAGTTTGAGCTGAACAATCTGAAGAAAAATGATGACATTTACTTTACTATATAAAACATAACATTTGAAATATTAAAATTATTCATTTCATGAACATAAAATTTAAATGATACAAATTGCATTTATGAAATAATTTGCAATTGTAATATTATATATGAATTTAAGTACAACTGACATATTGGATTTTAATTGCAAATTATTTCATTTGGTTATGCATATATATGTAGGGAGTTACATCATTTACAACTATACTGTAATGAATAAAATTAACGTTTATTTCATACTAAGTAAAAACGTTTGCTATTGTACATTAACTCCAAATTATTTATTTTTATACTATTTAAAGTATCAGTTTTTATATAAAGCAATATATTTTAATTATAACGAAAAACTAAACAAAAGATTATTTTAAAAATTGCGCGCGACAGAAATTTTAAATTTTATAATAATCAATAATACTGCGAAAAAGAGGTAAATGCATTGATTGAACTTACCATTTTTGTTATATTTTGCATTCATCCAATCATTGAGAGCTTCTTTGAATCCTAGTATACCGTATTTCACTTCATCGAGGAATAATTGCATAGCTAGGATCCAACTTTCTCGATGTTTACAATACATAAACACGCTCGTAATGATAGCACAAACCGAACCAATGAATAGCATTCTCCTGAAGTTAGTTTCTCGTAATTTCAAAATATTAACTTATACACATCGCAGGATAAACTAATCGTCATGCTAAAGCTACGTTTGCGAGTAAAGAACTGACATTGAATTAAACGGACACGTCAAGAACTCTTTACCCCCAGACACTCTTGAGCTACTTTTTTGTTCGTTTCGAACGGAAGATTTCTACCGTTATACTGAACGAATCATATTTGTACTTTTGCAAGTTCTTTCTATCTACTACGTCCCTTATTTGGTTCGAACTAAGCGTGAAAAATTGTAATTTCAATAATGAGATTGCAATTATATGATAAATAATTTTTATTTTAAAATTATTGTTTTTAAGCAATACATTCGCTATACTTGAAATAAAATATTATTAAGTATTACTATTCATATTGATCCATCTACGTAGGGCTTTTATTAACGTGACAGTGCATGCATGCGTAAGTTGCAGTATCGTGTATGCATGTAAGTACATACATACGTATGTATATGGCTGCACAAGATTGTCATAACATAATATTTTCAATTTGAGGTCAAATTTCTCTTGTACATCATATAATCTTATTTTAAAAACATGAATAAGTTATTTTTCTCCATACATTTCATTAATAATTAGTGAAAATTTAAATATGTATTCATTGAGAGCTAGGCTAGTTATAAGGTTTTTTTTCAAGTAAACTTTCTTCAAATAAAATATTCATGATTTAACCTAGAACTTAAATCAACAAATATTTTCGGGTTTGTTGGACATTTCTACTAATACAAATTAAAAAATGTTTGTTTTCTTGACAGTAAAAAGGAGGGTTTTTAAAGAAATTCATTAAAGATAATATACGTATTGATTGCATCGATGGAAAATTATTAGTTCTTAATTATTGAAAAATATTAAAATAAATCGTTTCTACGAAGCTAGAGTTGCGTTTGTTTTGTACATGAAACTATTCTTAGGGCAGAACTATTGTTACATCTCCTTCCTTTGAAATAAAAAAGAAAGAAATATTCAAATTATTAATACTGAGTAGGGAAAAACTGATGTATAACGAAAAAATAAATAATTTTTATGATTCATAGAATTTCAAATACCCCATTTTGAAATTGACACTCTTACGCAACTGCCTAGGTTTGTTTGTAAATAGATTCGTCACTATACGTAATATTATTTTGATAAAATATTAACAGAGTATAGTACTTTATTTAGTAATTAAAATTTAGTTTCGGAACAAGAAAATTGAACCCTATAAAAGAAACGAAGAATATTGTATTAGAATTGAAAAGCACGAACTGAAACATCCTTTTCTACGAGTAAACTTAGTTGATATTTCATGAAATCTCTTATTTTTGTAATAAACGTAAATTATAAACATAAAACTTAAGTATACAATATTGAATAAAATTAGTAATCCCTCGATGCGATTAGATAACCCGGCACAGGTGCACACTTACATGTAGAAGAAATACAATTTTCTTGAAGTCGTTTTTATTTCTTTCTTTCCGAAGGCGAAAGCAGAATAGAATGAGAGTGAGTCAGAGATACTGAAAGTGAACGAATAATACGAGACAGTCGAAGCATTGATACTCGAACTTGTTTCGGTGTTGGATGCCACATGCTTTCTCCATCACGTATACGTAAAGATGCGGGATGCGCTTATAATACAGGTGTGGGGTGCTTATTTGAAAAAGAATCATATGCTTCGATATTCACTCAGATAAGAATCAATGTATCATTATCTGTTAAGTAAACACTCGTGTATTTGTTCTGCGTATGACAGCGATTCTAATCGCTATAAAAATATGTAATTAATTCTCGCCATATTTAGTTTTATTTTATGCACCTAATAGCGCTAAAATGTTATTTTAGCCTGAATTTATAACGTTAAAAGTGACACGGAAATAGTAAGAGGGCTCGTGAGTCTCCGACCCATGTAATACGAAAATGTGTTGCTTGAGATGTCTATTTTATATTTCGTCTATGACACAACTCCCGTAATATAAAACGCTTATTTTATATCTCATCTATGTAGACGCACAAATGAGGTATGGGATAGAGCCTCCATCTTACAGAAGCTCGTGTCACATGAGTGAAGTATGGTGAAAAATCAGAAATCTTGTAGCGCACTCTACGTATAAGAATAGTGCCTTTGTATACTATATTTGTTCCAATCATCAAAGTCGGTAAGGCTAGTTCAATAAATATAACAGATACATTGACATATATAGGTTCTAAATCATAAGGTTGCAATATTGTTGCAAACTATTATATAGCAAACAATATGAGATTATTTGAGACACAAGGATATTTGAGTTTGAAATTTTACTATTTAAAAGAATGACAGATGAGAGGTTTGTAGCCCTCTCTTGGTGAAGTTCGAGAAGCACTGCCACCGCGAAGAAAATCATTCGCACCATCTATCAGAGAAATTAGTAATCTTAAAAACGAAACTCAGGGTAATTATGAAAGTATATACCTGGAGAAATACATATATACATCGGTAGTGAATTGCGTGTAGATACGTTCTGGCTGATTGAAATTCGTATCGTTCACGTTTATGCGTGCGTTTGTAGGAATTTACATTTTTACCAAGTAAATGAACGGTTGATTTACCTTTGCACGAAGTAAGTTCATTTTTATTTATTACAAATGGTATGATTTAATTTAGAAATACGATACTTGAAAATTTAAATTAGGGGAAGGCTCGATTAATTATTCCTTTAGAAAAACGTGAAGTCTGAATAACATTTAACGTATAACGCTATTAATAGTATTAATGTAAGGTTTTTCTGGAGTCATAATAAAATTAACTTTTTTAAAGTATATTTGAGGTGTTATACATTTAATGTATCATCTGAATTTGCTTTCTCTTTAGAAAACAGGACGCAATTTGCATGACTAATATGTTTAATAGGGTAAATACATTGTGTGCACCTCTAAAATTGTTTTCAAAATTGAAAATGTAATTCTATATGATTTTATATTAGCTTTTTTTGTGTCAATAGAGAAAATGGCAGATACTTCAAGTACAGGTTCAGGGCTTAACCAACCACAGATGGAACCAGGTTGGAATGCTTTAAGACAACACATTATTGACAATAAGATTAAAGTTGGATTATCAATTACAAGACTTTTCACTATTATATTTACTATCGGCTACATCATTCCTATATTTGGGTACATATATTACTTTATCGTATTCTTCTATCGTATCAGTCGAGAAACATAAATTTATAAGTTATGACTTTATATTTGGTATTTGTTTTAGCAATCCTTATAACATTTATTACAAAGCCTTAATGAGTAGTGCAGCAACAAGTGCATTACGGCTACACCAAAGAGTGCCACGTGTTCAACTTAATAGGCAATTTTTAGAACGTATATTTCGTGAAGATTCCTTTCATTATTTATTTTACTCTTTGATATTCTTGTATGCAGCTCCCGTTACATGTATCCTTTTTATTTAATGTTATTTGGTAAAGTGCAATAATTTATCTTCACCAAATATGTTATAATGGCTTAATTCTAAATTTGTATTCCTTAACTAATAATTAGTGGTGTTAACGCCTATATTTTTATTTGCATTGATAAATTTTGCTAGTTCTTCACTTGTAATGCTTGACGTAAGTAAAAAAGTTTCATGATATAATGTTAAGATATGTAATTTAAAAATTATATAATACTAGTCTAGTGTTGTAAAATGTGTATAATCATTGTGACAACTGATATTTTGTCTTTTTCTAATTAAGTGTTTAGGGCAAAATAGTTGGTGGGCAGCACGTCTTATGGTATCTATATGTGAATTTCAAACACGGAACATATTTCGTCTGTGTGCATTGTCAGAAATAATTATTTTGCCATTTACAGTCCTCCTTATATTTACGTAAGTATCAATATGTAATAATTTTTAGAGGGTAGATATCTGGAAAGTCTTCTACAAAGTTAATTTTTGTTATAGGGGTCGTGCTGGTTTACTGACACCTATTATATACTATCAGTTCTTAAAATCACGTCTTGAATCAGAGAGAAATCCATTTACTCGTAATGTATTTCATGAACTTAGAAATAAACTTAGTTTAATCTCAAGAAAACAATCTTTACCGGAAATAATCCGGCGGATGATTCAGGGTTTACTGTTACTCACACAACAAATGGTTCCAATTCGTCAGTAATTTTTAATTTTTAACACATCAGTTCCGAAGTTAAATTTCCTGGGGTTTTAGGGTCCATGGAATAATAATTTCATACAATATAATTGAATGATAAAACAAGTGCAAATATCAAAAACAACAAATCTATGAGTTATTGTTTAAAATGTATGAAAACGATCTAAGTATAACGTTTTGAAATTGCGATTAATATCTGTACTTATTTCTGAATGTTATAAGTAATAGCGACGTTTTTGCAAACATTTCATATAAATAATTATTAGATCAGGTTTAGGATTTATTTACTAAATACAAAAATACTTGTACGAACAAATTATGTAATTGGATTTTTAATATTTTGTAATGTACAATATCATCAGTGCAACATTTTAACTATACAGTGCTAAATTACTATGACTGAATGCAATCTCACTATTGTGAATATTGTTACAGATTATTATTCTATTATTTTGCATGTATATGTATATTTATTGTAACATTCCTATACACTTATTGGATAATTGTTTGCCTCTAAGTAAATTCATATTATATATCGATTGATTGTATATTGTGTCCCACATTATTATATGTATTTTTGGTACATTTTAAAAACGTTTAATTATCGTTTGTGCACTCCACTTTTTCCAAGAAATATTCAATGCGTGCTAAAAATAGTTAATATATAATATTAAATAGGTCATTTTTTCATTAATTGATGTAGATATAGATTATTCTGTAAACTTTATAACAAAACAATATTTAGTTAATCGTATTTGGTGCACCTTATAAAATTAAATACCATAGTCTTAATTATTGTTACACGATATTTTAGGCTGATTATTCAATTACAGTTGAATTTTATTTAAAAAAAAAAAAAAAACAGACTAGTTAGTAAGATTAAGCACGATCTGTAAAATCTTCATAAATAAAACATAAAAACAAATATTTTTGCATACACCATGATTATAAATCAGACTGTTTTTACTATATTAACATTCTTTCAGTAAAATGTTATTGTTATATTCTATCAAATTGTATTGGTAATGAAAGAAGAAATAAAATTATGACAATTCTTTTAAAAGTTTATTGTCATTTGCACATAAATTACACTGCAAGTGGTGCTGGTTGCGGCATATCCTTTGATGCTTTCACTTCAGATGTTGGTTGTGAAGGAAATACTTCATCCTTTGGTTCTACAATGGAGACAGAATCTGGAAGAGGTTTCTTTGGGCCTGTTTTACCATGAGGATCATATGGGAGCATAATTTTCACTTTGATTCCAAGTACACCTGATACAAAAAAAAAAAGTGGTTAAAAAGTTAGTCTATTATTTTTGTATAAATTTACAAGGTACCTTGTCGGAGAAGTACGTGACGTGTTGCGGTATTAACATATTCATTGGTAGGTTCTCCAGAGTGGATCATCAATCCATCAACGAATTTCATTGACTTAGCTCTCTGACCACGTAATTTACCACTGACAACAACTTCACAGCCTTTTGCTCCTGATTCCATAATGAAACGAAGAACTCCATAGCAAGCTCTAAAAATGTGTGTGCATGTACATGTATATAAAATTTATTACAATTTGTAAGATATTTAAGATAAATAGGCTAACCTTCGAACAGCAAGACCTCCTATTAATTTGTAACGTAGAGATTCTGCTTGTGCAATAGCACAAAGACCGCGCGTTGCAACTTTCTCAGCATATAATTCAATGTTTTGTGTTTCTTTAAAGTTGAACCGTTTTTGTACTACAGAGGTTAAT
Organism: Ptiloglossa arizonensis; assembly: GCF_051014685.1. Classification (NCBI taxonomy): domain Eukaryota; kingdom Metazoa; phylum Arthropoda; class Insecta; order Hymenoptera; family Colletidae; genus Ptiloglossa; species Ptiloglossa arizonensis. The sequence continues at coordinate 20,857,743 of NC_135056.1, forward strand.
TCTCTGATTCTACGACCTTTCTCTCCAAGAACACTTTGTGTGTGGGTTGCCAACAAAATAATTTCAGTACGATGAGGAGTCACACGTACCTCTACTCCTGAATATCCATCTTCAGCGAGTTCACGAGTTAAAAACTCGTTCAACTCAGCTTTGAAGACTCCATCTCCGACAAACTAGAAAAAAAGAAATGAATTTTAACATATATAAACGATTTATATTCTTTATTATTTATAGAAGCAGTTTAAAATAAATGAATACAAGTTAACCTAAAAATACATGTTTGTTGACACGTATGCATCAAAACTAAATATTAAATGTTATCGCGACTTTACTGACATATTAAATACAATTTAACAATAAATGAAAATTACTTCATTCCACACAAAAATAATATATTTATAACATTTGAAACGTGAGGAGTACGAACAGAGAAACCGTACAAATAACAATTGAAAGCATCCATATCATCCGTAAGATTCATGTGTTATGCATTCTTATTTTTTGGTAAAATATCCTTTTTTTGCTTTCATTGATATAGTGAGCATCATATTTTTAGAAAACTTTCAACACAGATTGTTAAAATTTACCAACCTTCCGCTTTTTTGATATAGAACGATTGTCCATGTTTCAGGCTGGCGTGACAAAAGAAACCGAAATCCAAAAGACTCAACTGGAAGAGGAAGTAACGCAACTTGCTTAAAGCGGTATATTAGAGTCAAAACAATATTTATAATTATGAAAGCATTGCTTAAAAATTTCTCGTTATATATAACTACTGCACATAAAAATTAATTGTATTTTTTTCAAAGGAATAAAATCAAAAATTAGACTCATTAATGCATTACTTTTTATTAGATATATAGGTCTAAATAGAGGTTATGGGAGATCATACCATTTTAAGCATGAAGTACACTTAAGTGTATGCTTGCTATGTAGAGTATTTACTTTATTTGAACCACGTTTATTAAAGTAATTTCATGAATGTATGTACATAAATAATAAAATATTGAATCAATTCCTTAATCTGCACTTCTAATGCATTATTTGTCTAACGAAACAAATGTTTTTGTAATTTGGAAGAATGAATTAATTACATATAAATAACCCCTATTATGTGTATGTGTGTGTGCGTGTGTGTGTGTGTGTGTATGTACGAAAAGGAATAATAATTTAAATTTAAGCAAAAAGAAATTCTTCGAATAAAAAAATTCAAATAAATATTATGGAATTAACTTGTAAAGATTTATAAATTGAATGGATTTTCGTATTTTTATTTGATTTTTGTAAAATGTGAAACAACCGATCGGCGTCGTAAAGCTACGATAATTACATTTACTTCTTACGGTCCTGGTGCTATCGACACACATATGAACAGTCTGATATGCCGTTGCACTACACACAATATTCTATTGGAGCATATAACGAGAATTTATCTTGTACTTTGGGTGAAGTGTACCGTGTGTCAGAATCATCTTTTGTTCGCGACATGGAGTGGAAAACAGTAGCATTTACAATCTTAATAGTGAGTTTATGTTTTCTGGTAATACCGATTAGAGTGGGGCCTGATATTAGTACTGAGGATATTAAGTTGTTTAAGAGTTATGTTTCGCGCTACAATAAATCTTATAGAAACAATCCGGTAGAATACGAGGAAAGATTCCGGAGATTTAGGGTAAGTTGTAAAATAGACTATAATCTATAAAAATATTTGATGACGTAACGAAAACACCTTGCACAATATAGTATAGGTACCGTTTGTTTCAGTTTCGTTTATAAGTGACAAATTTTTGAAAATTTCCCGCGCTCACGTACCCAAAAAACACTCTTTTTTCATTTTTATTCGTTTTCTCTTTTAGAAAATTTGCGAACTTTGATATGTATATAAATAAAAGTGAATTATATCGATACTTAACGGATTATGAAAAGAAGCATTCGTTCAGAATAACTCGACCAGTTTTTCAAGCTTACACATTTGAGAAACGTGTATGAAAATGAATAACCATCAAGTGAATATTCGATAAAATTAAGAACTGTACACCGTTTATAGATTCCGAGCATAAGTGGTATACTTTTGTACTATCGACTTTTCGTTGCACGAGGATTTACAAATTGAACAGTATAGTCAATAGAAAGTTGATAGATACAATGCTACTATAGTATAATAACCCACTATCATAGTAGTTTAATTGCATATTATCTCAATCTCATAATAATAACTTAGAATTCTATCTCACAGTCATACAGTGGTATTATGATGTTTACTGTAGTACTATCACGGTGTTGTACTACTATTATATAATATGTACTTTAATACTGGCACTCTGCTACTTGATAGTTCTATTGCGGTACTATTAATACACTGTAATACGGTTACAATTAATTGCACATCGTAAGAAATTTACTGAAAAACGATGATACTCGTTTCACCTTTTACACGATGGAAAACATTACGCGCGTAAAGTCAGCTGCATCTTTATTGCAGAGATCGTTGCGGTACATAGAAAAAATGAACGACCTTCGATCTTCACCGGAGAGTGCCTATTACGGGCTCACTGCGTACTCTGATATGTTGGAGGACGAATTTTTGACGCAAACGCTTCTCCCCGATCTCCCCGTAAGAGGTGAGACATTTTTATATGCATTATATAACGAAACATCGTGTGTTGAAATACAGCTAAAGAGAAACATTCACGTATTAGGAAACGATCGTGAAGACTTATGGTACGAACTTCATACAGTTAACGCAAACAAGTCGACGGAAGGCGATACAAATACCTCTTATATATAAATGAATAATTCATTAGGGGAAAAACACGTGAATGCATCGTATCATCGACAGCACCGTTTGCAGCAGTCGAGCCATCGAGCGAGAAGATCGGCCGATATACCCTTAAAATTCGATTGGAGAGATAAAGGAGTTGTTACTCCTGTGCGGGGACAAGGATCTTGCGGTGCTTGTTGGGCATTCAGCACCATTGAAGTCGCCGAATCGATGCTCGCAATTAAAAATGGTACTTTGTATACGCTGAGCGTGCAGGAAGTAAGTCATCGGTCGTTTACGATAACTTTTGATACAATTTCGTTTATATATATATATATATATATATATATATATATATATATATATATATATATATATATATATGTATATGTTCGTAAGACGGTGTATTTAATTTGCAAGAAGTATGGTAAAGAAGAAATTGTTTCGATAGATGATCGACTGTGCGAAAAATGGTAACTTCGGATGCGAGGGAGGTGATATATGCAGCTTACTCTCGTGGTTGTTGTCGTCGAAAGTTACAATCCTTCAAGAATCCACTTACCCGCTCACACGGAAGACGAATATGTGTAAATTGGGAAAGTGAGTAGAACGAAACGATAAGGTGTACTTCAACGATGAGCGGCGATAAATATTAAAATATCTCTTTCAGAACATTGAGCAAAGAATCCGGTATAAGAATAAAAGATTTCACTTGCGACAGGTGAGAAACTTTAAATCCAGGTAACAGGTTAATGGAAGTGTTTGATTAATTTTAAATAAATAAAATTCAATATTTCAAAGTACAACGTGTATTTAAGTATCTGACATTTTAATCGGCGGAAGTTGATTCACGTCTAACGGATCGTATTTGTGGGTCGCTTCGCATGTAATTAATTGTAAAGGTTTTCTTACATAAGCTGACCGTCTTGTGTTTCTCTTTCCAATACGTATTTGACGTCATTGAATACATATAGAAAATAAGTGTCATATGCTTTTCTTATTAACTTAAAATTACATTTGTTAGTTGAACAAACAGTCGCGTGGAAACGAAATTACGTGTTTTGGTCGCTGCGACGTTGTCGACGACCAATTGGATATTGCTCGACCAGAATTTAAACTTTGGCTTTTTATTCGTTGAGCAATCGTTCCACCAGGCGGTCGACTGATGATTCTGTTTCCTTTAAGCTCAATATTTAAATGTGGTTGCTGCTGCGAGTAATAATCACACACTGTGTTTGTCGTTAAGGTGATTAAAGGTTTAACGGATGTTAGTTTCATAGATGCGGAGGACGAGCTGCTGGTAACGCTGGCTACTCATGGACCAGTAGCGGCTGCAGTAAATGCTTTATCTTGGCAGAACTACTTGGGCGGTGTAATACAATATAATTGTAATGGCTCTTTCAGTAGCTTGAACCACGCAGTACAGATAGTCGGCTATGACAAATCGGCTACTATACCTTACTACATCATCAAGAATTCATGGGGACCGAGTTTTGGAGATAAAGGTTACATGTATATAGAAATAGGCAGTAATCTTTGTGGTACGATTTATCTTATGGTACACGAACATTGGTATAAGAAATAATTTATGTACGTATTAACCCGGAGAATTGGTTTTGTTAATAGGTATAGCGAATCAGGTTTCATCGTTGGATGTTCTTTAAAACGATGCATCGACACGAGCAAAGGTATTTCAAATCAAATACATTGATCATTGATCAAATACATATTTGCATCGAACCTCAATTGTACATACACATCGTGAAAGTGCCTTTAATCAAGATTCCTTCGAAAACGACAATAACGTTAACGACAACAGTGGTACGACTACAGTCTCGCTAATTGTTACAACTCAATTTGTATGTTGGTATTATGTTGCACGATTATCTACGCGACCATTTTTTATTACAGACGTTCTAGTATGTGCTAAGCGACAGAGTATAATAAAGATTTATGTTATCGAATTCATTGAATTATACTTACTTCCTAGTGTTTACGCACATCTAAAAGTAACATTTCCTGGGAAACCTATTATGCGCCTTATCATTATCGAGGAATGCTCGTCCATTTAGGTATCTTCGAGTGTACATTCAGAATTGTTCTGATTGTCGTCCGGATTCCATCCGTTACAGGCAATGGACAATTTTGTCTTCATTTGTTTTGTCAGCGGTGGGATCATATGACGAGGTATCAAAAACGTGGATAGGTTGAATAGGTCCAAGAATACCTTGTATCTGTCACTGTTATCGGAATACGTAGGTTAGATATACATCTAGAATACTTTTGAGAATCGATAATCAAAGAACTCGATATAGATATGAGAGTTACGCCTGGCCCTTGTTTGCTAAAAGCATTTGTTTTTGCAACTTGGATACTATTAGCAGACGAGCATAATATAGCTACAATAGGAAACAAGAATAATAAATGCGACATCGAATTAAGTACAAACGTCATTGTAAAGCGATAACGAAAATTCTACGTAGATCTTACAATATCTTGAATACATCACCTTAAAGTGGACTTCAAGTATTGGTAGCCGGAAGATCCTCCTGTTCCGAGTTGTTGAGATCCGATCATTCTCTGAACCATCAAAACGTGATTATCTAGAAAATACAGAAACGATTGTTTACTTTGTAAACTCAAACGTAGATTCTACGCACGAAATTTATGTAAACGATAACGGTTATATGCTTCTTCTTACACCTCCATTTTGTGATAAGAGAATCAATGTCCATTAACGCGGTCAAAATTTGATGAGGCTGACTGAATCTCGGCTCGTCACGATACAACGTGATCATCACTGCCCCTTGAAGGGCTGCGTAAGCAAATTTTCTTTCTCCTCGCGATACGAGAGCGTTGTGAAGAGACTCGTCGAAGACCGTTTCGAAGGCTGCTTGCCGAGAACGTACGTTCGACAAGTAATAATTTCTGAGCTGCTCCTTTGTTTGTTTCTGTAATAAAACACGAGCGTTAGGGCTTCTCGAACGTAAAGACCGAGTATGAAAAAGATGAATAAATAATTACTCGAGCAAGTTGCTCCTGTTCGGCGATCAGCTTCTCAACGGATCTTTCGTACTTTCCCCAAAAGTCGAAATCATGGGTGTCGAGGCCCGGTGTCCTCGCCAGCCATCTTTGAACAAGGCAGCTGAGACTTGGTTCTTCCTCGGAGCGTTTGATCGCTTCGATGGCTTTGGGATCTCGTCCGAAGATTCTGATGTAACTTTGATTGTACTTGATTCTGTGTTCTTGTTTCACGCCCAGTTTGTTTTCCAATAAACGAAACTGGAGCGATTGGAAACCCGAGGCTGGGCACAAATAGTCTCGAAACGCCATAAAATCCAGTGGCGTCATCGTTTCTAAAATTGTTACTTGGTCCACCAGTAGCTGCAAACGATGAAAATAATAAAGATGCTTTTCCAATTCATCGTCCCGATCTACATCGGGAGGATAATATTTCCGTCTACTTTGGTCGGTTGAAAAATCGTTCGAACATTCCAAGTATACACCAAATGTAAATCCTCAAAGTCTCCCGCAGGGTTAAAAAGTACTTTGGCTCGCGACTTTGAACACAGACGGCCAATCGATCTTAGGGAGTTCGTTTCTAAGAGACACCCACGTTCGCAATTGTATGGTTGCCACGCTGATGCTTTCACCGTACGAGAAAGAAACACAACCACCTATTTGTTAACCGTGATATGCAATTTCTCGGTTTCCTACGCGTTACAAAACTAAGAAACAAATCGAGAAACGATTAACGCTATCCGCTTGTACAGCATCGGATGCTCGTTAACGTTAACGTTCCCGATGGACCAATTTATTTACGAACAACGACGCAATTATACCTCGTGTGAAATTCTGCCTACTTAACCCTGCAATGCGAATTTTTTAGCGGAACCAGACGAGAAAAGGCGACGACCACACCTGCATTCTGTGGTATGGAAAGAGCGCCAGCGAGATTGTTACCTAACGCATCTATGCGTGTCGGTGAGGGGTGTCGCATATCATCTAGCGGTATTACCTTACTTAGATCTCACTGTTATTTCTGCAGTTCCCACAATCTTTCTTATTCCGGTATAAATCGGGTGGGGAACGTGAAGGTGGCGGGGACCAAGAGTACGGTAAAGTAACAGGAACGAAAAAGTGTCGCATTGCCAGGAACCTTGACTAGTTTGTCAACACTACGTAAAAGACAAATGCAAGAACAATCGTTCGATTTTGATCGTCGGAGCAATCGTGGAAAACGTACGCGGCACTCGATCCGAACAAGGATTCAGAATTTTACGAACAAACGTAATCGTACAGAACTAAACCGACCGGTTTCGTTCAACCCTCCGGATAACACGCGTAATCTCTCGTCTTCGTCGATCGAACGTAACAAGCGAAAGACGCGAGGTACGGAAGACAACAAACCATCGAACGAAGGGGTCGATTCGTAATAGTTTCTCGTTTACCTTTGCACACGCGGTACGTTCTCGAAATAACGAATCATATTTTTCTTAAATACCTTCCGTGTGTCACGGAGAGTCACGTTTCTCAAAGAAATTCGATTAGAGTTACCACGACGGATCAACACCCTTGTCATGAATCGCGGTACCCCTAATTGGCTTGCGATTAAGGGTCGTTCACGTTCCTTCCATCACTGTCATTGTCAACGTATGGTCACTGGCCTCGATTCCCCGAGTATAGGATTACCTGGCGATACGTTGAACGTCGCGCGGGAAAAATCTTGTTTCTCGTTTTTTTCTCCCTCCAGCAGATCCTTGGCGCGAAATTTTTTAAATATTGATATCGCGATTTCTACAGTGTACCGAGCCTAGTTTTTTTTTACCCAAACTCGTCTATGAGCGAGTAAACTTTGCACCTCTACCAACCCTCGTGCAATTCAACACACCTGCTAGACTATGAAAAGAAGCTCGACATTTTACAATAACGTTCCGCAAAACTGAGTAGAACGACAACGAATCTACGAGAAAAATATGCAACGACCGCCAACAATCTCCGCGACTGTGTTCACATCCGTTCTGGTTCTATTTAATTTCGTCTCGTATTTTTTTTAATTTCTTACATCTTCCACGCGCTCTTCGTACTTTGTTCTCTTACGTATACGAAACTCGGGTGTAACTGTTTAAATATATAAATAAGAAAGAAAAGATTTTGCGGCGAATCTTCGATCTCGCTTACTTTCAGAATGAGGACGATGCGGTTTAATCTCTTCAAGATTTCCAGGGTTCTCGACTCGTTCAAGATCTGGGAGAACCGATTCTTCTGAACAGCTGTGTGATTGTTCGAGGTACTGTTTAAGGAGTCGTAGCCGCTCGTCTCCTGGTTGAAGAGCGCTCTTACCGAGTCTAGTTCGTAGATGATCTGCTTGAACCAAAGTTCGTACGCTGCGGTGCAAGGTGCAGAAAGTTTATTATTCGTTTTAACGATGGTTGATGCCGATAAATCGTGTTGTTGCGAAACATTCGGTGAAATATTTTAAATATTGGGACGAAACGATAAAAAGAAGAAGAAAATTAAGTGAACAGCGAATTGAAAAGACGGTACTTCTTCCGTCGATCAGAAGCTCCAACGCGACGACCTTCCGACGAGTATATCGGCTACTAGTAATATAAGTAGTTATCCGGGGTAATATAATAACTGATCGTTGTAATTTGTAACAAGCGGAAGGCATGTTCCGACGTCTGCGGTAATAAGAGACAATACGTGTACACCGATCTATATTGTGTACTTAACTTCGAGTAACGTTCGGTAGTGCTAAACAATTCATATTTCGTGCACGAAGTTAATTTACGAAATACTTCCAGGCTTCGATTAATGTTAGACCGTGATGTAGTTTCTACGATTATGAATAATTGCATTTAATTAAAGTAACGAACAGAGTTCACTTCGGTAAAAACTAGAATAGATTATCAACCAGTGAATATTGTTTACCCTGATGGGTGACGATAAAAAGATGCTCATCGTGCACTTCCTTGTTGTACTCGGCGCTTAACAATCTTTGTGCAGTGAGGATTTTGTCCAATCGAAGGTATTCGCCGTAAAGCATTCCAGGACCTTCGGTCAACTGATCGCCGCCTTGATCGTGATCCTCCCTAAAATTCAATTACCGAACGTCAATAATTGGTCGTACGCAGTTTCAATATGTGCAATTCAGCGGTACATTGGTATTTATTTAGCCGATCGGTGAATTTGCTGTCGATCAATTTCTTACGATTGATCGGTAAATTAACTCCTCGATTAACGTTCAATTATCGAGTTAATCGTGTATTCGTAAATTTAATCACCTCTCGTTGTCGACCAACGGAATTGGACATACTCGCGAAGGTACTCGAGATTAACAATGGATGCGTCGAATGTGTCCACTTTTGAATAAAATTAAACGAAATTCAATTTGTTCCCGAATCTGTTATTTATTATTCGTGCACGGAATGTGTTTTTAAATAGTTACTTACGCAATATCGGCCGATAACGGGCAAGCCATTTTCTTCCGGTTGTTGAATTTCTTCGAATTAATGTACGGTAGGTTCAAAGTGCAGTTTGAGAACCTTTCTCTTTGAGAAACGTACGTAGGGAACGATTTGTCACTTTGCTTCTTGACTTCACCACGTTCAATATTGTTCTCCTTTGTTTTTAGATCGAACGACGATTAAAGGTCAAAGTTACGAGTAAATAATCACCGAGGGCTCGGTTGAAAAAAAAAAATAAAAACCTCTTCTAAGTTGACATTTTGTGAGGTTTCAGTGAGTACCGTTCGGTTTGGCGAAAGACGACAAGCGACACATACTGTCGACGAGGTGGTTGAGTCGCGACTAAAAACTGAATGACCATCGGATACGGTGAAACTATCCCTCTTATATTTCCAACACCGAGGGCACGTGAATGAACAATCGAAGATTATGGTTTCTCTAAATGTCGTTGCACGTAAAAATCATTCTATAAATACATCCGCTATTTACGCAGATTTTTCATTGCGCAATCTAACATCGTAGACGAACTGGAATTTCATTTTCCGAATGTTATTCCGATCGTCGGTGAACAGAGATCAACGAAGCGATGGAACAGTTCGAGTTGTAATGGCCTCGTTTTGTATCCTGTCTGTAAAATCTTAAGCAACGAAAGAAAATTACAAATTTACATCTTCGATATATTGAAATTTCGATTGTCGTCGCTTGCGATTGACATTGTTCCATATTACCTCAAATGAATATCATAAGTTGCAGTTTGTTTCGATACAACCACTTTAAATTGATATCGTAATTAAAAATCCAGTCGTATCGTTCTTAGAAACAAACATCTTAAAAACTGATTACATCTGCTGTTAGTCAATAATATTGACAGTTTTGTTCCAAGTGTCCTCGACAGATGTCGCAAGGAGGATTTATTTAGGAGGATATAACTACACGGTCGGGACGACAGATGTCGCGAAGAGTACTGTAACTCGTCGCGGTAGTTATCGAGCAGCAATGATCTCTTACGATCGATTCTGCTGTAAGATGATCGGTTCTTACGAAACAAATTTATTCTATTTTTTCATATATTGTTGTCAACAAATTATTTCCAAGAAAAGAACATATTTATGTAAGCGTATCGATGTTTGAAATCTCAATATATCTACATATACATACTAACCTAATCGTAGATTTGCATAAATTGTGTCGCACGATCATTTCTGCGTTTATTTTGTGCTACGGATATTGGTATGTATAACCATGACACGCGAAATATAGATTCAGCAAACGTATCTACGGAGAGTAGCAAAATATTGCACAACATTGAACATTTTCATCGTTCGTAATTATGTTTTGAACGTCGAACGAGCAACGCCTTGAATTTATCTTCGATTATACCTGGTGTCGATATGTAATTCAGTGCCGTATCAAGAATTGTGCAACAGGTGTTCACGGTAGCCTTCGATACGTGCCTACGATGTAAAAATCGTTTTATGCTCAGGTTCGCGAAACGATTCAATGCACGTTCAATTATTTACAACAACAAGAATACACGGTACAATAAGCAGTTATATTGTGTACTTAGTCTCTCGTAATATTTTTAATTGGTAATTAAAATTTGTTTCCTATTTACTTTAAAAACAACTCGCAATGCGCGATCGATTTCGAAACGAACAAAACGAATTATAGTTGTGGATATTGAACAGTTGTTACGTTAAAAGGAAAAGAATGCCATTGACGTGCGATGATGGATGGAATGGATCATTGAACGGGAAAGTAAACTACTGCACTAAACGGTGTTTAGTGTCTTCTACGAAAAGGAGATTCAAACGATCGAAAGACTGTATTTGATTTATACTAAAGTTGGTAGTACTATCTGCTCGATGATCGACGACCAATCCGCTCTTCGGGTCTAGTTGCTTTTTCAGGCTGACGTGACGCGCGACACAATAAATTCGTCCAAAGCACTCGCTGCTTCGTACAGTATCGTTCGCATTTGTACTTGACAGGTATGTACATCTATGATATATTTACGACAAAGAAAAGTAGATAAATAAACAAGACTGGTTTAATCTTCAAATGGTTTACAACTAAACATACAAATACGTTATTTTTCTCGCTCCCAACGTTGAATACGTTACGTGTTAAATTTGAATATGGGACGGTCCACGTGTGCGGACAGTTCGTGGTTCCATTTATCGATTATATATATCGATCGCCTATGGGCGTTTTCCGTCACGCGTTGGAATCGGTCTGTGGTGGTTTGTGGTTACATATTTGTGTAATTTACGAAGGCGCGACGCGATATAATGGTTAATAATCGTGTCATAGGGGAAGCGGAAACGATTTTTTACGCCAATATAAACGATATAACATAACTTTCACTTATAAATAAAATGCAATATCGGATAGATCGAATCGTTCGATTAATCGGAAATGCTCGAGTAAAATGATTAGCCTCGAAATTTCGAGGCTGTTATATCATCGAAATGATAATATAACAAATTTTAACGAGGTGATCACAACAAATGTAAATGGTAAGGCGATAGGAAGCGATGAAAAACTGGAATGAAATTGAAACTGATCTAATACTTCGAGGAGTATATGGTTGAAGTAACAAACAGTCTGTGTACAACTACAGTTACTACTGCGGTTGACTTACAATTGTATATTGTACAGATATCAAGGACGTACAGTACTGCTCATAACTAATCGAAAGATAACTTGCCCGAATTGTGCTCCGGTTGCGTAATTATTTACGAAATTAATCGTTCTATGTTTGAAAAGTAAATATGCTTTTTAACATTACTTGTACTTTCTTACCTTTGAAGTATATACGTTGATTTATATTATAACGGAATTTTACTAGTACTTTTACTAGATGCTGTACACGTGCATACATAAGTGGGCTGCAAGGGGAAATTATTCTATCTGTGGTTGATAACTGTCTGTCGGGATAGATTGTGTTGTTACGTCGTGGAAAACGATGTAATCGTTTAAAATAATCAATGGCCTGCAACAACTTGACCTTTGAATAAATTACCTAAGTCGAAATTTATTAGACGAAAAAAATTTGTAGCATTCGAAGTTCTTGTTGTTAATCGGTGGTCACGTTTTTTAACAAGACGTTGACTCGGAGTTCGATGTCGAGGCCACTGAACGCAAATGATAACGTACTACCCTTAAAAAAGCAAGTACAGACTTTAAGGCTGCCAGTGTTGTCGGTAATACATTCTAAAGGATTGTTAATGTTTTCAGGGATACCCCGAGGATAAAATGACGAAGATCGTTCTATACTCACAGGATATCAGTCCGCCGTGTCGCTCGGTTCTGATGACGGCGCACGCGATTGGACTAGAGCTGGAGGTTCGCGAGATTAATTTGCTGAAAAAGGACAACATGAAGGAGGAGTTCATAAAAGTTGGTAGCTACCACTCGATGGAACACGATGCGCTATTCGGAATATGCCAGAGTTTGCACTAGTTTCTAACTTTTCTGCTTTCTTGCCAGATCAATCCCCAACACACGATCCCAACAATAGACGACAACGGCTTTATCCTTACGGACAGGTAACCGACGAAAATTTGTAGAAATCTCGTTTATGGTTTTCCGTGGTGCTGAGCGGTGATTCATCTTTTCCAGTCACGCTATCGTGTGCTACCTGGTAGAAATGTACGCTAAGGACGACTCGTTGTATCCCAAAGACTTGAAGAAACGCGCTCTAATCAATCAATGCCTTCACTTCGACACGGGAGTGCATTTTAGCGCAGCGAAGGCAACCTTTGTGAGTGATCGTTTACTGGTAATCTAAATAGATGGTCAAACGTGGACCACGAGGAAAGGGCCTAAAACAACGTACCGATAGCAAACTCGATACCAAAGGAGTATTCACGACGAGACAGGTGCAAGTTGTTACATCGATGCCGATTCTTTACGCTCTTTCGAGTTTCAAGTTGGTCGACGCTCGCTTTCAGAGATATTTTTCATTACTTTGTATTACAAACGATCGAGTAATGGCGCTTGACACGGTAATCCCGAGCAACGGGCAAAAAAAAAGGGATTAGCAAGGATTAGATGTACTCACGTTCCAAGTGTTCGATCTCTTGATCGCATCCTGTCTCGAGTATCTCGTCGATGGGCCTTCTTTCATGAACAAATATTCGATGGCGCGTCCGTCCATCGGGGGTAGCCGATTAAGCCACGCGAAATGAGGTTAATGCGATTCGCCTTTCCGCGCGTATATACGCGCAGGAGCATTATGTGATACCGGGAGGAAGTTCCTGGGCATCCTATGTACCTTTTACGGCGCCTAATAAAGTCAGCTAACTGCGCATTTTTGCCCTGTGATGAGCCAACTACGAGGGACTCGTTTCCCGGCGTGTACGTGTACACTTATAAGTGGCAGCCGGCTCGAACTAATATTACAGGGAAAATAGCCCAGGGTCGTGAAATTTTTAAACGACTCTTTTCATTTCGCGTCTTATATTTTCGAAGGGACGAGGGGTAATACGTCTGATGTATTTTCGCGTAAACCGGAGGAGCCGGGCGTCAAAGATTTTACTCGAATTTAAAAGCATTGGACGGAGCGGTGGGGGTATTGTGGGGCTTACGCGTAAAATTTTCACACAACGCGAATCGATCGGACGCTCCTCTTCTCGGTTTACTTCCCTTCGTTTTCCTTTATTCGTTGTTTGTCCGTAATAGTCGTTTTCCTTTTGCCACAGAAACCGATGTTCTTTCAAAATCAAAAGGCACCCAGCGAAGCCGGTTTGGACGCGTTGAAGGAAGCGTATGGATTTTTGGACAAGTTCTTGGAGGGTAAGAAGTGGCTCGTCGAGGATTCTTGCACCGTCGCGGATATATGTTCCTCCGCCACTGCAGCGGGCGTCGCCGTAAGTTCTCCTATTACCGCGAGCTCGAGCGAATTTCGAAACACGTTACTTTTAATGTTCTCGTAGGTAGTGGTAAATCTGGACGACTATCCGAACGTGAAGACTTGGCTGCGAACGTGCGAGGAAGAACTGCCGGGTTACAAGGAAATGAATTTACCCGGTGTGGAAAAATTCCACGCTATAGTTCGTTCGATGCTTGCATAAATGCGACGCATTACGATGAAACATTGTACCCCGCGTTTGAACGTTCCGTTGGGCTTTAGAATGTTTAACCGTTGCTTCGTGTTGTCTCTTTCCCCGACGTATTTTCGCGCTTAGACCGTTGATTTTAGTTATTCCAACATTCGGATCCGTTCAGCTTCTCGAATCCTTTAAGCTTTGTCCGTGGAAAATTCAAGAGCCCAGGATTTCCCTCTTAAATAAATGTCTGAACAGCAAACCGTGGACAAAAGAAAATTCCGAACGTTACCTCTGTACAGTATTATACATTTCGTCTACAATAATGTACGGAAGCTTCGTTCTTCGTAATGTTGTTCGTTTGCTGACACGCAATACCGATTCTTTGCAGCTTTCGCTGTATTTTTGTCGACGGGCTCCGTATCTTGTTCGCCGGACACGATGCTTCCCGGAAGGGCAGATAACTCGCGTACCGATGATATGATTTTTCTCGCGTCATCCTCCATTACCGTTTCTACTTTGTAGTATACTTCGTTCGCGGTATCGGGTGTATCTGGTCGCCAATTTCAAGAAGCTGGACCACGGACAACGAATTTCGTGCCGATACCGTATCGAGCACCGCATACGGTTGTTCCTACGTAAATGATTACGACAGGAACGCGAGGTATCGGACACCGAAACGTTCCAGGTTCGCATTCTGCGAATGAAGCGCGTTTAATCGGAATCCGTTGCAACGCGCGCGGTTTCGTAACCAGCGTTCGAGACACTTAATTTTCACCAGCTAATGACTGGTAACGGAAACGCGCGGGGATCTCGAGTTCTCGGTCTCGCGATTGCACGGAGACACCGAACGAGGACGGTCGGTTTAATTGCCGTCCAAGAAAATACACGGTCTTCGATCGTCACCGTACGGACAAAACGGTGTTAACGATAGTCTTAAAGAGTTCGCGTAATTCCAAGCGTAATCGTCGACATTGAACCTGATGCAGAGAAGCTCCGCCTATCCCCCTTTTTCTCTCGCCTCGACGACCATCGTCTGTATTTTATGTCGCGATCGCCGTGCTACGCCGCACATTCGACGGCAATTTGCATAAATTAATACCTTGCACCTTCCGGCGATTTTCCAGTTTAGCGTTACTTAGTACATTTTCTCCGAGCCGACTCGAGCCCCTTCTGTGCGGGCGACACAGTTGTTTCACGAGTGCGCGCGAATCTTCCCTTCGTGTTACAACTGTCGAAAATAGAGACGAATCGAGAGAACAGGGTTTCGACGATCTCTCTCTCTCTCTCTCTTTATCCGTACATCGAAGGCGACGCTTCGTCTGGGATATCGTTGCACTCCACGAATTCGAGAGACGATTCCGAGGAAGCGAATAAATCAACCCTCGACTGTTCCGAGTCGACCAATACCGCTGGAAAAAACCAAATGACTCGAGTGCTTCGAAATACGAAGTACTTTAGAATTTTCTTTGATCGATCGAGTACTGTAATTTTCCTGTTTTCGACGCGACCTCGACAAAAGCGCCCGATGCTTAGACGCGAGCATCGATTCTTGCGCGAATATAATTAACGCGCAGTCGGCGGTATTTTCGATCTGTTCGAGCGCCCAAATGCGTAGCGCACTGTCGGTGTATACATTGTATGGAAAACAGCACAATTGTGGGAATTGCGTGCGTTGTTCGAGAAGTCGGTTAATTGTCCGGACACTTAGCAACGCGTTGCCCCGTCGGTTTCTCCTCCCGCGTACGTTTATCGAACGGGGCGCTGTTTACAACACAGAACGACGGAAACGAGTCTTTCCATTTCCTTTTGTCGCGTTCCCTTTTTTTCTTCTTCATTTTTATTCTTTTCCATCCCGGTGAATTCCCTTCCCGCGCGCATCGGGACGATCGTTTCGTATTTTTCTTTTGTCGCGAACGCCGCATCACCCGATACGTCAGTCGCATAATGCAACGCATATGCTGCAGCCACCGTTCTCGATTTCCACGAAGCGAGACGCGGCGGCCAGCATCGGCGACCTCCCGTCAGACAGGTTCCCGCTTTTTGGCTCGTTTTTTGAACATCGCTTGCTTCGCGTTTTTAGATTTCGTTTATGCACGGCTGTGTACAAAAAAAAGAAAGAAAAAAGAAGAAAAAAAGAACAAGAAGCGAGGCAAGGATTTTCGACTCGATTACGCGGAATCGTTCGCTATCTCCTCGTTAATAGGATTACCTCCTGCGTGGACCGACGTAGAAGAAAAAAAAGAAATACATTCTTTTCTAGCCGGAGACGGTCTCGTTCTCGGTCAGGGGAAAAGGATTCAAAGTTTTCTCGTTGCCTTTTTTACAGCGTGCTGGCCACTCGTCGGACGCGTGAATATTTACGAACGACCAGAACTCGACTTCCAGCGGTTTATTGCTCTTTTTTCGCTGCGCGAAACATTAAAGCGAACACGATGATTCGTTTCTGTCTCTCTCCCTGCGGCTTGTTCTCCGTGTTCCCCGAAGCTAGCGCGAACGGTTTAGGGAGTAAAAGCAATCTCTGAACGAAAGATACGAATTGTATCGAGTACGCGTCAGTTACGTCCGAGATGTGTATCGCTACCCCCGGTTGGTTCGTTCCGATTCGAAAACATATTTCATTCGGTACGCGTCTTTCGAAATCGCTTTCACGGCGGTGGAACGGACAGACGCGTTGACGTTTGCGATTACTTCGCGCGGTGATTGCACCATGGACCTTCTGGCAAATTCACCGCACGAAAACGCCCACTTTTCGAACTATCTTCAGGAACTGGTTCGCACGCCTTTTTAATCGGCGCAGCCTGATAATAGAGGGAAGTCCTGTTTTCGCACGCGATATCAGCCATTCTGACGAGATAAGTTGCGTCGTTGAGCACGAAACACCGAGAATCGTGACGAAAGTGAGAGGGAAGGTTGGAGACAAGCGTTGAGAGATCGGGTTAGCGAAAAACGAACCGAGTTTACGATGTTTTTGCGCCGCTTTGGCAGAGGTCGAACATTTTTACCGGTCAAGGCCGCGCGGGGAACATCCCCGTTATACATCGTACGGGCCGGCTCGTTGCTTCGAAGCGACAAAAGAGAAAGAGAGCACGGAGAATCGAGTCAAAGACTTCGCCGCAACACGGACACTCTTAAATGTTCGTAGCTCTCCAATCGCTGGTTCGCGACACGGCACAAAAGAGTGTTAAAGTGGGAGTCGAGTTTAGCGCGAGAAACGGCCTTGAACGACTTCAATCTCTCGCCTCCACCGTGGAATATTTTTAGTCGGAGAACGCCCATTCACGTGGCTCGATGAAATCGAAAATTCCCGAGTTTTGCAAATTTTCGTTTTCGATCGATATCACCTTACACGAGGATTCATTTTTCCGCTCGTCGCGCAATTCGGAGAATTTTTCTTCCAGGGATGCGGAGAGGTTCTAAACGAATAAATACGTAAATAAGTTTCTCGATGGTATTCGTTTCGTTCCGTTGGATGGTAATTGGTAATTTAAATAGTTGTCCGGTTCGAACAATGTTTTCCGATGGCAACAATTATGGTTTGTCGTCGAGGACTGGTTTCGACTAAACGTTTCAATGTTACAAGAAGCTAGTTGTTCGACCTGCTTGTCTCGACTCGCGATCGCGTGTGTTGCCAAACACACCGAGCCGATGAACGTGCTTGACATTCTTCCTGTATTCAAACATATCGATTTATCGAGAACACGTTGGTAAAGCGCGGCTTATTATCTCTGTTCAGCCACGATAACTAATCGGAGAATTCGTTTCGTTCCAATTAGGCGAAAGCCTTCGGCGGGTAAGTGGATTTGTACAATGGGCACCGGTGAAAAGCGGATCTTTACGAGTGTTTCTGGAAAATACGAAACCGTTCGAATTAACATCGTTGGTTGATCACGTGGATCGAAGGAATACCTGGGAAATCGTACGACGGGTAAACTCGGTCGTGTTTAAAATCGCATCGATTTTGAATCGTTGGAATGCAATCGTACGCTAGAACGGGCACACGCGAGTTCCACGAACTTTTATTCTTTGCTTCGAAGATACTTGGAGCCATAATTTCTGCTCGCCGAGGCGATGGTCCGATTTCCATCGAAAAATTGTTGCACGAGAACCCCCCGTAGAGGACCCGTGTCCGAACGATTCTTTTTGCTCGGTTCGTTTCGAACGCGAGAGCTGTTATAACCATCGGTCGGTTAAGATTTTCGAACATCTTTCTCGGTCATCGAAGTGGTAGTTTATTCATCGAGGAATACACGTGCGCGGTTCAATGGAACGAGCGTATTTCCTGATTCGAATCGATCGAAATATCCGCTCGAACGTCGGTGTCTCGAAGAAACGGGCCTGTTCGCACGCGCGCCCGAGAGAGAGAGAGAGAGAGAGAGAAGACAAATGGAAAAAGTCAATGTCGTAGATCTTGTGCATCGAGGATTCACGGTTTGCGCTTTCGAACGCCACCGATAACTTTTGCTTTCGTTTTCTTCCGAAGGTCGCGGCCGAACGAGCAAAAATGAAGAAGGCAAATGTTGAGTTATTGGTCCGAGGATACCATTTGGGCGACGAAGCAGGCGCGCGAGCGAGCACGTAGATGTGTACGAGCCTATAAATACATATTCACGAGCGTATGTTGCAGCATTGGTAAGGTCCACGTGGTCGTGGCTCACGGTAGTGGCAACAGTCGGCCTCCGACCGTCGTCCAAGTGTGCATAAACGTGAACCGGTGTGCTACTCTGACCGCGTAAACGAAAAAGCGAAGAACGAAGAAGGTCGAGAGGCGAAGAAACGGGCCTGGACGAGCGAGTCCCCTTTCGGCTCCGCTGTTCGTTGGGACGTTCGTCGATCGGCGTCACTCGACTCGAATCGCGATTAAGATTCGGCTTGGATGTAATCGTGGGCTCCTCGATGAAACGTTTCGGAGTGATTTGATCCCGAAGGGATCGGCGAGGCTCGCGATCGTGTACGCGAACGAACGCGAGGAGGTTCGTTTCCCGCGTATCGAGGGTGGACGGTTTCGTTGGTTTTTCGGTGAGCGCGGATTTTTATCACGTGTACGCGATCCGGCGCAGTTCCATGAGACGCGAGTGAAATTACAACCGTTCCTCGGGCTTTGTTCGCCAATAAAGCGAAAGCTGATCCATCGATCCGCGGCGTTAGCGAGTGGTACGTAAGTGACCGTAGTATAAAATCGTTATCGCGAAAACTCGACTGCAATTTTTTATCTCACCGATTTGTTGCTCGCCTTCGAGTTACCAGCGAGCCACTGAACAGTTTTCTCGCGCGGACCTTATCGCAAAAAAAAAAAAAGAAACTTTTTCTCCGCGGTTCTCCGGCTTCCCGATCGCGATTGATCGTTCTCGCGTCATTGGATACGCGCGCAACAACGCCGTGTCGCTTCGCGTTTCGGAAAATTCCGTTTCGATCGGTCTCTTCGGCTCCCGTAACGAACCTTCGCTACCGTTGATCATTTCGAGCCGAAAAACCGAAGGGACATCGCAAGAGAGCGTAAGCTTCGCGACGTCGATGCGCTCGAGAGGATCCCTTTTTTCTTCTCGTTTGCCCCATCGGCAAGGTCTAAGCGGCGGCGACGAGCCAACGTCGGGAAACTTGCTCGACCAGCTGCGATCGGGTGCAATCTGTTTCGACTTCCCAGAAAACCGATGTCGCTGTTCCCCGTGATTGCTTCGTGTCGTCGAACCGACGACCATAGAGACGCTTTCGGCTCCGGGTTTCGAACGTTCGCGTCCAAACACGGCGAGGATCTATTGTCGACCGTATCTATCCGCTCAAGGATCTTCCTCTTATAGCCGGGAGACTCCGAGTCGTGTAACTTTGCGAGCAAATTGCCGTACAAGGATGTCGAGGTATCGGAAAATGTGTTAATTATGTTTGTTTTGCTAGTTCGTAGGCGTCGCGTCGACTTTGAACCGACGTATGATCTCGAAGAATGTTCCACGGAGATAAAGGAGTAGCAAATATTTGTCGTGAAAGAACGCGAGTGGTTCGGTAACGATTTCACGTCGAATATAGTAATGTTGATTTTGACGCGAGCGAAGTTAGGTTTTCCTCGCTCGGGATCGATCTCTCGAACCGCCTTCCCTTTTTTACCGTATTCATGAATGACGGAGCGATTGCATTTTACGGCGAACGAGGTTGTGGTTTTAATCAATGCGGAAGAAGGGAAACTGTATATTTTTCGTCCGACCAACTTTGCTCGGTATAATTATCGTAGCCAAAGGATGATTCAATGGCCGGGGAATGTCTTCCCGTATTAACGAGAGGAGCGAGAAACGCTCGAACCGCGGAAGATTCTTACTTCCATTATTCTTTGCTCGTAAAAATCGAAAACGAACCTTCGTTCTTTCGGTTTTAATAATCGAATCCTCGATAAACGTCGACGTACAGCCAATAATAGAGTCATCGGGAGTGGTGCCGTATCGTACGATCTATCCATCGAAGGATTCGTTCGAAGGATAGCACGAATCACACAGCGTGTCCGGTTCGTCTCCCCTTTACGTCGAACTAACTCATTAAAGGTCATCTTTCCGAGATTGCGATCGTAACGAGAATACGTAGCGTCGTCGATTCGGATCGCGTTGGTATTACATCGCGCATGGTATTTAAAGCCAGTATCGCGATTATTTGAACGTAGTAAAAACAAAAATATCTAAACGTTTTCAATTCGTGCTGATCATCTACGCGTTGTATGTACAATTGTATTCTAGGCAAACTGTACCGTTTACCGTGGAAACGGTTCTCGATTATTAGGTTTTGGTTTTCCTCGAGGTGTGTCGCGTTAACGGTAAAAACGCGAACTTTTTTTTCCCTCGATGCCTGTAGACTTCCAAACGAATTCTGCTGTACAACGAATAAATTAACCGCCGTGATTCCGATGAACGCACACGCGGTCCCCGATCGTTGAGGAATTTCGAAATTTCCTGTTTTTCGAAGGACCTTCGAGACGCTTCTCGTTCGTTCAGCTTTACGGCTAAAGGAACGAACGGTTGATCGTAAATTATCAACCGTCGCTTCCTCGACCGCGACTTATCGTCGTTAGATTCGATCGTGTCGATTCGTGCGTCGACGCGATCGATAAATGCAGCAAAAGCGCATTGCGATCTGCAACGCGATAATCAACGAGACCTATGAGAACATCCTTCGAACGAATCGTCGCTTTCCTCGTGACGCATCGTTAATAATTAATAAGTCTCGATAGTAACCAACCGGATAGATAATCCACGTTGATAGATAATCAACGTTTTTCGCTCCACTACCGTAGTTCGTACTTCCATTTGTGCTTCGTAGGACACTTTAACGACATTCTTCGGGAACTGGCGAGTGCCTTTTCACGGTGTAAAGTTCGACGTTGCATATTAATTCGTGTTCTTTCGGAACTCCGCGAGACGGTTACGTGGCTTGTTTTTCGTTAATATTTTCCTCGTCCTGTTCACCACGATCGAGAAGCAACCCAAGGCTTTCGTAAACGCATCCGCAACGTCGACCATTACGCGTAAATAACAGTGCGGAGATGGTATTTCCAAATCAATAATTACTCTCGCGTCTTCGTAATCTTGAACCCGAATAATAACGGGTATGCGAACGAGCGCGAACTGGTGTGCGTAGTTGCGCACGACGGTCGATTTGGAGGCCAACCGTTCGAGAATGCGAACGTTGTTTTGCACGCTCGTTAGAAAATTCTCGAATTCCCCTCCGACTGTTTATTCATTGTTCGACGAAACACGGGGAAATTTTCATCGTTTCCCCGCGGAAACGTTTTCCGTTGTTCGCGCGTCGTTCGATTGTTTTAGGCGGCCGACAAGAATTGGTAATCGGCGACGACTTTGTTGCGTATTTTAATTTCATAATTCATGACCGCCGGCGGAGTAATCGTGAATTCGAAGTCGAGGGAAATCGATGGCAGAGAGACGTCCGTTCGCCGACCCGTGCTTTAATTTCATAATTGAAACAAAACACGAAAGAGCGCGGTCGGGAGAAAATATTGACAAATGAATCGGTCGATGGTGTACCTTTTGCTACAGCATTGCGCGGAGATGTTCGCGTACTACGCAACGAATGATTTATACGCGACGTGGTTGCACGCGCAACGACCGTACGGAAGTGGACGAATTAAAAAATTCTTTGAAAGCGGAATACGTCGAGTATTTGCTCGTCGAGTTACTTTCGGGACTGGTCGTTTCAGCCGAAAGTGCCGACGAAATTCGTCGATACCGAACGGGTGTACGAGCCTATCGACTTCGTTCTTGCACGAAAGCAATCCGCTCGTGTTATTGTTCCGTTTTCCCACAATGGATCCCGGGCATAGCACGCGAGACAGTGAAGCGCATTTCCGGTTGTCGGTGTATCGACAGACACGCTTGTTACGCTCTTCAAATATTTGTTCTGCCCTCCGTGGTGTATCAGCGCGCGTGGTTTCACCGTTCGCGATCATGATTTATGGATCGCGACTTCCTCTCCGTGTGACTTTACCGTGGATCCTCCGTGATCTTTTTTTCCGAGAGTCTTTCTACACCCGAACTTTCCAACAATCGCGGTCGTAACTTGTAACGGAGCGTCCGATTCGTGTACCCCGTCCTCAATCTTATTACCGTTATTATTATTATTATTATTATTATTATTATTATTATTATTATTATTATTATTATTATAGTACGATACAGTTAAAATAGTAATTGCGGAAAGTATATACCGAGCAGAAAATCTAGGTAGAAATAAATCTAACGAGCAAGTCTAATATATATATACAAGCGGTTAGATAGTGCGAGCGCAGTAGCGTATAAATTTTCTTAACGAGATTTTTTCCAACTAGCGCTCATGATCTACACAGTTGTTCTCGCCGGTTGTTACGGTGCAACGGTGTTAGATAAAAGACGGAAAATCTCCCCCGTTGAATATGAACAATCGGACGTGCAGTATATCGATCGTTCTCGAAAAGTAACGCCAACGATAACTGCAGTCTCGGTGGGAGCGGTGTGGAGCAATGCGGAAGGAAAAATGGGTCCCGAGAAATCGATGGACAAATTCTGTTTGCTCTCGTTTGGCAAATGGAGCGCGTCGAAAAGTACACGATCCGGACATAACCGAAAACAACTTTGTCGTCGCGATGACGAGAGAAGTCGAATCGAGACTTCGGCGAGCCGGTTTTCCACGAGCGTAAAGACAACGTGAAATTTTTCTAGCGCGCCCGTACACTCTTGCTCGTCGCGAGGAAGCCGAAAACCGTATATTTTTCCCCGTTCGACTTACACCGAGTTTCCACGAGATTCCCGTAACTTTCTAGGCGGGATAAAACGATCCATGGTGTTCCGCGAGTTTGAAATTTCCACCGCGTCGTCGTTCGAGTAATCTCGTGTTTTCCGGTAACGTCCGGTCGAGAGTTCGCGAAACTTTTTTATCGATACTTTCGCTTTTCTCGGGATTTATTCATTTTCGTTCGTGAATACTTGGTCGCTATTTGAAAATTTCCCCGTGTCTTCGTTCGTTCGATTTTGCAGATTCGAGCTCCGTCGTCCGCGAAAATGAGGTTCGACCAGATCGGACTTCTTCTATGGAAGAATTACATCGTTCGGAAACGTCAGCCGGTAACTATTCATCGCAAAGTGATACTTTTCCTTTTTCTTTTTTATTTACCCACCCTCCGTCGAATTGGGAAACTTGCCGATGGAAGCTCTACAAATTTCAATGTTTAGGGGATATTGGCTCTGGTGTTCGTGTGGCCCGTGGTCGTGTTCATGATCCTCTACACGATCCGCGACAATGTGGACCCGAAGTACTATCCTACTTGCCAATTTCCTGCGAGGTCGATGCCGCGGAACGGTCTGCTTCCATTCGTTCAGAGTTTCATTTGCAGCCTCGGAAACCCCTGCGATCCCCTCACGGAATACGAAGAAGTTCCTTCTTACGGGAATGCCACGTTAGTTCGAAACTTACCGATACGTTGCTTAACAATTTCATTTTTCTCCGTCGCGACCCGGTTGCGGTAACGTATCGATTTTATTCCAACGTACGGAGCGTGTTTCACGGTGTTCGATACGTTCGTTGAAAAGTGTTAGGAAGGAGGTAAGTGGTAGTTACGATACATAGAAACGGTTGTAAGTATATTTTTCGCGACAGTCTAGGGCCGCTGGTCGTCGAATTGCAACCGATGCTCGGTAACGAGACGATTCTTTCCGCCGTCAGAACGATGCCGAACAGCATTCAGTTCCTAAAATCGATGGTGCAGATACTCACCAGACCGGAAATCAAGGCACTTTTCGGTACGCATGCACGAACTCGTCGACGCTTGATTCGCTGTCGCGTATATTCATCGAATTCGTTGCCTAGATCGCGGAATCCGGTTGGGCGATCTATTCAAGGACCACGAGAAAATCAAGAATTTACTCAGACTGCAGATGCCGTACGCGCGAAAAGGATTAATCGACGAATTGTTCGAATCGTCCGTCAAATTAGTATACGTTCGTAAAAGCTAATTAGAAGACCAACGACGAAAATAAAACACCTTTCCCCGTTTTAATCGGTTTCCGATTCCTTTCTTTCGCGACCTGCAGCTCATCGAGGCGTTCGGCTCGTCCGACATCGACGGGGTGATTTGTTCGCCGAAAAGCCTGAAGAAGTACCTGATTCTACCGAAGGAGGAGGACTTCGACGAGATCTCGAAGATCCTCTGCGGCATCGACTCGGAAATGATACCCAGCATCCTCGAGAACTTGTCCAAGCATCTGGACTTCTCCGGTTTGCTGGAGATGGTGGATCGCGTAATGGTAAAGTTTCGCGACTACGATTTCTTCGAGGACTTGAAACACGCGGTGGAAACGATTTTGGATCTGCAAACCGTGAAGAATTACATCCCGGAGTATTTGAAGATACGCCAATGGATGCCGAAGATGATAATGGTCTTCAAGAACGTCACGTTCAAGGAGATCGACCACACCTTGTGAGTAGAGCTGTACCAGAATAGAAAAGAATCGAATAAAAAAGAAAAAAAAAGCAACAAAATTTGTCAAATATATCCACAGCGTGGACAAAGCGTTGGAAGTTTTGGACCCGGTATTCTCGTCGGACGACGATTGGAGGATCGCGCGTCAGACATTCCTGAAATTGCGTAGATTGTTGGAATTGGTTAAAGGGATGGTTGGGCATCGAGTTATCGGACCTATCGGGGACTTCTTCGCGATAATGGACCTGCTGCAGAACTCTGCGCAATCTCATTCCATCTTTGGGAACGTCAACGAAAATCTGACTCAAGTGTTGGATCTGAGCTTTGCAATTCTACAGAACGGAGTGAAACTGAGTAACAAAATCATAGATCGTCACAAGGACGAGCTTCAGCTGTGAGCTTCTTCGTATAACGCGATCAGTTTTCAGCTACCCTTGTTCGATGTACGGACACAGAACTATTCTATTTTTTGTTCGTAGATCGCCCAATGCTTTGAACGAAGCGAAGAGTTTATTTTCGAAAGTCTTTCTGGATGGGTTAGGTTACACTTTTTACTACATCCAGAGTATCGTCAGAATGGTCCATCACGCGGTCGTTATTCACGAAGATCTTCCCTACAGGCTGTACAATATTTCTATGAATCACAAAGAAACGGTGGAAAAATTTCTAACAGACATCGATCCGAACGTTTATCGAACGCTCGTGCGATCCTTCTCCAGATTGAACTTCGTCGAGGTGAATAATCGTTGCGTTTCCCTTCGTTGCTGCTGCGCTTTCGTTTACACGTGAAACGTTTCGACGAATTCTACGCATCTTTCAGAAATTTGTGGAGAACGATACGAAACCCGCGGAGTACTTTTGCCAAAGGGACACATTGAACGAGGTGTTCGAGTATGTCAAAAACAAGCAGTACAATTCGTCGCGCATCAACGAGATACTTTGCAGCGATTCCGGGAAGAGGTTCGTTTCCGACGTGTACGAAAGTTTGGATCTGAAGAACTTCGAGAACATCGTAAGTAACGTATTCGCGTTTACGCGATCATTCTCATAGTTCGAAACGTAATTTCGACAGACGATGGACACGATTGTGGCTGCCATGAACATGGTGTTCGGTCAAGAGGTTAAATTCGAAGAAGTGAATCTCACTTCGGTGATCAGGACCCTAAGAGAATTTTCGTCGTATGTGAATTCACCGAGACAACCGGATCTGGACTGGTCCGTTTTCAAAATTAATAACAAGTGGTTAGAAGTTTTCGAGGAGACTCAATTTCAAGGGAGACTGAACGTGTGAGTGTTCATTGTTAAACATCTACACAAGTATCGAATATGTTATCGAATAGGTAGTACCAACGTATTAATTTAGTCTGGGAATTCATTTGAGCATAGCGAAAAAGATTGGTTGCTGCACTTTACTGTACCATGTCATCCGACCGGACTTGAAGAGCTTGGATATGCTCGGTAACTTGGTCCTGAGTGATTTACGACGGAAGCCCACCGACTGGATCGATCAAGTTAAACGATATAAGACGGAGTTGATCGAGGCGTTCTACTTGACCGCGGCCGACAGAGATAAGGTCGGTGAACAATTGTAAATCAATTCTGTCGCGATCGGTTAATCGCAATTTCCTTTCGTCACGGTGAAACGTTATAAAAATCGAGTATCGTGAAATTTATTATTCAAAGATTAAGACTAGGCGAAAGATACGTTCGCACGAAACGTCGAGAATCATCCGAATCGGATACTTTTGCTTCCGCAGGTTTTGAAAATTTTGGAATACGACAATTTCACCCGGACATACTGCGCGGACCCGAATCCGCCCGCTTTATTAAATTTTCCAAAAGGATCGAACGATACCGTTCTGAAAGCGCTCGTATGTCGTCTCTCGAGGTCCGTACAGAGCAAGTTGGAATTAAACATAACGGAAATGGAAAGTCACGTTAAAGAAGACTTCAATTGGACGGACTTTAACGCGAAGACGATAGAAATTTATCGGTACATCGATGTCGTTCTCCACGAAAAGGAGTCGGAGAACCATTTGGCAAATTTGGAAAAATTAAAGAGAAACTTTACCGTGTCCTGGATCGAGGATCTCACTATGCAGGATGCTGTCGAGATTAGGTAAGCGTTGCGAGGAAAATAATTTCCCGTGATTCTCTATTCGTGTTACGGTACCAAACGGTAGACGTATACTTTGGCGACACGTTACGTCTTTCTGCAGCGTAGGTCTCGTCTGCAAGTTCTTCAGCGTGATGGAGAGCCCTCTTTTGAGCATACAAAGGAACGGCGAATGGAGGAACGTGCACTCGATCGGCTGGACGTCCACCACGATTTTCGAGTACATCGAGGAGATCGTCGATCAGATTCAAACGAACAATCGTGTGGTCAGGTTACCGGAAGTGCTGCGGAACTTGCCGCAGACCGAAATCCTCTTGAGCGCTCTGCTACGAAATTTGTCTCCGTTGATTCTCGACGTCGTCGATATTATCATCATGAAACCGATTCACCTAGTACGTTCGTTTCGCGAGCCGCGGTTTTCGTCGCTCGGGAATTACGTTCTCTCGTTTTTCGTTTCTTTTGCAATGTTTGTTACAGCTATCCGTCCTGAACGATTACAAATCTCGGGAGAAACAATGGCCCTGCGTACAAAGGGAGAGCGTCGGATCTACGATGGAATTGCGAAACGGCACCCGTGAAATAGTACGGGAGATGGAAAGAATCTCTTGCAATCCGGCTTTGTTTATTCGAGAATGGAAGGAGCAGCTGTTGTTCGTGAGTAGTTTTACTTTCCGTTCGTAAACTCCGCGGTCTACTCGACGAAGCGAATATCAGTTTCAGAATAAGGTCCAATTGCCACTGTTTAATTGGACCGCGGCTTACACGAGATTCCGTCGAGTGGTTAAGAAACTCGACGATCTGATTAACGACGCGAGAGACGTCGTTTTGGCCGAACAGCCGAATTTTTTGGAACATTTGGAGTCCCTCGCGCCGGAAGTTAAAAGTATATTCGAGGAGAGGTGGCCGGACGTGAAAAATGATGTCAGGTAATATTACGTTTGTTGCGTCGGCGACGATACAACAATGAACTGGTAAATAAAGAGGCGACGTTTTATCATTTAGAAGCATTCTCGACTACATCGACTTGGAACTCGACAAGACCGTGGCAGCGTTCCAGAGCAGGATCACGGTTCGTGATATCTGGAACCCAAACATCGTTATTGACGATCGCGTTCTCGTCCTATCGAAATTCATCTCCCACGTTGTTCACGAGTCAGCGAAAGTCGCGAACGGTATTCTACTCGATAGTGAGTATCGACGCGATATATTTCCCCGCGGGATCATTAAATATCGTCTTTCGTTTGTAGGATCGATAAACAAACACTCGTCGACCATCAGTTGGCTCTCCGTGTTGGGATTCGGTGCTAAAACCCCCGTAGCGATTTATTATAACCAGTTAGCGGATGTTTTGGCTACGTTAGCGAACGGATTATCGGATCCTGACATAGACAAACGTATCGTCGAGCTTCTTCGGAACGATATTCCCATCCCCTGTTCGCATTTGTTCGAATGGTGGTCTCCGTTCGTCGTCGGTCTCACATCCGACCAGTACAAAGTCCTGAAGAACTTTATATGCACTTACAATGTTGAGAAATTCAACGATTACATCGAGTTATTCCGGAACGAGATAAACGTTTGGTGGAATCCCGTGAATAGTTATCGATTGTATTTGACAACATCGATCGGAGACGCGTACGATCTCGCCAATCTTATCAAAAATATTACGCAGGAGAACCTGATAATCGATGTTCCGTTCGCGCCGCCTTATCTAATCAAAGTTCTTCAGAAGTTGCAAAGCAATTTGGAGGACTATGATAAAACAGAGCACACCTACAAGGTGTGTAACGTTATCGAACGCACTTGGAACGTTTCGTAAAGAGACGCGATCGTGACGACGTAAAGATAACGTGTCTATTTTATTTTCCAGGTGTTGAAACAGCCTTACAAATTAACGAATTACAGATTGATCGTCGAGGGTATCGCCGAAACACTGAATCATGTTGCTACCGCGTTGCAAAATGTTAAAGTACAGAATGGCCACATGCACATCTGGGATTTCGTCGAAAGCGGCGACGTGCGGCAATTGTTGAAGATTCTCGATAATCATCCCCAGGAAACGATCGCTTTAGGAGCTAACGTCAATATTATCTTTCTGATGAAAGGCAATTCTTTATCGTACGAACACCTAAGGGACGTTGTATGCAATTTTCACTTCAATGTGAGCTATTGGTCCACTCCGAACAGGAGTCGATTTTTGAACGAGATATGTTCCTTCGATCCGTATCAGTTACTAAAGACCGTCACTAGCGAAGATTATTACGTGAGTAAAATCAATTTACGCGAGTAAAATCAGTTCCTTTCGGTTGTCTGTACACTCGACGCGTTCTCGACAGCTTGCTGTGACCAGCCAAAGAACTCTCATGACCAGAATAACACACCTGAACGCGTCTTTAGCCAGACTGACCGACTCGGCGTTGAATCTTTTATCGGAGGTGTCCAATTTGACCAT
Source organism: Ptiloglossa arizonensis (assembly GCF_051014685.1). Taxonomy (NCBI): domain Eukaryota; kingdom Metazoa; phylum Arthropoda; class Insecta; order Hymenoptera; family Colletidae; genus Ptiloglossa; species Ptiloglossa arizonensis. The sequence goes on from NC_135056.1 coordinate 20,887,535, forward strand.
CGAGTCGAATATTTTCAATTCGACGACCTGGGGTAGCCTCTCCAACGAAACTTTGTCAATGTTACACGAAGTCGGGCAGTTCTGGTTGCATCGGTACACGATGGACGGCCATATTATGCGGGGTTTTGTACTTCAAGAGCTGTTCGATACATTGATCAGAATGTTCCCACTTCTGGACAACACGCTATACTTGTTGGAAGGCGGAGACGTTTGGCAAAAGCTCAGGATCATTTACGAAAACACGGATATGGAACTTGTTTTGACTCTGATAGAGGACATACCAAATATCGTCGTCAGCGTCGTTGACACTTTCGTGAAGTCGGACAGATTGAACGATTTCGTAGAGAAACTCGCAGTGGGTAAAGCACACCCGTGCGACATCGACAAATATTTGATCGTGCCCAGTTTTGTAAGGAAGAAGGTCCTCTTGCCGAGTATCTTTTGCCAGAAGTCCGTTTTCATTGACGGTAAATCCCTTTTGCCTCTGGACGCGAAATACAAGGTGGGTAAGAGCAAGGTCCGATCTATTTCGTGTTTGCGGGTAAGAAACGGTGGTGGAAAAATTCAACATCGACGATAAAATTGTTCGCAGTTGAATGATGGGTTGCGGAACTTTAACGAAACGTATTTTTTGGAACTGTTGGATCGTGTACAATCGATGATAATTCGAGTGGCTTCGGAAGGGTTCAAGGAACCGAAAGTTCCTGCATGGTGGACGTCCTTCAAGGAGGGTACTTTCCAAGACTTCTTATCCCGGTACAAGAAAGAGGTACGACTTGGAAATTTCCATCGAAACATATTTCACCGAACCCTCGACGTTTCACGACGAAAATTATTCCAGGACTCAAGAACGCTCGCTCATTCGGTGGTGAAGAAAGTGTCGACGATCCTGAGGAACGTTCTAAATTCTACTGCAAATTCCGAGTAAGTCTCCCACGAGTTGCCCACTTTTTTTCACCGTCCACGGAATTTTCGTTCGTAGCGCGCGTCGCGTTGCTAAGTATTAAGAAATTTTCTTTTCAGAGACTGCTTCTGGTGCTCCACGTTTCTTCTTCAAGTTCTCAATTCTCAGTTGGAGAACCATCAACTTTACTCGAAGCTCCTCTGCCAGCTGAATCGATTGAACGTGTCGGAAATTCATCGCATCTTGATGCGCGATTTTCACTGGAACGAAACTGTCAGCATGGTGAGATATACCACCGCGGCACGGTTCGATGCGACTCTCTGCAATATTTAACGCGTTTCAGATCCAGAATCACAAGTTAATCAACGTTAAACGGACCAGGGACGAATTTCTTGCGATTCTAGAGATCACGTTGCACCATGTGGTCGACATCGTAGTCAATTTCCACAACGAGACTTACAACGACAAAATTAGCCGGTGTTATCACCAATTTGTGGGACAACCCGCCTTCTCCAGACCAGGACTGTAAGCACTCGAGTATCCAAGTACTATACCGTTTCGCGAAAAGCAAGGGGTGTTATGTCCTGTACATCCACGTGGAATTTGTTCCGTTTCCCCGAAGCACGCGTAAGCGCGTGTTCTTCGCGAGACTCGCGATTTACCCGGAAAGAGAAGCGTCGTGTTCCAAAACGGGGGACCTCGATGAGAAATTAGGGTGCACGATCGTCGAAAGTGATTCGCAAAGCGAAGGCAAATTTCTTCCTTCCATTGTCTCCGCACCGCGTAAAACCGAGTCGCGTTCGAAGGGGACGTTCGTAACGAGAGGAAAATTGTTCGGTTCAAGGTACGTGTTCGCATTTCTCGGCATACTGGATGCCCTGCAGAAGAACGTGTTCATCTTGGACACCGCGAGGAATCACAAGAACATAGAGGCGTTGACCGTGATGGCGGAGAAGTACGTCCCGATCTGGAAGTTGGTCCGCGACGTGGTCGAGCCGTCGGAGGTCGACGACTTTCGAGCGTTCTTGCCGGGCGCTATGATTAACGTGAACGCGATCATGAACGACAGAAACGATTCCCTGTGCAGGACGAAACTCGAGTGCCGAAAATCGATGGTTTTGTACCAGCGTCTGAGCTCGAAGAGGGTGGGAAAAGTGTTTCGTTACGACCCGAAGGCGAGCGGGTATCCTACGATGCTCGAAATCGCCAAACGACTATCCCGTGGCTTGGACCTGGATCGCATAGATCGCGAGTTGAGAGCCTGGCGGATGGACTCCGCGTGGAATTTAACGTGGCTGAGAGAGATCCTGGGGCACTTGTCCGTCGTTATCGGGGAGAGTGGTGATCTGCTCGACGTGGCCAGTAAAATAAACTTCCAGGACGTCTCGGATGTCCTCGGTGTTCCTGATATCGTCGACGGAGTGGTCAATATCTTGAAGGATAAAATTGTGGACAAGCTCTTCGACGGGTAAGGACGCGTTCGATCGGTGGAATAACATTAGAGCTCGTTTGGAAGGAGTTCCTTCTTTTCGATTACGATCGTTCGTTCGTCTCGATAGTTCTGACGTTCGTATCGTGATGTTACAGAATGAAAGACATCGTGGAAGACGTGAAACCCTTTATCTCCGATCAGAAAGTGTTGGACGATATCTATAGCATTATCGTGGCGCTCGAGTCGATGGACATCTTCAAGAATTTGGGCCTCCTCAATATCAAATGTAGGGTTCCGTGATCATCTTTTTTCCGGACGAAAGAATTCTATCGTATTCGAGGTTTCGATCTCTCGGTTTTCATTTTTAGACGTTATCAGAGACATGTTCGACAACTGGGACATGGTAAGCTCGTACTTGGTGAACAAGATCGGGATCTCGAACGAAGCCGCGGCGATGTTGAGCCGGGCGAAGATAGATATGATTTCCGTGTTCATGAAAGAAAAAGGAGCCCTCAGCTTGAAGGATATCACTTGCTCTCCGAAAAAACTCAGCGAGATGTTGAGTTTTAACGGTGGTCGGATCACCGCCGAAGAAGTCAGCTCCGCTATTTGTCCGCTCGAAGATTCTCAAACACAGAACGTGACGATAGCGCTGATCAAACACTTGAATTTCGATTATATTTTCAAAACTGTGAGTAAACTAATTCGAATTACGTCCGATGGTCCCGATAACGTTTGTCGTTACAGCTGATGAGCGCAAACGTAAAGAACATATTGGCGAATGCGAACTTGACGGAGGCCGAAGGGAAAATGGTGTTGGACAGTCTTGGAGTGGCTGCAGAGTTAATACTGTTCTTTAAGGATCGACTCGCCTCCAAAATGCCAACGGCGGAGGCTCTGGAAGCGAACGTGGAAACGGAAGTGGTGAACCAAACGGTGTCCAGTAAGTTACGTTGAAATAAAATTAAAACGGTTTTACGTCGTACCTGACAAACATTCGAACGTTGTTTCGCAGCTTCGAAGTTCCTTCAGGATTCCAGCCAAATGCTCTGCGGTCAGGCAATGGTGTCAGATAATGGCGATTTGTACAGAATCATTTCTAAGATCGAGGACAACAGCAAAGCATTCGACAAGGCGGAGCTCGATTCCCTGCCTTGTACGTACGAAAGATAGTAAATTTCGCAAATATTTTCGTTTAAGAATTTTACACGGAATTTTCTTCGTCGCAGCCGACTACTGCAGAGACACTTACAAAGGCGTGATCGCCATGGGAGGCGGAAAGATTATATGGTCTTACGTTAAACCCTTGTTGCGCGGACAAATCCTTTACGCGCCGAACACTACAGCGATAAACAAGGTTATGACGCTAGCCAACAGCACGTTCGCGGAAATGGAAAACTTCGGGACATTGATGAATAGTCTCGAGAAGACCCTAACATCGTTGGTAAATCTTTCCGAAATGAGCGACAACCTCAAGGATTTGCAACAGATGATGTCTTCGAACGTGATGAAAATTGCCATCAAGTCTTTCGGGGGTGGCAATTTCGAAGGGGGTGAGTCGAATGTGTCTGTCCGTGATATCCTAACAACGTGGATTTATTCGAACCGTTATATATATGTACCAAAACCAGTCGTAAACACGATATCTCTAAACGTTTTTCAGGGATCTCTGAACAATTTTTAGGGGATTTCTCGGATATGAATCTCAGCGAGATTTCGTGGCGACTTAAAAAGTCGAAACGTTTGATCACGATGGTGGGTATGCTGAATGATTTATTGGAGTGCGTGCTCGTGGATCGGATAAGAGGATTTCGGAGCGAAGAGGAAATGGAGGCGCGGGCACGGGTTCTGATGGAGACGCGGGAATTTCTAGCCGGTGTTGTTTTCCTGGATAAGAATCCTGGAAAGTCTAGACGATCGTTGGAGCACGAACTACCCAAAGATGTGGTGTACAAAATTCGTATGGACGTCGACTACGTACAGTCCACGAAACGATTAAAGAATCAATTTTGGGTACCAGGCCCGGAGAGCAGTTTCATCGAGCATCTCAGGTATCTCCGAGGATTCGTGCAGCTTCAAGACTCCGTCGATCGGGCGATCATAAGAGCGAAGAGTCAGAAGGATCAGGATTGGCAAACCTTGACCCAACAAATGCCGTATCCCTGCTGGAAGGATGTACCGTGAGTGTGATTGTTTTGTTCCTATTGCTCGACACTTGTCTGTGAAATATCGATCCCGAGAACTACGAACGAAATTACAGCTTTCAAACCACTCTCTACGAGGCTCAGGGTATTCAAGTTTGCTTCTTCTTCGCGTTGTTGATGTGCGTCGGAGCGGCTGTCAGACACATCGTTTGGGAGAGAGAATCGCAAAACGCAATGGTACGAAAATTAACGATCGAGATCTCCGTTACGTTTGGAACAAAACTTGTGACTCGAAATTTGATCTGTTGTCAGGTAATGAGCGTGATGGGATTGAAACCTTGGAGGAACACCGTGGCATGGTTCATCACCACGTTCACGGAACTCTTGATCGTCATGTTCTCCATCGCCTTGGTTCTTCTCGCTGGGAAAATTTTACCAAAGTCCGATCCCTCTTTGATTTTAATTATGATGATCGTTTATTCTTTCTCTATCGTAACCTTCTGGTAAGCTTCCTCTACCGAATTCACCGTATTCTTGACACGCTTCTTTTTACTTACCAAACGACGCGAATAAATTTCCAGTTACATGATCTCGATGGTGTGCAGTTCGGCGAGCTTGGCTGCGATTACCACCGTGGTAATGTTTTTGCTGACATTCATGCCGTACGTCATTGTCATTGCTATGGAAGCCGTTATAGGTCTCGGGTATAAGCTTCTCATCGTAAGTTATCGCTTCAGCCTCGCAAGAGCGTTTCCGTGATAAATAACGCGTTCGAACTATTCATATTCGCAAACTGCGAGCACCACGATAAGATGCTCTTACGTACGGAACTTTGAGTTTCGAGCGATTCTACCTTCGAGAGAGAAACAGTTTTCTCATTAATGTTTATTATTCGGTTGAATCGATTTACGAAATTTTCAGTGTCTCAGTATGTCGACGAGCTTCTGTTACGGTTGCTTGTACGCGACTCGGAAGGAAATCCAAGGCGTCGGTCTGACTTGGGACGCCATGTGGGAGGAAACCAGTCCCGGTGATTCGATGTCTTTGGGCCTGGTGTTCGTGATGATAGTCTTCGACGGTTGCCTTTACGCCGTAATCGGTTATCTCATCGCCAGATATACAAATTCAGGTAGAAGCTTACCAACACTCCACCTCGAACAGGAACTTTTCAAACATTGTAAAATCGATCTTTCGACTCGTCTGGTGGAGGTGTCACGACCTGTAGAATTTTGTTTCTCTCTTCATTTGTGTTCCTTGTTTTTTTTTTTTTCTTCTACTTGCGTGCGTTCAAAGATTCGATTCATACGATTATCCGTAGCAGGATCATAAATCACGCAGATAATTGTCCGAAACCCCCCCGTGACGTTTTGCTTTCGAGGTGCCGGTAGCACCCTTGTGTTCTTTGGTGCATGTAATATGGATTCTGGGCTTTACGTGTGGATTTTACCGTACCGTTGTTTCGTCGATAACCGTGGCCAAAGCTGCACGACGTAACGCGTGGACGGTGATGTCAAAAATTGTGCACACGGATACTGCTATGCGTGTACGTATTTATGAAACAACCGGCTCTAATTTCCCCCTGTACCGTGCTCGAGAATTTCATCAAGAATTCTCGAGCACGGTCTCGAATTGCATTCTCGAGTTTTCTTAGCAAATTTCATCGCACCCTCCACGCGTTGATGACGCGATAAAAGCAAAAGAGGCAAAGAGAACGGAGCAACGATAATGCATTCGCGCGGATCTCCCTCGTGTCGTCGTAAATTCGCGTTGAAAATTTCTACGGAAACGTTCCGCGTATAACCGCGAACCGGTGCTACGAAGAGAGAAAAGACAGGGGTTGGCGATGTCGAAGCGCAAAAGATCTCAACGTTCTTGAAACACTGTTCACGCGAACGCGAAAGAAGTCGACGACCCCCAGGTGAGTTTCTAGAAACGGACGAGCATTTGGCCAATAATTTTCCAGGCAGGGGCCTTCACGATTTGAGGTCCCGTAGCTTATGGTGGGGCAACACACGTTCTATGTACGGCAGGCCGAGCTACCTCGCCTTCGTCAACAAGCTCTATTTCACTAACGACGTTCTACACCCTTCAGCCACTTACCAAGGTATCGCACTTGCCCGCTGTTCCGCTTTTGCACGATATTTCAGTTTCTCTTTCCACTCGCTTCCGGCATTCCTAACGCGTTCCTCTCCGTTTTGTCCGAGCGTTCGCATACCTCTTGTTCCTCTATTCACTCGGTCCTCTTGTGTTTTCAATTTCTGATCGTTCGTCGCAACGACGGTTACACCGTTCTCTTTGGAATTCGTAGCCATCGGATCGGGACCCGAAAAATCTACCGTCCGAAATTCTTCGAGCCGTGTACATAAAACGAAGCGCGACCAAATCTGCATAAACGTTACACGTTTGTCCATTTCGTAAAATTTGCACGGGAAGGAGCTATTCGAATGTTTGGATCGTGCCGAGTATGCAAATGTTTGTTGTTGCTTCCTTCGCGAGAATGAGAACTCGCGCGCGAAACGCCTTAATTTATTCAATGTCTCAGTCCGAAACGCACGAGGAACGAATGTTTTGGGGAAATTTCTCCCGATAGTTTGCATGAGCGCATTCAGTTAGATTTTCGCGTAAACCTTCGAAACGCGCACCGATTTAAGAGAGCATATGCCTCTATCGCCGTATAAGGAAGAGATTTCTTTTTCAAAGAATACATTCGAGAAGAATTATTCGACGAATCGATTCGATTATTTTATTTCTTTCGTCAGAAAGGGAAAGCATCGTAGATTATTCGAAACAATAATCGAAGCTGTGTATAAACACATACGGCTATCGAATTAAATTCCGCTCGTGCATGCAGTACGAACACAGCGGTCCGATGCGAAAATGGAGAGAATTTCATTATATTTTATCGTATTAATAATGATCTGTCATGGTCAAAATTTCGTGTTGAAAAATTGACAATATTACGGAATTTTAAAAGATAAAGTGACATTTTGTGTAAAATAATTGCTTCTCTTTTGGCGAATTAAATCCTGAAAAATTAAAAACGAAAAAAACGATTCTGCAAACCGAAGATAATCCTTATCAGTTGCGTTTGAATATTTCAAATATTGTAAAACATATATTGAAATATTTAATGTCGTTACGATTTTCTCACTGGGATCATTTTTACATTATTCATGAATGTTCAAACCAACGTTTCGTGTCTTTCGAGCTATCCTATTACGCGCGTTCATTTTTCTTTGTAGTTCTTTTAATAGACGCACAGCATAAATTTCATCCTAGCGTTGCATGCATAGCACGAATTGGATCTGTTTCTTTTTTTTCCTCGCAAGGATTCGTTTTAACATGACGTAAACGTCTCGAGGTGAGGCAAATATATACTCCGATGTAAATTCATTCGAAGCGCGAGCTTTTTTACCGACCATTGTTTTAACACGCTTTCTTAAGGATTCGATAAGTTGAACCAAGGGGTAAGAGGTTGCTTTTCCGTTTGAAGTAATATCTTCCTCGAAGCGATATCCAGTGAAAGACACGCATCCTTTTTGTGATACACGATACAGACGAGGAGAGTAACGCTGGAAGCTTGATCGTCAACGAGAAGCAAACAGGAGTCAGATTCAAAGGTGTAAGTAAGGTTTACAACACCGATCAGGGTGAAGTGGTGGCCGTCGACGATTTCAATTTGAAGTTGTGCGAAGGGGAAGTGACCAGCCTTCTCGGTAGAAATGGAGCTGGGAAGACGACCATCATGTAAGTAAATATTCATTTCTCTGGAACTTTCTTTTTCCCGTTTAATGATTTTCAGTTGCAACGAATTCGTTTCCGAACGGGAAAGTTTCGGGCACGTAGGGACTGCGAAAACTATCGCGCCAACAGCAATTAGTCAGGGTGTAAAACGGGTGATTAGTGCGTTAAATTCCGAGTGTGTTGTTCGAAACGTTTGCGGTGTTGTAACACATTCCCTTTAATGTCGAGTAAATGGATTTTCAGTCGTGAGAGCGAACGAATCCGGATTCATTCTGGTCTTTTGAGTATCTACCTACTTTCCTTTCAGCAAGATGCTGACGGGGATGCAGCCTGTGACCACCGGTGAGATTTGTTTGATCGGTGAAGAGGACTGCAAACCTGATATAGGGGTCTGCCCTCAGGACAACGTACTCATCAGTACTTTGACGCCCAGGGAACATCTGATCTTTTACGCGAAATTGAAGCGGCCCAGAGAGGACGATAATATACAACGAAGTGTGGACGAGTGAGTCTCTTCCGGCTTAAGGGGACCAGGGCATAGAAAAAAAATTGATTTTTTATTTACGGCATTTTTCAAAAGCGTCGTCTTTCTCGATTATACTAGTAGTGTCGTTCGGTTCCTTAATATTTCATGCTCGTACAGTCGAGCTTTCTCCGTGTCCTCCGAGTACTTTCTACGACTTTGGGAAAGTTCGTTCTCGAAAATTCGATCGATTCGTAAGGAATTTACGTTCGCAGGATGCTAACGTCTTTGGAGCTGGGTAAACAGGAACACGAGCCGGTGTATCGTCTATCGGGAGGCACGAAGAGGAGACTCTGCGTGGCTTTGGCGTTCCTAGGCTCTCCGAAATTAGTGATCCTGGACGAACCAGGCGCGGGAGTGGATCCTGCGGCGAGACGCAGGATCTGGCGACTGATCGATCAGCACAGAATCGGGAGGACCGTTGTCCTCTCTACCCATCACCTGGACGAGGCTGATATGTTGAGCGACACGGTGGTCGTGATGCACAAGGGTAAAATACTTTGCACTGGATCACCGTTGTCCTTGAAGATGATGCACGGTCGCGGATACAGACTCCTTGTGTCGTTCTCCGAGGAACGGGACGCGAACACCGACTCGATCGAGAGAACGAAATTGGAGACTCTGAAGACCGTGATCGAGGAGGCGGTGCCGAACGCGTGGACCACTGAAATTTCTGGCAACGAGGTAATCATCACGCTACCGTTCCAAGGGAAGAACGGTATAAATAACAAGTGAGTGGATTTATTTCGAAGCAAACTTTAAACTCTTCGATTCACTTAGCTCTCCTCGCTGTAAAATCGTCTTTTCAGCATCGCGCAAGCTGCAAAGGCACTGGAAGACAGTCGCAAGATCTTGGGTTATTCCCATTTCTCTCTGGAATGCGACAGTCTAGAGAGAGTCTTTCTAGAACTCTGTTCCCATGCGGATAGTGGATCGTCCGTTATCAGAGCCAGCCAGGATAGCGTCGCCAGCGTGGAGCACGTTGGTACGTCTAACAAAGGATAAAAAGAACGAGAACCCTTTTATTTCGAATCTTTCTCAACGTATGGGATTTAACGCCTCGCAGGTCTATCGATGCCCGACGACGTAGATTTGATTGACGTTGAACCCTCTTTGAATCCCTCTCCCATTAGGCAAGTGAAAGCCTTGCTCAAGAAAAGAGTATGGCACTTCAAAAAAGATTGGATGACATTTTTTGCCGGTCTCTTCTTGCCGACGGTGTTTGTCGCAGTCGCTATGGGATTCTCTTTAATAAGACCACCATCCGGGGACGAGCCGGGCCTGGCTCTTACTCCAAAACTCTACGATACTCGTCAAACGTATTTCTATAGGTATGCAAACAGTTTGCCGCTTATTCGATCGGAATGTTTATCCATTTGAGTCACGTTGCTTTGAAATTTTATTCAGCATCGACAATGGCAACGACCCATTCTTGCAGCACGTGTCCTTTCAACTTCACGATCGATTCGGGGACGATTACGCCGGTGCATGGCAAATGTTACCCAACGTACGACAATTACGAATATTAACGACGAGTCTAAAGGGTCGATATTAATATACGAAGAAATATTTTTATTCGTTTAGGATACTGGAACCTGCGATTGTCTGGACGGCCAGCAGGTTTGTCACGGAGTGTCTCAGGCTGTCGAAGGTCTCCTACAGGTTTTACCTGGTAGACCTACCCTCGATTGGATCGTATCGACCCATCAGGAATACATAGAAAAGAGGTATCTTCAAAGACACGAAACATGTCGGCGATCGTCTGGGAATCTACGTATACGTTGTTTACAGGTACGGAGGATGGTCGTTGTCGCATGCCAAGAACAAACCGCTTTTCGTCGTCTGGTACAATAATAAGGGTCATCACGCGCTGCCTTCTTACTTGAGTGCTCTGAACGAAGCGATTCTGCGAGCATCTGGCGTTCAAGGCCATCTAACAACCCTTAACCATCCCTTGAGATTATCCAGCGATCAATTAAATCGAACAACCCTGTAAGTTTTGATTTACATGGTCTCCATCCCGGTAGGACCGTAATGCATTTCTCAACCGTTATTGCAGACCTCATTGGGATACGAAACTGAAAGCTGGTTAAGCGGTTTAAACGAGCAACGCATACAAGGTGCAAACATTAAAAAAAATGTAGTGTACGCGCTTTGGAGTATGCAAATATTGTTTTACCTTTTTTTTTTGCTGCAAATATTTGTCCAGTAGTCAGCTTATTATTAATTTCCCTGGAAGTTTGTTTAGTCGATACGGATATAGAATGACCTTTGGATGGCGTTAAAAGTACCAAACGAAATAGCAAGAATACTCGGTTTGCGCGCAGTGCTGTGTTTTGATAAGCGCGATCCAATTACCAGGGTCAGATATTAACATTCCAAGCCGATCTTACCACGTAGACAGAACGCTGCGTAAAATCTGTGTAACCAAATCGCGCGTGTTGCGTTTACTTTTAATTAACCGAGCATGCTTGTACGATCGCGACACTGTACGTTTGAATTGGACGGCGCTGGTTCCATTACCGAAACCTTGTTCCTCCTTTAATCCTTTGGAACGATTTTCGGTGCATTCGTCGCTTCGGTTTTAATAATATTAACGATCGGTGCGATCCGATGAAAAATCTATCGGCATCCGTACGCTTGGTGGAATGAAATTTTCGTTCGATTCTCAGGTTGCAGCACGTGGCGGACGTTGGAGTCGCTCTGGTTCTTTTAATCGCGTTCAATTTGGTGGCCGCTCAGGGATCGAAGGAATTGGTGCGGGAGAGACTGTCGGAGGAGAAGAGAATCCTCTTCTTGGCAGGAGTCCATCCTGTCACCTATTGGACGACTGCGTTAATTTGGGACTTATTCGTGAGTGATCGACGGAACGGCTATTAGAAGAAAAATTCTCGGGCCGATGTAAATTCCATTCCGATTTTTCAGGTGTTTGGTCTGTCTATCGGTTTGGCCGTGATCGTTTTCGAGATTTTTGGTCTTCCCGCGTACGTCGCCAGGGACAACCTGGCCGGTATCTGTCTGTTGCTCTTTCTGTTCGCGTAAGTGTTCGTTTATCGTTTCATCGATTTTCATCGATTTTATCGCGAACCAACGGTTCTCGTTGTCACAGATGGGCGGCGCTGCCCTTCTCGCACCTGATCGAAAAGGTTTTCAACGACTCGAGCCTGTCCCACATGGTCCTTTTCTGCGTGAACACGTTCATAGGCGTGGCCTCGCTCGCAACCATTTTGGTACTCGATATTCTCGGTAAGACGAAAACGACGGAGGACATCAGAAACGTGCTGCACAACATCTTACTGATATTCCCTCAATACGTACTGGGCGATTCTCTGGTGCAAATATCACGGAACGACATCACGGCTCAGTTGTTGGAAAAATTCCATATGAACACTTATCAGTCACCGTTGGGTTGGGACCTTCTGGGCCTGAATTACGTTTTCCTGGCGATCGTGGGCACTGTTCTATTTTCCCTGAACCTGATGATCGAATGTCGCGTTCTGCCGAACTGGAACAAGCGGAAATGCCCTTACGAGGTTGTTCAGGAGGACGACGATGTCTCGAAGGAAAGAACGAGGGTGGAGAGCGGCATGTCCGATGACACGTTGCAAACGGTGAAACTCCGTAAAGAGTACAGAAGCGTTTACGGGACGAACGTGGCCGTGCGAAATCTGAGCATCGGCGTGCAGGCTGGCAAGTGTTTCGGGCTTCTGGGGACGAACGGTGCCGGAAAGAGCACCACTTTCCGTATGTTGACCACGGAGGTCATACCCACGGCCGGTAGGATCGTTCTGAAGGGCGAACAGGTCGGCTCGGGACCGCTCTGTAACGGAGAAGTGGGTTATTGCCCTCAGAGCGACGGTCTAGACGGTTTTCTCAGTCCGCATCAGTGTCTGACTATTCACGGGGAAGTTTGCGGGTTGAGCAACGTTCCCAAGGTGAGAGAGTTGATTTACGTTAAAACTTTCGAATCGCGTACCCTCGAGTTCTCTACCGGAGACCTTTAAGTAAGTTCTCGCCCACCGCGCGCCGGGAGGATTGTGTTTTTAATTATTCCGCGTTCGAACTTGGAAGCAAACGCAACGCGAAAGGGCTGCTGGTGGTGGTGGTGGTGGTGGTGGCGGGCAGCTGCAAATCTTACGCGTTGATTTTATTTTCTCGAGCAACTTCTTCGCGCGGATGAACCTCGGACGCTGAATTTACGAACAGAGAAGTTTTCTTCGCCGGGTACATGATTGACGATACTCGTCGGTATTTTTCTATTTTTTTTTTTTTTTCTTTTCGTTTCTTCTCCCCCCGAGGAGTTTAAGGTTCGTGAAAAATTGTACGTTTCAGGCGGTAGAGTCGACGCTGAAGAGGCTCGATCTGCTGAAATACTCTCACAAAAGGGTGAGCAGTCTCAGCGGGGGTAATAAAAGGAAACTGTGCACCGCCTTGAGCGTAATGGCGCCGGTATCCGTGGTTCTCATGGACGAACCGACGAGGTATATATTTGGTGGGAAACAACTCGTTGAAAAAAAGATGTACGAGGGAAATAAAACACGGAGCTCCATCGTTTTATTTACCTTTTTTTTTTCTTTTTTTTTCCTCTCGCAGCGGTATGGATCCCGCCACGAAGAACCTGGTGGCGAGGACGATAAGGCGCATGACGAAGAACGAGAGCTGCGTGATTCTGACCTCGCACAGCGTGGTGGAGTGCGAAAATTTGTGCAACAGGGTCGGTATTCTTGCCAAAGCTGGCCTCAGGTGTATAGGAACCCCGCAGCACCTCAAACACAAGTAAGTTCTTCTTACCTGTAACCCGGCGGGAAGCGAACGGAGGATGTGCATACAAATCGAAGAAATTTCCTCCGGTACGTGGCCGTTCGTACCGTGGATGTGCGCGCGACGATTAAAAAAAATTCCATTCGATAATAATACACCATTAACGATCGCAACGGAGCGTTCAATTATTCCGGTCGAATGTGCAGCGTCCCGGTATCCGGGGAGGATTCATTTTAGCCGGTGCATTTTAATGATGTTGTTTCAACTGATGGATTGTTCGTGTTCGGTTTGATCTCCACGCTGGAGGCTTTCCGGCAAAATTCGTAACGCAACAATTTATTTGACGCTCTCCCGTGCGTGCTGCCGATTGATTTTTAATTCCATCCATCATTTTCCGAACACCGGCACGTTCCCCAGACGAGAGAGGCACCGTTGCAATTTCAGCTGCACACGGCTGGAGATTACGTTCGGTTATTACAACCGATGCTCGACGTGTTACCAACATCGCTTCGAGCCATTGTAATGCGCGGCCGTTTAACATCCCTTCCGGAGTAACGTGGAGCGGCCATAAATATTTAGCTCGCTCGGCGTTCGGCTCTCGGAAAGCGACTCTGGGGGAAAATGTCCCTCTTACATCCTCCGTACCGTTTTCTCTTTCCAGCCGTCGCGCGGGCATCGGGCACGAGAGAATTTACGATATCTCGTGCACGTGTGCAACCTGGCTGCCATTCCGCGATCCATCCGGCCGTTCTCCAGAGAACGTAGAGGATGGCAAGAAACCAACCGACCTGTAGGTTTTTCCTCTCGCGGAGGTGAACGCTACGATACGCTCCCTGCGTATGATATACCGAGAGCAATATCGAGCCATCGAAGGACACCGTAAAACTCGTTTACGAGCTTACGTTGTTCGACGATCCTCGATTACGAATTTTTCCGTAGGTCGCGATCGTCGTTCAATCGCGGGACATTTCCTCTCGGACCCGGAACCTCGGAAAACGCAAACGACTACCGACCACCCTCGATGTAATTCGATTCAACGTTTTCCACCTCGGTGTCAACGAGGAACGTTCCACTTAATAGACTCGCAAAGGAGAGGAACGCCGGACCGGTTCTGCTATTTTCTCCGAGTCCTTTGACCGCCGCTCTCGCGCAAACGGCCCTGTATAAATTTACGACGGAGGAGCCGATGCGCAGCGCGTACTTTCCCACGGCATAATTTATCGACGTTGATGCGCGTACACCGATGCAAATGAATGCGAATAGATGAATCTGTCGGCCGACGCGATGAATATTTGTTGCGAACGGCGAATTTCACCGGGCAATTTTCATTTTGCGCCGCCCGTGACGTTCTTTCTTCGTTATTAAAGCGGAACGCCACCTTTACCAGCTCCAAGGATATTCTGATATTTCAGAATTTTTACCCGACGATACGGATAATATCCAATATAAATGTTCCGTACGTATATTAAAAGTACAGACCGGGAACGATACTCCTGGCAGTTTTCATTCGAAGAAACGTTAATCCACCTAGGAAACGCAAAAGTTTCGAATTTCGCTTCAATATCGTGGAAAACGAGAAACGTGGATCGTGGTGTTCGGTTCATTTTCAAAGTCGCGGTTTTTGCAGAATCGAACGCGTGTCCTTTTCATGGGTTTTCGAATTGCGCGCGATGCGGCGCTTCGTTCGAACACGGTCGTGATTCGTTCGCGCGTTTGGTTGCAGGTTCGGCGAGGGCTACGTGGCGTTCCTCCGATTTCGACAACCAATTTCCTCCGGGGATCTGAAGAAAGCCTTGGCGAAGTACCTTCCACGAGCCGTGGTCTCTTCCAGACAGGCCACCGCGGCTCATTTGCTGTTGCCACGAAGCGAAGAGATGGCGCTGAGCAGCAGCTTTAATAAGGTGAAATTGTTGGCCGAGGAACTCAAAGCCACGGACTACACGCTCACTCAAAGTTCGTTGGATCAGGTAAAAGTTTCACGTTTTTTCCCGTCGAATCGCAGTCTTGCTACGAGCGAGTTTCACCTTCGAACACGTCCCTCCGGTTGTAATTTCCATCGATTTTCCGCGTCGTCTGTAATTCGTCGTCGAAACGATTCTCACGATTGAAAGAAATTCGATGCGTCGAGCGATCCGTTGACCCTGCTGGAAAATACGTCCGATGGACAATCCCGAACAAACGTTTCGAATCAAACCGGGAATCGATGAAGTTCCGGGCGTTCGTATATAGTACGGTCTTGTCTCCAACAGATGATGCACTGCCAGTGCACGCTGCCTCCATCCGTTCGACCAAGGACGATCCTCGTTTACGTCCCACCTAGCCTGAGGAATATTAATGGATCCCGCCGTCTTACGGCTCGCACTTGTGTATAGTCTCCACGGTTCACGGAGCCAGATAGGAGAACCAACTCCGCTGCGCACCGTCTGCGTCTAAGCTCGCCTAAATGCTTTCTGATTCGCCCTATCGCGCCCGGTGTTTGACTGCGCCTCGCGCGCTACCCTGCAAAACTGTTCCCGTAATTAATTACTTTCCGGGAACAATTTAATTTCCGCGTAACGAAGTAACTTTCGTCCCATTTAATCTTCCTCGCGTGCCGGAAGAATTTTAATGTCCGCAACACCGATGGGTTTCCGGAGGCCTTGGTCGACCACCCTCGCCGGTTTCTTTCACGGGATACGGGGCCCGGAGAATTTTTCATTCCGGTTAAGAGCAACGGCACGTCGGGACTGTCGAACCCGCGACAACCAACAGTTGCGTCCGATCGATCGGTGGTTTCTACCCCGTGGTGAAAAACGGCCGTTCTTCGTCCTTCGAACGAAATTACACGTTTGCCGCTCGATGGTCTCCGCGATTTTCCGCGAGATTGCGCGACACGGTATCCCGTGCGAAACGCAATTAGAAGTTAGGAACGCGTGGTTCAAGGGAAAAAGAACAAAGGAGAAAAATTTAACATTCCTCGTCCCCGCGGTGTTTCCTCCGTGTCGAATTCTCCTCGGTGGTGCAACAACGGATTCCGCGCGTAATTATCTCGCAGATTCGTCCGCGAGAATTAACAAAGAAACGGTGAATTACGCGTTGATTAAAAAAAAAAAACAGAAAAGGTTACGCCTCTAGGAGCGTTTCGTAACGAGTCCGGAAAGCTCGAGAGCGACGCTCTTTGAAATTACTTGGAACTTTTACGTTCGAGAATGCGAGCAATCCGAAACGATTGGAGTATTGTCTCGATAGTTTCTGTCTCGGTTGTGGAAAGATTCCACGATATCTCGGGCAATTTCTTTCGAAAGAGAAACTATGGAGTAGTTCGCGCCAAGCACGGTGACTTCTACCGAGCAGTCCCACGTTCCAAGAAGTCCGTTAGGTCTGAAAAGCGTCGACGCGTTTACGAATTCGTCACGGTGAATAATCCATCCGAGTATTTTTCTCGAATCGGCGATGTCTCGCGACACTTAAATAATTCATAGCCGAGCGATTACGACGAGGCTGGCGTTGGAATAGCGCGAGATTCCGCGAGCCTGGCTCCGTTCAATGGATTCACGTTCGCGTCGTTTGTTCGTGTCTTCCGCGAAGCGTCTCGTCTCCTTAATGGAGATAAGATTTCAAACGGTATGCATTCGCGCGACTGTCACGGGATTTGTCGATCCGGTTATGTTTAACCGTACACAGAGCTCATCCCCGGAGATTAACTCGACTTAGGGACTAGACTAGTCCTCCTTAGCCCCGGCTCCGGTCTTCTCTACGAGCGTCTGCTCGCATCCTCATCCATCGTCCGGAAATTCACTTTTAACAACCGATTCGAAATACCTCGAGGCTTCCCGTCGATCGTCGCCGAGGTTTCCTCCCGACCACGGGGACTCGATCAATTCCTCAACTTCCTCCTCCTTCTTCGAGAGAGAGCTTGGACACGGATGATAACGTTCGACCTTTTCGTCGCGTTATCGAGCACAGAGGAGATAGAGCGAGGATAATTAAAGGAAAATAGAAAGATAGCTTCGTTGAAGTCGATCGCGCGGGAACAGGGAATGATTTAACCGCGCGGAGGCGACGCGGGCATATTAATTAAGCGGGCAACGACACGGCCGGCCGAATAATAATTTGGTTTCGCCAGGGAAACGATGAAAACAGCTGAATAATCCAGTCCCTGTATTATTCTCCCGGCTGGTCTGCGCGGACGGTTCGGTATTTATTCTAGAGCGCGAGTTATATTCGGACGAAAATCAACCGGCCGATTAACCCTTTGCACTCGAGAGAGACGATTCTCTTTCACCGTTTGATTTGATACGGTAACTCGAGAGGCGACGTTCGGTCGTCGTTAGGTTTGTCGTGAAAATTTTCATTCAAATACGATTCCTTCGCAACTCGAACAGGTGCAATCCCTGCCGTATCGTTTCACCGTCTCTCTTGTTTTTGGCTCCGCGATTGTTTCTCGTCCCGATGCGTTCGTACGCTTAGAAAGCACGGACGCGTTTTCTCGAGCGTGCAGCCTCACCGCGTACCTCCGGATATTCGCTTTTATTCAGGGATCGAAACGGACCAAGAACTCGAAATTAACCCTCGAGCGGTTCGGTTAAAAATTGTTACGCGGTTGGTGGTGTTTGCGCGAACCGAAAAAGTAATTTTTGCAAATACATGCGACGCACGTTCTCTTCTTCGTACGTTGGAATATTCTGTTTACCGTCTAGATCCCGCGAATACACAATGCGCGAAAGAAACGCATTACGCGTATTTACTAACCTTTTTACACCTCGTTTTACGACGGAACGCGGTATCTGCCCGTGGACTTTGTGCTCGAGCGGTGGTTTTTCTTGTCACGAAATCATGGTCGCGCTACGATACAACGGACGAAACACGTTTTCGATCGATGCGTAATTACTTTCGACTCGATAAAGAAGCGTAGAAAATAACCGAGGCATAAAATATGGAAATCTATCGAGTACAGAGTAGAATTGCGCAAAAAGTTACGCAGCGATGTACGTGTATATCTACATCTATGTACCGTTACTCGCTCTGGACGCGTACGACGATATTTCGTGGAAGTATCGCGGAAGCAACGACGTTACTCGAAATATGAAAAAATAATTAGTTCGCGGAACAGCGGCAGTGCACGGACACCTGCGCAACGAGTCGATCGTAAGTTGGACAAAAGCTGGCGCATCGGTCGATGTATATTTCGATCGGTCGTGGACAGATGTTCGTCGTTGAGCGGACCGTTCTAGGGTTAATAGCGAAATCAAGGATGTCGCGAATTTGTCAGCGGTCGATGGTAGCGTCGAATAAAACGTTCGCGCGAGACGAATGTTCGCGGCAACATACGAAATCACCGTGGAATAATTGCGACGATACTTTATAAGCTACCGTGCGAGCGAGTATCGTAAATCATCGGGCCGATTTCCAGCGGTGGCCAGATCGTCGTGGTAGATATGTAGATTTTATGGTCCCAAAAGCGAGCGCCGCCTTCTCCAGCGGCGATTTTTCAGTGTCCGAGGCCGGAGTTAGGTTCGAACGGACACCGAGCGAACGGAACGAATGTCTCCCGACAAAAGAACGAAATTGAAAGGGAATCCTTTTTAAGGGAGATCGAGCGTACGATTCGCGCTAGGGGTTACCGGCCGAGACGCGGAAAGTAGTAAATTCGTTCGGACGTAGGAGCGAAGAATCGCTCCTCGCGATCAAAGGCGATCGGACGGAAGCAATTTAATTGTCAGCCGACTCGAAAGTAACGTCGACCGTGTTTATCGTGTTTCGAGAACTCGAGCAACGATAGTTTCCACCGACGCGGGATACCGCCCGCATAATTCGGTTTACGTTTCAAAGTTGCACCGAGCGAAATTGTTCCCGCCATTGTTGCCAAAGGCGCTTACGAAACACAGGGATTTGTGAGTACCCTTTAATATAATATCTTACGCGAACTAACTTCCCTGAATTAAGGTCGGCGTGCGTAACTTTGTACTTGCTGATGATTCGAACGTATCTCGAGAACGTGTTCGCCACTTAAGGGGATGAGTGATCGTGTGTGGACCGCGCGAGAAGTTCACTTGTAAAGTAGGTGGTAATCGCTACGCCGTGTTATCGAACGAACTTTCGAGTAATTCGCTTCCCTCGGTTACGACGTAAGACGATTGTACGCGAATTAGTAATTGAATTGGCAATCGAGTTCGGTTACGGGGAACCAAGTTACCCGGGGATGTAAAAACGGAAAAGGGAGAATTGAAAAAGTATCCTTTGATTCCCCCCTCCCTCGGCAAAGGAAACGCGATTCTTCGTCGGTGGATTCACCGTCCGGAGACAAATTCTGGTCGACCGTTCGCGGAATTGCGGGAAACAAGTTCGCCGGGGCGCAGTTTTTCCCTCTCTGGGGCGAGCTTGTATGTAAACCGCGTAAACTCGCCCTCGTTGCGAGAGTTTCGAGATTTTTATGGTTCCTCGTTGGTAGGGAAAGCGTTTCGTCCTCGATGCCTCTATTCCATCCAGTCCCTCGTCTTCCTGTTTTATTCCCCTTCGCTCGAGGACCCGTGTTCCGTCGAGGAGGACGCGACAAACGACGGACCGGGCCGACTCAACGACCGAAAGTTTACGCATCTACGTCGGAACGAGCACGCGACCCGTGCATCTTTCACGATCCACATTTGCAATAATTGTCAATTTACCCGTTACGATACATTTCACGTAGCCTGTGCCGCTTGGCAAGGGATTGCCAATAAGTTCCGCGAGAAATTTTCGTCCCATAAACGTCGCACGCTGCGACGATTCCTACGACCGAGGGAAAACCGGAAACAAATGTGCGCGCGCCTGGGTTTCGATGAAACGTTGACTCTCTCTACCGTGTATGTTAACGGTCGCGTGGTTCGATGGAAGGATCGGGTTTTTTTTTCTTCTCGCGTATAAAGTCCGTTCGCGTCGAGGGTGCACCGACATCGAGCTAACGAGATATTCTAATTTTACAGGTGCTCGTTAATTTTTCGGAGGAGATGGACAACGAGGCGGATGGTTCGATTTACAGCCAGGGTAGCAGCAACAACGTCTCGAATATCTACTCCAGCAGGAACACCATACACATGGAAACGTTTTGATCGGGCCCGCGCGTAGTCCGCCTCGCTATATGTATCGGTCGTTAACCGATCCTGGATTCATATTTCGAGCCATCCGCAATTCACGGATCTACATCGCGGCGGTTTCTGTGATAGCTTTATTTCTCCGTTTCGTTTTCAACGCCACGTTAGACGTACGACGAGGACTAGTTACAAGTTCGCCCGACAAGTGCTCGTTACTCTTACGAGAAAATAATATTTTTTTATAATTATCGAACGACGGGCTGTATATCGCTATCGTACGAATTTTTATAAACGTTCGCCTTCGCGCGAGAAAAGTTTGCGCTCGCAACGATCGCGGGGCAACGTATAAATTGTTTTTATCGTTAATCAATGTAATCGATACACCCGCATCCGCGGTGCGCTAGTATTATTATTATTATTTAGACTTTTAATTAAGCGTCGCGTTATTGTACACAATAGACCCCGTAGCTGTAATTTTCGGACGCGGCCGTTCGTTCGCAGAGACATTCCCGATAAGAGTTCGTTTCGTGGAAGATAAAGTCGGATCGTGTTGCATAAAACGAAGGAATCGGGTCAGCCGTTTGAAAATTTCCACATAGTCGGATATTTTCCGTTGTTTTCCTGTCTCGAGATGACGGACGCATCGATTAATGATCGTAGGTATATACTTACACAGGATTGAACGCGCAATCGTCCGAGCGGTCGGTCTCGTAAGATTACTATATACACGAACAGAGTTTATCGTACCGTTTAATTGCGATCCGTTACGCGGCAAGACGAGCCCGAGCTCCGAGCGTCGTATTAAAAACACGCGTCGCGATGGATTTTCGAATATGAAAATTCATATCCGCGCAGGTGCGCTCGTGTTCGCGAACGTTGCATCGTCGAAGCGTTCGGCGTTTATCGGTCTCGCCGGTTAAATCCGGTACAGACGAGGACGTTGCCCACACCGCGTCCCGAGCAAAATTCTCCGTTCGATTACGCATCCTTATCGAGAGCGTAACGCAAACGATGTGATTCATCCGGGCGCGTATAACTACTTTCGGTCGCGTTCGGTTCTCGTGAAATCGTGCGAAACTCGAGCACGGAAACCGAACTCGCTTACGCGTCGTTAAAGAATGCGCGTTAACGATCGAGCGACCGGAACGACGACCAGAAACGACGCGTTACGCGTCACGAGACCCGCCCGCGTTGCATAGTTATCGATGGACTCGGTTCGTACCGGTGCCTCGTCGTCGAAACGCTGACGCCGTAATCTCGGCGAAATTTGTTGCAGAAATGAGAAATATCTCGAACGGTGGTTTTCTTCTCGCAGATCTCCCGACAGTCCGATTCGAGTTAGCTTCCTGCCGCGGACGAGACTTTCCGTCGTGGTCAGCGAAACGTCGCCAAGAGAAAAGGAAATGTTTCCAGTGTATTTCGCGATTGGTTAGGTTCCTACGCGAAGCTTTCACGGCCGCGAGTCCCAGCTTCCTCGTGATTCGTTCGTTCCGATTCCGGTAGGGAGTCACGATTCCTCGATCGGAACGAATAAAAGGGGTGTTTGTCTTCGGTCGCGTTTAAATTGAACGATAAAGACGACGATTAACAGCCGCTACTCGGGCAGAACGGTGGAAAACGGGCGAGGTATCGAGGGGTAATTAGAGGCGAGGCGGATCGCAATCGACAGCCGGGGACATTCGTTTAAATTTCTTCGATCGACGGGACCGAATTGTTGGGCTTTAATTTTCCGATATCGTCGTGTTTGCCGGCGCACCTGAATTCGTAATCGTTTCTGGAATAGATCCACAAAGAGACGGTAAATTGTTCGACCGCGCCTCGTCTCCGGCGTATTTCACGCGTTCGTTGCTTCCCGGTGATCCGAATTCACCGTTGTTGAAATTCAAATTCGCCGCGGAAACGAGCCACGTCTCTTAATACCGCTGAGATCGCGGCTCTTGAAATTTCGTCGAGAGGTTGCGGTGTATCTCGCCGAGACGCGTAACACAGCTGTATCGATATTTCATTAAAGAGACATACGAATCGATCATCAACGTCCTTAATTTTTAATCGTTCTTTCGAAATATTACCGAGCCGAGGTCAATATACGCCGACGATTAAAAATGAACGAGTCAGAATTCCCCCGGTCGATGGATTCGTGAAACAACCGCAACGTTCGTTGCAAACAACGACTGCTCTTCGTTCGGTAAGCTCGATGATTTAAAATTGTTTACGTAAAGATTTGTCGCGTATCCGTCCTACGAACCGTGACCTACGCAAGGTGAAACGAGGAAACCTCGGAATAATTTCAGCCTCACGAAAAAGATTGTCGCCTCGCGAACGTTCTTGAATAATTTCAAACGACTTCGGAGCCAGCATTCTCGAAAGAGGATACGGTTCAGCGTCGATTGTAACGCGAAAGGGACTACGGTACGTAAATAATGTCCATCGAGACGCGGAGCAACCACGAAGAGAATCGTTTCTCCATTTCCCTCCTGCTAATTTTACGTACGGAACGACGATTTTATCGCATTCGCGAGTCGCTCCGTCACCGTTTCTCCTTATTCTCTCCCGTGTACGCGTTCGCGGCTGCGCCACGCCACCCACCTTCCTTTTTATTCGTAATGGCGATTACTCGTCGACCGAACGTACAGCCAGACATTATCGCGAATCGAGTTTCTCGTGGCCGATGGGGCTCGAGTTAACGATCGCGAGAAACGTTCCAGCGTCGCGAAGACGTTCCAAAGTCGATTATTTAGAGTCCCCATCCCAATCTCCTTCGAACGTCCTCCGTTAAGTCTATATTTGTCCGTTTATTTCGCGAATTATTTGTGGACGATGGCCGGGAGCGTGGCTCGACCGCTTCACGGAATCCGCGATACGCAACGATACCGCGGATCCTCTTCCACGGTATGTAAACGTAAACGGATCGTTTCCATTCCGATAACAAACGTTGGTCGTTTCGCGTCTAACGTATCGTACCGATCGTTCTTCGATCTTCTTGCACCGTTTTTCGTTCGCGATCGTTATTAATCGAAGCGTCGTTAAGGTTTCTACGTTACCGTAGTCGTCGTACGATTACTCGGAGCCACGGTTAGAATTAGGGAGTATGCTAAGGAGCACTCGTACCGAATTGGCTACGTGACAGGACTTTCTTGCCGCACCGTTCGCCAACCAGAAGAGAAAGAATGGCAAGAGGGGGATTAAGTCCCGTCGATTTCGCTCGATACAGAGGGACACGTTATTACCTCCTCCGGGAACCGTTTTAGCAAGGAGAACGGAGAATTAGTCGGGGTTGACCTGGAATTAATCTCTCGAGAAAGCACTGAGCGGAATTTTACGCGGCGAGCCGGGATTTAAACGAAAACGATTTATCGGTACCGGTTCGGTGCGCGATCGAGCGAGAATCGTTGGATAATTCGAGTCGTAGCGACGGAATCGAGGTCGGTGGCATGGCCTAAGAAGCGCAATTTGCGGTGTCGGTTTCGATTGACCGTACGTTGCGGAAAATAATCATCCCGGAAGTGAATCCCGATGGGGCGTAAAGTACCGTGTGCGGTACCTCGGTTCTCGATCGATCACCTTTGCCGTTTTCGTCGTCCTTCGATTCGCGAGCGCATCGAGATTCGATCCTATCGACGATAACGTAAAATAATTTTAACTCGAACGCGTAATAATCGAGCTACATTTACGCGGCCGATAATTAAATTTGAATTTACGCGTAGCAGCGATCGGTCGGGAACAATCATCGCGTTAAATAACGCGTCGGGTAACGTTATTGCGCATTATGAACGAGCCATTATTAATATTTCAATAAACTGATAATTTCGCGAGTTACTCCCCGATTGAAAATAAAATGTTACGAAATCGGTGCGCGCGAACGGTCTCGCGTTCTAATCAGGTGGCACCACCAATTGCTTAATTTCGTTGACCGTCGATCGATATCGACGTAGCACGGAATTGCAGAATTCGGAGCCCCGGCGACGTTCAATCGCCGTTATTAAGCTGCTGAAACCGCATTGTTAAATCGATACGCACGTGCGCGCGCTCCTTCCAACGGAATAACGAAGGACACTTAACCAAAGAATGCCAGGGACGTTTTACGCTCCACCGTGATACTCCTCGATTACATTTTTATCGTAGCTCCCCGTAATTCCTCGTGTCCCCGTGTCCCCGTGATAAAGGTAACCCGTCCGCTTCGATGAAATTGGATACCCCGATCTTTCAGCATCGCCGTGGCCCTTAATGGCTCCTTAGTTTCAAACTAGTTCGAGGAATAGACAAATTATCCGCGCTCTTAACGACGACGGACAGAATGATGGATCGATGATCGGTGTCGCTTGACTACGCGTCGTAACGATATCAATTTGCCATCAATTTACACGTAATCGATGCAACGCGTATATCGGTTAAGGCGCCGCGGCGGAGACGAGTCCCGCGCGTCTCCCGGAACGAAACTTGGAAACTCGTCGTACGCGCGCTCGCCTTTCAACGAAATTTCGATCGATCTTTGAACGGTTCCCTGCTGGATTCGTTTCGAAGCG
This sequence comes from Ptiloglossa arizonensis, assembly GCF_051014685.1. Classification (NCBI taxonomy): domain Eukaryota; kingdom Metazoa; phylum Arthropoda; class Insecta; order Hymenoptera; family Colletidae; genus Ptiloglossa; species Ptiloglossa arizonensis. The sequence continues at coordinate 20,912,615 of NC_135056.1, forward strand.
TTCGATCTTTCCTCCTCGATCGTGAGATCGGTACGATCGACTCCGAGGCTGGCCGAAACAATCGATCGGACGCAGCACGATTACACGTGACTCCCTTTGGACGCGAAACGGATAACCGGCTACGTATCGCGGCTTTGGTTAAACTTGGAAACAACTGCTGTCACTGGCAGATGCGCGCTCCGAGGACGACGTTCTCGGAATATACATCCTTACTTTGGAAGAAAGCGGGTTTCCTAAGAAATTTTCGCCGACGATGGGAGACGCACGGAATGCCGCTGAAAGCAGCATCCTTGGCGCGTCTTATCGTTCCTTTGTGTTTCGAACGAATACGTCTACCTTGAAGGCCGATTAGCGCGTCGTTTAACCCTCGGCAACGTAGGTGCCCCTCGATCGATCAATTTAGAATCTTTCGCGAAGCGAATCTTGTCTAAAATGGAACGGAACAATTGAGGGACAATTTAGCCCAATGAGTCGATGCTACGCACGCTCGATTCTTCCGGCGAATCGTTTCACCTTCCGCGATGCAACACCTTTACCGAGATGGCGCAGAGTGCATCCGATGCATCTATCGAGTCGAGACGGCGGTCGATGCTCCGTTCGACGTTTCTCGACCATCTTACCCGAAGATATTCGTCGTTTGATCCGACGAGAGTGAGTTGGACGGAGTAAACGATCCTTCTTCCACGGTAGGATGTCTCGTTGCCGGTCACTTTCAGCTCGCGCGGAAAAAAAAATACCAGAGCCCAACCGCGTTCTTTCGTTAGACGCGGTATAAACTTCGACGTTGTTCGATCGACGATCTTTCGATTAAAAACGATGATCGTCTATGGTAGAGACGCGTTACGTTTCGACGATCGTAGCAGTTGGCGCGAAAGAGTCCACGTCGGGGACTCTTCGACGCGTGAGAATCGATACGGCTGTCGGTCGGTAATTTCCGTAAAAAAATGGTGACACGCGTGACGGAACCCGGGGATCGGTTGCACGCCGCTCGCGGCGGTTTATCGATTTTTCCGTCATCGTTTAACGGTTAACCGGCGTTCACCGGTCGAAAATCAGTGCAGGGCGGCTGCGCAAACAACGACGGTGATTTCCCAGTTATTTACTTTTGGGTCCGGCTTAGTCGGGTGGCGCGGGCTCGGCTCGGCTCGGCTCGGTGAACGATCGATCTCTTTCCACGGCCGAAATATCGTCAAGTTACGGAAACCGGGAAACTCGTATCGCGTAGGTCGCTGGGAACTGTTCGATCACGGTTAATTCGCAACAGCGATCGTCGGCGTTCATCGATTAGAAGGGAGCCAGAGGGACAACCTTTCGCGCGGCTCTGTTACTCGTTGTTATCGGATAATTCGGTAGATTGGTCGGAGCTGCACGGCACAAATCGATTTATCTCACGGCCGTTCGCGTACGCGACACTCGGAACACGGTTCACGCTGACGGCTCGATTACAAACGACTCCATGAACCAGACCCCCGAGTTTTATTTACTGCCATAGAACGAACGGTTATCCGTTGGAGCTCCGACCCTCGCGAAGGCGATAAAAGTTCTTTTCACGATCGACGGATACTTGTTCTCTTGGAAACCCGTCGAATCGAATCGAGCACGGTCAGCCGCTAATTAAGAGCAATTTCATCCGTTTCAACCCTCATAAAGAGAGGAACGAACGTCGTTTGTGCACGACACAAAGGTTGGCGGAATTACGCGCGGCGCGGCGCGGCGCGGCGGACGGATCCAAAGGAAAATTATGGCGCGCGAAATCGCTGGTCCGTACGAATAATTCATACGGAACGAAACGCGAATAAACGCGGCGTCTCGCGTTATAGGCGGCAAGGGGATAGCGCAGAGGTGGGCAACGATGCCACCGTTACTATCGGAAATTGAAACGGGTCGAATTTATTCGACTACCCACGCCTTGCCTCCCGTACCTTCTCGTTTAACTTTTCGACCTTCTCTCCGTGCTACGAAAATATTATACTCGTTCCCGGTAGCGCGTGCACGCTCGCTCGAACGCGCCAAGGTCTCCCGATACCGAACTGTTTCGGGATGTACGGTTCGAATCGTAAACGAGATCGCGATGATACGTTCCCCACCCGAATACGTAAACCGCTCGGACCATCCCGAACAACGATCGGACACCGAGATCTTAACGGTCGGCCGTTGATAAATTCGGGAAATAATCGGAGCACGCGGGACAAAAATACGCGAACTTTCTTCGCTACTCGGTCGTATCTATGGAGCGATTACGAAAGAAAAGGGGGCTAACGAGTCGAGGGCGATTCCGTTCCGAATCCCGCTCGGTGAAGTTCGCGTTTCGTGGATCTCGCACGTACGCGTTCGCAATTTCCGTGGTACGCGGCGTAGATTGAACGCGAACGATTCCATGTAAACTGGTAGAGATTTGTCGGGTGGCCTATTTTCAATTACCAAAATCTCGTAGTCGCCACGGGGGTGGTGGAGTGTGGTGTGTGGTGTGTGTGTTAGAGGCCCTGGTAGCGTTCGATCTTTCGTTGGCGCGCGACGCGACGCGACGCGACGCGAACGTCGTCGAACCTCCTGGATCTCGCGGGATCTTCCCTCCGGCGCTCGGGTAATTTGCATACGATTAATCTTGATCAGCGCGCCACCCTCCGAGGCTCGTCTTCGTCGGCGCAGCGACGGGAACCAGGTTAAATGGCGAATACCTACCGGCCCCCATGATGGATCGTTACATCCGCGTATTCAGGTTACCGCAGGACGAATTCGCCTGCGAGAATCGATCCGATTCGAGATAGTACAACCGTCTCTGGAAACCGAGAGCCGGCTAGCCGTTGAACCGGTGGATCGGCGCGCGACGATTTACTTACCGCGAAGGAAACCGCGCGCATCGAGCAAGGTTGAAACGAGAATGAAAAAATTCGCGACGTCGAAGGGAATTGTAGAAACGGTCGGTGATTGCCAGAAACGCGGCACGGTTCGACGCAGGGACGCGTTAATTAAAAACGGTGCGCAACGATATTCCGTCGAACGTCGCGGAACGACGTTGACGCCGCTGGTACGGATTTTCGCGCAACTTGAACCGCGATTCTGGCAAAGGACGCTCGACGGAATTAGACGCGGTTCTATCAGTCGGTGCGAGACGCGGACGAGCCGAAAGCGGTTGAAACCGGTTCACGGAGATTCCCGCCGATGCGTTGCACGTCGCGATGGAAGCCGCGCAAAGATCGGACTTTCGAGCGGGACCCAGCCTGCCAAGACACGCCCTACCGAACGACGAATCGAACCATCCGCGATTATAATTAATCGCTCATTATATCAGGGACGGTGCGTAAACATCGGCCGAGATTGAATTAGACGCCGGCGATCTATTCCCGAGTGGTGCGATGAATCGCCGTACCTACGCGTTGAGCTTACCTCGGGACACATTCGGCAGATTGATCTAATTAGACGGTCCTCATCCCCGTCGGTCTGCGCAAGGCCGGAGCACGGGAACTGATTGAATCGCTCTCCGCGGCTTTCTACGGAATTCGACGATGCTGCGCAATATTCGATCAGACGCGAATACCGTGCCCCGAAGACGTGTTCCAATCAAGCAAAGCGGTTTACGCAGGATACGCTTTCCTCGTTGTATCTCGGCCTGCGAGCATCGATCGGGATACGATCCTAGTTTATCCTTTACGCGACCACGGCTACGCGTCACTTTTTTCGTACCTTCTCCGTTCGGAGAGAAACAACTCGAACGAATACCGTGGAGGAACGAGAAGAAGAAGAAGAAGGAGAAAGTAAAGGACTCGGGAACATCAGGCCGGACAGCAGCGATCTCGAGGACTCCTCGAATTCGACGATCCTATCGCTAAAGTTGTAGTCGAGTAAACAGTCCGATCGAGGACACTTCTCCGTCGGCAAAAACTCTTTTGCTTCTCCTGTTGCGGCGAACCTGGGCTATCTTCGGTGGCATATCGATGCCGATGTCGAAAGATGTATCGAGAACCGCCGCGCTGTCTCAATAGTCATCCACCAATTTGTAAATAGAGACAGAGTGCCTGCTGATTTGCAATGTCTCTGTCTCTTTCTCTCTTTCTCTCTTTCTTTACCTTTCTCTCCTCGTGGAAACGATCAAACGGAGCAAACGACGAAGGGAACGCGTAGCGAAGCCAGATGTTTACCTCTCAAAGTTCTTCGCCGGACGGTCTAACGGACTGTGACTTTAACATCGATAATAATACGGAGAGGCGAGCTTTCTCTTCGAGAAAGAAAACAAAGGATGCCTGGACTCGTTCGGTCGAACGATATCGAATCGTACAATAGCATGTACGATTGATAACTACGTACAACGTTATTACTGTAGATTAAATCGCGTTAATAGCCCGAGCGGAAACCATTCGTTTGCAACGGTTTCCGAGTAAACGTCGTCCGTTAATTCGGCAACGGATCAAACTCCGCGTCATCTGCGCGAAAAGTAAAGAGCCCGGGCCACGATCTATACGGGAGTACGTCGTTTCATTTATCACGCGGAACGGGCACCGGTCACGAGCCACGGCGAACCTAGCTGCATTTAACTCGATTCTCCGTAAATTGGCTTCGGAATGGAATTAAAGTTACTAAATCACCGGAGGGGTTTTTCCTTTCTCTCCTCCCGACGAAAGCGGCTTTCGTCGCCGATACGATCGGGCCGCATATAAAACCGCTTTGCGGAAAAACGGGTCTCGGATCGGCGAAATAATTCACGTCCGCGCCGGCACCGGTCGAAATCGCGAGCCACGCGCGCCGAGATCTTTCGTTCTCGGGCGGGCAGCTCACGGACGATACGTGTCGCGGTTATCGCGAAACAAAGTTCTCGAAATGCCATCGATTCGCGAAGACTACGCGAAACGTCTCGTAGGCGTGGAACCCGGGCATCTACAGATTCTCGATAAGAGGATACTCCGCGTGGCACGAGCAATTGCCCGTTTGACAAGGCGTTATCGCTCCCCGATAAACTTCACGGCGCGATGCGTGTCGTCGTAAGTGGGTTAAGTGGATCGGTCGAGTTGCCGAATAAAGACGAGAAGGCAAAAGTGTCCCGGTAACCGTTCGAGACGCGACTTGTTCGAAAAGGGGACCGCGACGTTCCACGATCCCGGTAGAGTGAACAATCCGTAACAACGGATAAATTACGGACGCTTCGTATCCAAGGTCCGCGCTGCAAAATGCACGAAACGTCGCGTGAATTCTCGTTTCGTCGTACTCCGCGGCTTTCAGTACCGCTGAATATTTCATCGCGATAACAGCGTTCGGATTAACGATTTTTCCGTGTTGTTTTTTTTTTTCGTTTTTTTTTCATTTTTTTTTCAATACTCTCTTCCCTCCCTCCGACGCGAACGTTCCCCACCTCCCCTTCCCCTCCCGACCGCGTGTTATCTGAAATCTGTTCGCGCCGGCGAAACTTTTTACAGTGTCGCCGTTGTGCACGGACGCGCTTGTAACGCGGTAAAATAATACACGGTGCTTGGAATTTAATTACAAACTGTACAGTGGTGATGCAAGTGGCGCGTTAAGCGAATCGTTGCGAAAATCCTCGTCGCACCGCGACCCGAAACGCGAGTTTTTCAACGAGCGACTCTTCCGATCCGACGACCTAAACACGAACCACGAACACGATTTCGAAGGTGCATCGTTCGAACAAAGGTCGTTTGCGTTATCCATCGAAAATCGAACGACATTGTCCCGCGAAGGAGCACACGTTCACGGTATCGCTCGACGCGAGCGCCAACTCGGTGGCCGGCGATCGAAAAACGTATTAACGATCGTTACGTAAACAATCGACGAAGCTGCATGGGAATTTTACGTAAGTATCGGGTCCAGGCGTTTACCAGAGCGAAACGAACGATCTTGGAAACGAAAAGCTCGTCGATTCCGCGAAACGGCGCGAAAGGTCAATGGCGATCTAATCGTTTCGTTGATAAGCCGGGTGTTCGCGTTTAAAGTTTCTTTTCGTTTTCGTAACACGGGCTAGAAACTTTGCTACGCGAAACGGAAACGCGACTCGTAACGCTCGAGGATCTCGAACGATCCGAAACTACACGACTTATCGTATCGCTGCGGTGTAATTTGTCGTTGTTCCGATGATTTCCCGTGAATCATCCTAAGGCCGACAATTTTTTTTTTCTTCTTTCGTCGGGCAAAACGCGATACGATGACGTCAATAGAGTTATCTAATTGAGCGCGAACTACGATCGTAAACAACCGAATTGAAGTCGTTTACGTATCGCGGTGACCACGAAGTTTCGAGAGAATCTTGTTTTTCGTAGAAACTTTCAATGGTACGTAACGCGAGTCCGAGAATCGACCGTTTAAGGAATTGGCTCGCGAATAATGCCCGTGCCAACGCTGTTCCCCGCATTCCATCGAAACGTGTCGTACGAGCGTTCGTCGATTTCACTCGCGAACGTTGTATCGTTACCTACGATTACGGCTTTATATATTATATATTCGTTGTTCGCGTTATCGGCGGCCTTTATTGGTGTAAAAACGGAATTACGTAATCGCGTGGAAATTTTATCGTCGCCTCGACCCCGCTTCTCGGCTATCGTCGATCTTAACGGTTTCGTAACGAAACGCCCGTCGTAACGAATTCCACGATCGATCGAGCCTCCGCTCGTTATTTACATATTTCCGGAAAGTTCGATGCGTCGTTCGCGAGTCCTGCCGCGACTCGCGGCAGGACTCTCCTCGACGTTCGATTTATCGTTCGGTTACGTAACAGTCTCGAGAATCGTTGTCGCTTTCGTAGAAAGGTTTCGCGGCCGGTATCGTTCTCGAAATTGTTCCGTCGAGTCGATCGTCACCGATCGCGATATTTTCAAAGTTCGATGGAACTTCGATCGAACGGATCGATCCGTCATCGAACGCAAGAATTCCAGCGTCGTGGTCGACTCGAGACCACAAAGAGATTCCGGATGTTCTTTGTCGTGGCACACGTCGTTCCTAGAACGTGTAAGTACATACGACAGTTCGCTGGGAGCAGAAACCAACGTTCACGAGGCGAGTACACCGGCGAGCAGGCTATAGAACACGCGCGCACACACGTACACACACACACACGCGCGCACACACACAGTCCAACACACACGAGACACGTACACACGGTCACACTCGAGGCACGCAACATGGCAACCGTGGCAGGACGTAGACGATGGTTATACGTAGAAGTTCCAGTGGCAGGGGGTCAGTGTAAAACAGCCTTCTGTCCGCAACGTGTCGAACCTCGTTTACTACAGCCGAGTCGCATTTTCCGCAGTGTCACTCCGATCGTTTACAAACACGTTTCACGGCCACCCGAACCGAGGAGAGAATCGTTTCGTCGTCGTCGTCCGCACGACGGGAGGGCCATCGCTGATAAATCTCGGCGAATGTCCCGGATATAAAGGTAAATCGATCGCGATTTCACGAGGAAGGCGCGACACGCGTGCGGTAACGCCGCTTCGGCCCGATTTCCTTTCTCCCGAGTTTCGACGATCGTGGATAGCATCCACCGCGTCGTTGTCGCACGAACTTTTCTCGCGTGACGTTCGTTCACGCGTTAAAATCAGTGGTTCCGTTACACTCGGCTCCGTAACCGGTCCGTGCGGGTCGAGCGTGGAGAAATTTTCGGGGACGCGTTCCTCGAAATCGACGTTCGTCGAGCCCGTGAGTCGTAACCGCCGTTCTTGTATCGCGTTCTCTCTCCGCGTTCTCGTCGCGACGGAGCCGACGGTGGAGAGCCTCGCTAACGGAATTAGGCGCTGCGTCGAGCTGTCTGCATCGAGGATCGTCGTACGCGACGAGAAACGAAAAATATAGTCGGTAAAAGAGTCTCGGTGAACCCGCGGATCGTACGCGTTGCCAATATAGTATACTCAGGGCCGCGAGTAGGAGTACGAGCGGAGCCACGTAACGAATTCGAGAGAGACGCGAGCGTCTTCGAGGATCCGCGAGCGTATCGAAACGAGACGCACGACTCGATTGTCTCTCGAGGAGTTCGGTGGATTTCTGCAACCGACTATACTTATCTGTATATATATGTATGTATGTATACGTATGTATGTATGTATGTATGTATGCGCACACACGTACGCAGTTGAAAGGCAGAGACGTTTTCGCGTGGGTTGCCAGCCCAAGACAGCTCGGCAGAGAGAAAATCTTTGCCTCTGAAACGCCAGCGGTGATTTTTCAAGAGCAAACTGCGAACGTATCTTGCCGTTGAATCCCGTTGCCCTCTCTTGACAACGCGAGTCTCTCGTGTTTACGCGGTTACCTGTGTTGGGTACGTCCATGGAATTGAAGTCGAACCAGTCTCGGAGAGAGCACGAGCAGATAACGTCTCGTTCGTTGCGCGTGATTGTCGATCGTTGGTTGTGTGCGTGTCTCGTTTCGTTGGGTCGTGTTTGACCTGCTTGGCCAGGTACCGTAGGGTGTCACGAGAAAATTTGAAGTCGCGTTTCTGCCTCGAAGAGGTGGCTTCGTGCACGCGACGTCGGCTCGATTTTCGTACTTCCGCGTGCCTGGGACGAACGCGAACACGTTTCCGGTTTCGAATTTCCCGCGCTCCGATTTACGCGGCGTTAGCGGTTCGAGTCCCGGGATCGTTATTTTCTCGATTGTTCGACGCCTCGTCTCGGTTCGTCTCGCGTCGTATCGATGGTCGACGATCATCGAGTCAACGGCCGATCGACTTTTCGTTTTTTTTTCTTTTTTTTCTCTTCAGGGGAGTCGAAAATGCAGCGCTCGACCCGAGTAGATCTGGTTTAATCGAATCGAGAGTGGGGGGAACGCGTTCATGGTCGTACGTCGGACGCTCGTGTCTGCGGTGAATCGGGGACACACTCGGCGAGTAAATAAGAAACGCGAAACAAGAGATAAATAGTTTGGAACGACGGTCGATCGGTCGATCGGTCGCGATATTCCTCTCGCGGATGGTTTCGGCGGCGTTTACCGAGCGACGGGACGAAATCGATCACGATTTCGCGATCAGCGCTGCTCCTCCCGTCGCGAGGATACAATGGATGTTTCGAAAATATCAGAACCGAACGAACCGCGCGAAACGGGCGTCGGATCGAGGAACGCCGCTGCATTCCATTTGCTTTGGAATCGAGAATGTGTACACGAGTACGTGATCCTTCGATCGCGTCGCGCGTGCTCGCGATGCGCTCGTACAAATTCGCAATTCCCGTCGAAACGAGAGAGAGAGAGGGAGAGATAGAGAGAGAAAAAGAAAAGAAAAACGAAAAATGAACGCGGTAAGTGACTCGCGTTTCGCGCACGGTATGCGATTCGCCGATACGATGTCGACGCGATCTCCGCGCGAGGAAGCGTCCTTCGCGCAGAAAATAGCTTCGTCGTGAATCACGCAAAGACCTCTGCTCGATCTCGTGCAAACAATTTTTCGATCGTCGTCGAAACCAGCGACGAATCACCGGTTAGGCCGCCAATCTCGAAATCTCGAAACCGACACGGTGGACGGTTGGACGATTATCTCCTCTACGCGCAAAGTAATTTTTTTTCCCCGGATCTGCATCGAGATCGTCGAGTCGAAGGTTCTCGACGACCGTGCGAAGCATCGTATTTCCACCGGCGAAAGAACGCGATAAAAAAAAAAAAAAAGGAACGTAGAAAATCTCGGCAAAGTTCTCGAACGTTTCGTGTTCGTTCGTAACGTTTCTCCCGATCAAAAGTCGTTATCGCTCGGTTCCCCCGCTCCTGGCCAGACCCTCGGCTACACAGCGCTTATTTCAAGGCCTAGGCAGCATGACGTCAGGTCATCTGCTATCGGCCAACCGTATTCTCGATACGATGGTGTACATATTTACACGCGTGTGAACTTGTCGTCTCGTCGAGGTAACTCGAGCTCCAGATCCGATCGGATAAAATACGTCTCGCACCCGAACGATCTCCACGCGGAAGAAAATATTTCGCGATCTCGATTCGATTCCGATAAGAATACCTTCCCGACTCAACATTTTCGTGCTCGCGTATCGGTCCTTCCGTCAACGGCCTCCTCGCGCGTTTTCCGGTATCGTTTCGCGGCTGGAAAGAGTTCTTCGAAGCTGGATATCGGTAACCTCCGTACATGACGCGATTCGCAGCACGGGAGCCAGTTGTCGCGAATTCACCCGCAGCGCGCGAAGATACGCGAACGAATAATCCGATTACCCGGTCTCGTTCGCCCCGTAACGCATGGACGTCATCTATCTGTTCATTGTCATTCCTGGCGGATGAATGGCCGCATATTTTCCTCGCGAATCCGTTGCCGTGCATCCCGTGAAGCGTCACTTTACGGGGAAACGTGTACCGCATGGAAACAGGCTCTCTATGTAGTCGCGAGCGGCGCCGATCGGTTTATTCGTCGTCGTTGTGGAAGTCGTTCGACGTGGACGGGGCCCGATCGTTTTGATCGATCGAAAACAAATGTGCCGGTGTACGAGCGCCGCGCGCGCGCGCAAAAAGAAAAAAAAAATAACCGAGGTGAGAGCGTCCCGCGAACGTATTTAGTTCACGTGTGCGCGCGTCAAGGACGATCGGAAAGTTCCGAGATCTCGTTCGGAGGTGTTTCATTTGAATGCGGATCGTTGCCGAGCGATCAGCTCCGCTCGTCGAATCCACGGGACGAGACGATTAACGCGTACCAACGCCAACGTGTATACCCAAAGCCCGTTGTACGAAACTTTTACCGGTTCCCGGTGCTACAATTTTTTCCCAGAAATTCACATTGGCTGCACTTTCAAATTGAATATTCTATCAGGGACGTTGATAATATTTTTTACTCCTCATCGTGATATCGACAAAGGAATAATTTTAAAAATTCAGAGGAGGAAAAGAACGCGCGATGAAACTGTAGATCGTCGGGGATTACACGGTGATAAATAAGCGTTCGATACTTCGAGAGCGTTCGATGGCTCTTTCAATAGGTATTTTCGTGCAATTAACGGAGATCATTGGTATAATTGCATAATTTAGTAGCCGAGCTGGTATCGGAAAGGTTAGTTTTGACGTTTCACGTTCGGGGCAAAGAGTAGGTCGCAACCTAGGGCGAGCGTTGAAACAAATTTTAATATTCCGGAGCAATCGATACGGCCCGTAGTAATTTTAAACGAAAAATATGAATAATTCAACGTGTTATATTTGGTAATAACTAATTTCAATGCAGGTTCAAAATCAAATATAATTGGCTCGTTATCGCGCAAATAGAATTGTTTACGTCTATACGCTTAGATTCTCGAAATCAATATTGCAATGTAACGTTTCACCGCGTTTTATCGGTGCAAACGTGTCGACTGTTTGGTTTACAACGGGTCAATTGGGTTTAGATTAAACGGACACGTTGCAATTAATCGCGAAAGGTTCGCGGCTATTCCGGTGGAAGACTTTTAAGGATTTTTCCTGGCCCTCGGTCTGTTAACGTTTTCCATAGATTCGACCGGTTCTATTCTAATTATCCGAGTATCCGATCGATTGGTTAGCAACCGATTGTTCGGGTAGCAGTCGACTGCACGGATAATGTGGTTACGGTTAACCGAATTCGCGCGCGTTACCGTTAACCGGATAATAGCGTTTAACCGGTTACAATGGTTTTTTCATTGGCTGGAACTAGCGCGCGGCGATACATGTGTCACCTTTTTCGGTTTTCGTTGCAGGAAATATTGGTCGAAGAAAATTTCCCATCGGGAGATTTGCCCCGGTGTAACGGATGGTATTACGGGAAATAAACAAAAAAAAAAACAAAAAAAAAACACGAAATAATAAATTTCAACGACTCGTATTTTTAGAGATACAAAGTTCGATCGGACGGAACGTTTATTTTTGCGAAAGTTTCGTTCGAAATTTTGCGTACGTTCGTTATTGCAGATATTTCGTTCACGGTTTCGAAAATTGCGTCCTCGTCGATGGATCTTGTGGAAACGTACACGATGCAATGGTTTTGATATATTTTGGAAATTGCGGGCAAGGTGATAGGATGGCGCAAGGATTAGGAAGTGTCACGGAGGACACGGAGGCTAGGTCGACGCAGTAGGGCACCGATGACACAGTGTTTACAGGAATGAGTGACGCGGTGTTTGCGACTGAGATGTCACACATAGATTAGGTGAACGCGTTACAATTGGTCCGTACACGGAAACGGATTTAGGAACACTCCGACGTCCGAATATTGCGAATAACCGTATTTTACGGAAAGTAACGCGCGACACGATCGAAACCTTTCCACAACGATCCGTTTTAACCTTAATTTCGTTCGGTCGATCGAACGTACCGTATTTGAAAAATATCCGATTACTCGATCGTCGAGACCTCTGATCCGGCAAAGTTGTTCGCGCCAAGAATTTGACGCAGAAAAATGCAACGATGACGCTAACCAGGGATAAAGCGGTCCGAGGCCGCACGGTTGGTTAATAAAATTATAAACTCGTCGATATTTCCATCGAGCATTGGCTTCGATTCGCGTACTATCGAGATCGGAATTATGTATATAGAATCGAATGGCTTCCGCCGCAATATTTTCCGCGATAATGAAATTTGTTTCTGGCCGGTGTGCATTCCGAGCGATTCATTTTACGCGAAATTTATGTACATCCCGTGTTTCGGTAGCGATGCATCATTTCACCCCGTGACAACTAATTAAGCAGCCTCTCTCGGTGAAAATACACGGCGATCGTGCGTTTTAGTCTCGCTTTGACCGGACGCGATCGCGCGTTTAATTCGATTTTTGAAACGGGCGCCGCCAAGTTTCGAAAGTAACGAATTAACGAGAGCTCGTCACCGCGATTAGTTATTCCGTTTCCTCCGGCCAGTTGTTCCATTTTCTCGACAACAGGTGAGCATCGACCGCCATCGAAGAGCTCGCTTTCGCGACGTTCGAGACGTTCGCGTGAACTACCAACGGGCATTTTCAACGCGATGGAAAACATCGACGATCGCGTCTCGGTTGTCGCATTACGAAACCGAACGACAATTTTTTGCTTCTAGGCTCGAAAGGTAGTTTATAAATATGCAATTATTTTCAATGCCTTGTAAATCAAAAACGAGATTCATTGCCAGATCTATTCTTAGCACTCGATAGGTGAATACGAGTGTATACGAGGTTTGTTCAAAAAGTATCGCGAATTTTGAATTTTCGCGGGTTACGTATATTCGAATTTCGATCTTTTTGTGGCTTTATGTTGGTACTCATGTCTCTCACTTATGCCGACAAGCTCGGCCATTTTGAATGTTCACTTAATGGTTGACAGCTGCTTTGCTTGCACGTGTTTTGGATCGTCTTCGATTTTTACCTATTAAGAAAAATGGATCAAAGAACCTGTATCAAATTTTGTGTGAAAAACGAAATTAAGTGCGCGGATGCATTCCGAATGTTGACTGTGGCATACGGAGAAGCTACCTTGGACCGAAGCAACGTTTATCGGTGGTACAAAATGTTCTCAGAAGGCCGAGAAGATGGGAACGACAAAGAGCGTGCCGGACGCCCGAGCACTTCAACAACAGACGAAAAAATTAATGAAGTGGAGAAAATGATATTGGCCAATCGTCGAATCACCGTTAGAGAAGTTGCTGAGGACCTAAACATATCGATTGGCTCGTGCCATTCGATTTTTATCAATGATTTGGGCATGAGACGGGTCGCCCCTGCTCACACATCCTTGCTTGTGCGCGACTTTTTGGCCAAAAACAACACACTAATGATGCCGCAGCCACCGTATTCCCCAGATCTGGCCCCCTGCGACTTTTTCTTGTTCCCTAAACTGAAGAGGCCCATGAAAGGACGACGTTACGCTACGCTTGACGAGATAAAGACGGCATCGAAGGAGGAGCTGAAAAGGATACAAAAAAATGATTTTTTGAAGTGCTTCGAAGATTGGAAAAACCGTTGGCACAAGTGTATAATATCTCATGGGGATTACTTTGAAGGGGACAAAATAGATATTCATGAATAAATAAATAATTTTTGAAAAAACACAAAATTCGCGATACTTTTTGAACACACCTCGTACTTGTCCGTGGACCGAGGTCTCCCGGTAGAATCGTAATCGAACAACTATTTTAAAGTGTTCCGGCTACAGAAACGTTCGAGAAATTGATCACGGAGAATCCATCGGAAACGTTCGAGAAGGATCCACCGAGGAAATTTATTTATCCGAATATATTACGTACGTACGTTTTTCGAACCCCGAGACAAGCGACGGAGTCCTTTGTCCACGATCGATACAATTTGGCAGCGCGATAAGTAAAGTAGCCAATGGTGCAAAGCATCCTATTCGAAGGACGAGAGGTGACGAGTGCGCTCGGGACCTTCCAGGAGCAAGTTCTTCGATTGTCGATAATATAATAGAAGAGCTTTCGAAGTCCAGTGGCGAAACAACGCGTCGCGCAGCAGACGTCTCTCCTCTCCTCTCGTCGACTCGCCGAGCAGATGGTTTATTCTCGACGATCGATGTTCCTCGCGTTGAAATCTAACGCGTGGAGACAACCGGCTGCTCGAGGGTACACGCGTTTCAACGCGTGCACTGTGCAACGTGCAACGTTCTTAGTCGATCTTTTTCGTCCGGTGTTTTTTGCGCCCCGATTCTGCATCCCGCAGAAAAGCAGACCGGGACGTCTCGTCGTAACGTTTCTCGGTCGTTTTATCGCGACTAACGATAACGGGCGCCGATCGAGATCGAGAGACGGATAAAAAGCTTCGCAGCGTCCTCCTAGTCGTTAACGGGAACAGTCTTATTACCCGGGCGCGAAAATGACGAGCAGTTTGTTCTTTGTCGAGCCGAACCTTTCAATTTGCTACAAAGCGGCGCTTCCATTATTCTCCGAATTTCTTTCGGGGACTCGAAATAGAATCTCGCTGGGGCAACCATCGACCCTTCGTGGAAACACAGCTACGGCCTTCCAAGGGAACGATCTTTGCTGGTGGAATTTCGAAGATCTTCGGCGAGGCGAGAAATCTTGGAACTCGAGGGAACGCGTGGACGAAGAAAATTCGATTTGTAATTTTTGTACATTTCGTTACTAAATTCCGCTCGAAAGATCGTCCGGTTTGAAAACACGCGGGTGGTAAATTATCGCGTAATCTGAGGAGAATTACCGATCGCTGCGCGGCTCGTAATTAATAGGAACAAAAGGCGACGCGTTATCGCGCAGATAAGAGGTAGAACGGTTTCGTGTTCATTTTTTCACCTACGGAACGCGGCGCGTTTTTAACCGTAAACGAGGCGTTAACCCGTGGAAGTCGATAATTGTCTTCCCGGACGCGCGTACCGTTGGTGCGTTTTCCTTTCGGCCAGTGGGGTCGAAAAGTGTAAACGAGAGTCAAGGTACGCGTATCGGTGCAGATCGCTCCGCGCAGCGCGAGCGCGTTCAACAACGAGCGCCGGCTGATTTCTGGCCCGAGGAGTCGTATCGATTCGATGACGCATCCGTGACTCCCCGAGAACCGTATCGATTTTCCAGCGCTGCCTGCCGGTCGCCACCGCGGACATTTCGATAAGCGTCGTTTCCCAAAAGGTGGCATCAATTACCGTCGGATTGAATCGCGTTAAAACAACAACGGTTAAACGAAACGTGTCGCTCATCGCTCCCTCCACGTGACGCGCAACGCTCGCGGATCGCCCGCCACCTCGAGCGATTTTGCTTTGTATTTTGGAAATCGTTCGTCTTCGAGAGACGAAGTTCGCCACCGAACCGAATTTTCAGATACGTTCGTC
This sequence comes from Ptiloglossa arizonensis, assembly GCF_051014685.1. Lineage (NCBI taxonomy): Eukaryota > Metazoa > Arthropoda > Insecta > Hymenoptera > Colletidae > Ptiloglossa > Ptiloglossa arizonensis. The sequence goes on from NC_135056.1 coordinate 20,928,292, forward strand.
GAGAGTTCCCGTAACCGCAGATTTTGCGACGATTTCGCGCCGACGGTTCGCAATCGTTACGATTTGCGCTAGCATCGGTACTAAAAGGCAAGAATCGCGTTCGATTCTACCAGAGACCTCTCGAACGCGTTCGCGACTCGTCGTACCTCGACCAACTGGAAGCTTTTATAACTCTTCGAAACATAGGTATATTACAGTAGACGATAAAGCGTATCGTTCGAAAAAAAAGAGGTAGAACGTTTATTTTCGATGCACTCGAACGTTCATAAGCACGGATATTCGCGTCCATAAGCACAGATCGCGAACGCGTCGCACTTGGGTTTCACCAAGGCCGAATCGAGCGGATTTATAGTTTCCTAGATTCGAAGGCGGTTAGAAATATTCTCTTTGTAGCGATCTGACGGGGAACGAAAAACGATCGCAAAAGTGGAAGCTTTTCTCGAGAACGGAGACCCACCGCGAGTACTCGGGTCGGTTCGATTCTTCGTCGCCCTTTTCAACGATACCTTTGTGCACCTTTTCGGTGGATCGATCTTCGAGTTCCGAACACGGTCCTACCGCGTAGCTAACTACACGTGGAAGGTCAATCTCTATAATTTCGGCTCCGTGTACGTATACACGCCCTACCTGCGACCAGAAAACAAGCGGAGAAAATCATTGGCGGTGGTTTAGTCGTTGCTATGCTTTCGAGCGATCAGCTTCTTGCCTTAAATTTGCACGGTTTATCGATCGTACGAGGTGTTTAACGTTTCGCGATTAAATCGTCGCTGCCGTTTAGTACATCGGGGTGTACGCGCCCGCGCGTGTGTGCGTTAATGTTCGAACTTTGTCAAATAGAACTGTCGGCGTTGCTTTATTCGGTTAAACTGTTTCCGTATCGATAATAATATTCGCGGGAGGGATTCGGGGCTTTCCGTAAGCACCGTGTTCGACTTTGAGTTTCGTTTCGTGCGCCTCGGTGCCTTTTAGCACCGATGGTATTGCAAATCGTAACGATTGCGAAATCGTCGCGACGCTTTGATATCTACGGTCGCAGGAATCTGAAAATTCGGTTCGGTCGCGAACGAAAGAAGACCCACGAAGAGGAGAGTTACCGATAACGCGACGACAATTTCCACGAAGAAGAAAGAGGGTTCGAAGGGCCACTCTCTTCACTCGCGAAACGTGTCTCGCTGGTTATCGAGGAGTTTGGTAAACGATATCTACGCGTTCGTGTATCCGCGAGTTCGTTTCGAGTCGCGAGTTCGTTTCGAAAACCGTTAACCGATTCGTTCGCGTGTTCGTCGGGATCGATCCGCGCGGCGACGAAAGCTCGGATCGGTGTGCGTGCACCTTTAAGCGCACAGCCCGGAGATACACGATCGATCGCAGCCGAGGTCGACGTACTCGCGTTAACTCGAACTTTCATGGAATTTATTGTCCTGTTCTTAGAGAGAACGATCCGTTGGTGTGTCGGATCAGAAGCGCGGGTTTCGTCGTGGCGGCCGTTACCGTGGTCGCGCGCTCGGTCGATCGAACGGCAGGGAAGGTCAATTAGCGGTAAAATTCATTACGAAATGAGAGGAGTACGAGCAACTCGGACGAGAAAGCGTCGCTCGGTTCGCTGCTCCCGATAATCTTTTCTGCGATCTGGAATTGCGACAACGACGCTGTAAAAGTTCGGTGTTTCGAAATCGGTGGTGATGTGGATACGTTTCATTTGTCCCGAGCGCGTAACTTTACGTTCGAGTTTTGTAAAACGTATTTGCAGTGGCTTTGTTTCTTATCGCGACCGTTACGTACCGTTTCCTATCGCGAGTTTCTCTTTTATCTTTCGGCTAATCATCGCCCTCGCGACAAGATCGATACTCCGTCCCGATTACGGGGAGTTACCTTTACCAGTTACGGGAAGCGGAAGCCCTACGCGAAATTAAAGCGGCGCGATCTCTCGGTGCACGAAATTGTTCGCGCCTGGTTGCGAACGACCGTACGAATTCTCTTTTCATTCGAGGAACACGCGCGTACGTACGCGTCGTTTCGTGTTTTTCTTCTACGGCGATCGAAACGCGATCGATCGGAGGGTCTCGCGACGCACGTTTCCGCGAAAAGAAACAAAGGTTTTCGAAAATTTGTCCCGATCCCGGTACTTTCCTTTCCGGTGGCACGGAAAGTAAAACGACCGACGCAGAAGTAGCCCGTAAACCGAATCGGAGGCTTTCGGAAAAGGAAATCGCGCGAGGAAGCTTCCGTGGTCTTTTTGTTCGCGGAGTTAGCGACTGCCAAGAAAGTCGCTTTCTCCCGGAGTAAGTTGGCAATCGTGGCATATTTTCGGGCGATAGGGAGACGACCTCGTTCGCGGACCATAACCGAATCGAATCGCGATAAGTGCGTCGAGCGATTAAAACGCGGGGCCAAAGTTTTCGAAGAAAAATCCTCGGTGTTCCGTCTCGTTAACCGGGGGTAAACGTTCACCGATAAAGCGCCCGTTAACCGTGGAGAAACCGCGAATGTTTCCACGAAAATTCGGTTCCACGAGCTTCGAGATCCCCCCGCGCCCTCTCCGAAAAAGAAGGTCTCCGGCGGACCGCTTTGAGAGATTCTCGATGTCTAGACGCACTTCCCTCGTGTATTTCAGCAGCCCCGAGGCATCGTCGGAATTCCACTCGCTCGGAGGAGGAAAAACTGAAATTCGCGCGTTGCCGGCGTACCAAAACTCCATTTCCTTTTTTCTTCGTCTATCCTTCGTCGTTGTTCCGGAGGGGAAAGTTTCGAACGCAGCCTCGAGGTGGCAAGCAACGGGATTTCGGACGATCGATACCGACGCGATGTCGACCGATGTAAATACGATCCGACCGGAAGTAACGCTCGAGACCGTTGCGTTTCGTTCGCTATTTCGACGTAAATACGTAAGGCACGCTCGTTCCCGCTAACTCGAAAGACCTTCGCGCTCCATCGTCGGTGGCGATACGGCGGCGAACGAAATTAGGTCGATTCCAGTGGCGTTTCGTTCTCGATCGAGCGTCGAGGAATCTCTATCGGTAGGGATCGTTGTCTCGCGATGAAATTCTCTCCGACGATGAACGCGAGACGGGGCTGCGGGAGAGCGTCGATCGGACGGTGATGTTTTTCGATCGAATCCGCAAACTCGCGTTCCCAAGTTCGCGAACGAATTCGAAACGCTTAGCGCCTCGCGTGGTAAACACGAAAGCGAGGTTCGAGCGCTACGGTAGCTCGGAAACACGGATTATTGACATTGGCATTTTTCTGTTTATCTAGGCTATCGTGCTGGTTAATGGCTGCCAGGGTCAACAGCTAGAGGCCGTTCCGTAAAGTTTCGAGCTGTCAGTGCGATAACACAGCCCGTAACCGATGAGTGTGAGTACGAATCGAGGCGTTTCGCATCGGAATCTCGTTCGGGCGGTGGGACGGTCTTCTTTACGATACGTTCCCGTTTCGTCGCGAGACACGCGAGCGGAAACTCGTACGGGAACGCGAGTAGCTCGCGCGTCTTCTCGCGCCCGGAGTACGTAACCCGGATCGAATTAAAGCGATTATGTAATAAAACGTCGTGCCGGTTCTGCGTTCGATGCGCGCTCGTTTAGCCTCGGTTAAACGATCGGATTCAGAGACGCCGCGCGGGTCGCATAAACGGCACATAAATTAATTAGAACGACCACGAACGATCTGCTCGAGCGATTGCGTCAGACGGCGCAGTATCGGCGGCGTTCGCGAGACGCGGTTGGCCGAGAAAGAAAAGCGAAAAGGAGAGAAACCCGAACGGGAGAACGGTTCCGCATCTCGGCGCCCGATATCGCTTTGATTCGTCCGTGTCGATCACGTCGGTACGATCCGACGCTCTTAACCGGTGGTGTTTCATCGAACAGGTTAGATCGACAGGCGGCCACATGGTGAAGCAGAGGAGGTTCATCGGGAACACCAACAACAAGATGATCAATATACGAGAATATTTATAGGCGTTTTTAGGGGAACGAATATTCCGCGTAGGATCAACGAGCGAACGCGTAAGACATACACACGCACGTAGGCAGTCGCGCGCTCCCGCGCACACGCACACGCATACGCACACGCACACGCACACGCGTACATACGACGCGGATCGATCTGCATGCCGCTGAGGAGAGGAACGGTTCTTGGAAGCCCTCAGACGACTCGACCGATCGCGTTTACAGAGTCGACGAGAAATCACCGAAGCTTCGTTTCCCGCGAGGTCTCTCGGCCGGCATCGAACGGTAAAATAAACTATCTACGGATAGATTTCAGAGGACGAACGGCGCCGCGCGTCGGTACACGCGTAGCGTCCAGCTATGGCCAGTCTGCGAACCGATTCTCCGTTTTACGCAACTAGCGACCAGAGATGTTTCATTTTCACGACCAGGTAAGTCGACGAACGAACCAACGAACGAACGAAATCATTTAACGAACCGTCCTCGACGTTTCAGATCCGATTTGTCCGGAGCACGTTCGAGGGCCGAGCTTAGGAAGCTCGCGAGCGAGGAGTGTTGAGAGACACCGCGACGAGAATAGAGACGACTGCTGCCCCCACGTGGGAGGGAGGTATGCATATCCTGTAACACGGGCAGAGATTAATCGGGATCGATACAGCTGCCGCGCGCTGGTTCACGCATCGAACGCCAATGAGACCGTATTTCGTTGGACAGGTACATCCAGCAAAGGAAACTTTCTAACGGCGCGACAGAGCCACCGGTTGGCCAACAGGGATTAGATTTTTCGCTAGTTGCTCGCCAGGAGCCGCGTTCTCGCCTCCTCGTCTCCTCGCCTCCTCGCCTCCTCGCGGCACGTAATCGCGAATTGCGGTGAAAGCGGTCGCTCGTCGAACGATTACGTACCTTTAACAATCGTCCTCGCGCGATCGCCGTGCGCGTCACGCTGGAAAATTTGTCCACGCGAGTCGTTTTACCCTTCTTCTTTTTTTTCTTCCTCTTCTAGTTTGTGATAACGCGATCGAAACGGTGGACGACGACGACGACGCTTCTTCTCGCGGTATCGGGTCATCGAAGACCCGTTGCACGCGATTTCGAACCGTCGCGCGGATATCGTGAAACATTTATCCAACGGATAGAGACCACGAGCGAACAGTGGATGTTCGAAACGGTAGAGAGATACGCGAACGATATACATTCGTTCGTACATCATCGCAGTACGCTTTCGGGGCAAATGGTAAGAGACCTTCCTCGCGATATTGGTTAACGTTCGAGTTTATCCGAGAGCAGTTTGTCATCGTTTAGCGACAACTCTGTTACAACTCGAGCGAGCGTAATTCCGAGCCGTCGTCGTCCATTCGGAACGCGCGTTCGAAGATTCCGCGTTGATACGATCGCGTCGTGAACTTTTAAACGGAACCGTATATTAAAATACCTCGACGGCCGATGTCTCGCGAGTTTATTACCAATTAGTACCAATTAGATATCGCCGGCTGTGACGAGTGACGCAAGTCGACTAATTAAGATCTCTTCTTTGCAGGTTTTTTTTTCCCCAAGTTTCCAGCGTTTATAGTAATCGCGAAGCGATAGAGGACAAGCCAAAGTAAACAAGTGATATTTTATATGCAGTATTTCTCTTTCATAATTTGCAAGAGGTATTAAATCGAGAGGGAAACGCTCGACGACGAATCGTAACGCAGAGAATAGAGAAAGAGAACCCAGAGAGAGAGAGAGAAAGAGAGAGATATTAACGAATTTGTAAATCGTACGAGAGAAATTTTATCGAGATTGTGCGTTTCTACCACTCGTGCGCCGCCATTGGCAGATTTTCTTCAAAATGGTGAGTACGCAACTTGTAACGAGAGTGTAAAATCGTGTCGTTTCGAAAACGCAGAGTTCACGAAACGTACCCGCGTACCCCGCGAGCGCGTAATATTTCGCCCACTGTCGTTCGTCGAGCGCGACGCTTCGGTAGCGTACACACGTTGGGAAAAGACAAAGCATTAATTACGGCGAAAGAGTCACGAGGCTTCCGTTGAAACGTTTAATTTATATCAACGCCGACAGCGTTGGCAGATCGCTTCGCCGCGAATCGCTTCTACGCCGACGCATCTCGGCTCGGTCCATCGCGCTTAATCAAAATTAACGAACCCGCGGACCTGTTCGCCGACGATAATCGATCCTACTCGTCGAATATGAAAATTTATAGCGGGACGAAATCACTGTTCGATCGGGGAGTCGTTTCGAAGGAAACAGTAACCAACCGCTTTCTCGCGATTCGAATACGAATTTGATACAGCTACGGAGAAAGGAAGAAGGAAAGAGAGAAAGAGAGAAAGAGAGACGAGCGGCGGCGAATCGTTGGCGGTTTCGAAACGGATCTACCGGATGACACGAGCCTTGTTCGCGAAACTCGCGTATACGTATATAGCGCGTTCACGATTCGCCGTTGCTTCCGGCTGATTCATTGGTTAATTTGAGCGACCGCGGTATTCCGGCGCGAATTCCACACGCTCCCGGAACGCAACGTCTTATCTAGCTCGCCACCGAGAAAGTTACAGTTATTAGAATAGCCCGGAGGCTGGGGATAATTGAGTTTCGTTGTTGTTAGCGATCGAGCAGGAAGAAGTTCGATACTCGACGGGCCTCCGGTACCGGCGGTTCGTTGTTCCGTCGAAGGGAAACCGGTCTTTCACCGTGATTCCCCCTTTGAAGCTGCGTCGAATGATCGATATCGTTACGAATCGGCGAGAAACCGAGAACCATACGCGGTCCCGATGCACCGAGTGCAACAACGCGCGTACCTACGATCGATGCAACGAATTCGTTACGCGGACGATCTCGGGACTTTCGCGAGTTGCGTTTCCAGCGTTATTACTCGGCTACTTCCGGTTGGGAGTCGAGGCCGTGCGGAATCGCGCGGTGATTTTCCGCGACGATCGAAGAGAGGTTCGCGTATACGCGAACAAATCGAAACCACGGAACGAGTACGTTTGCACGAGGCGGTGCATTTTCCAAGAATTAAACCGAGCTTTCGTCCGAGCGGTCTCGCGGAGCTTTGTTCCTACGTATGTAAACGGTCCGCGCCTTCGATTCGTTTACGGACGAGAATACACAGCTTTGCACGCGGGATAATACCGCTCGGACATCGCCCGGTAACATCGCGTAATTAACTCCCCGGAATTACCGTGGCGCACTTTCCGGCTGACAAATGAAAAGTTTGACGGTCAATGAACCGTCGAGCACCGGCGCAACGCTGGAACAGTTGTAAGCGCGATTCTGTTTTGCACACGGACGAATCCAGAAACGTGGTGGCTCGTGGCGGAACGTCGAAGAGATATCCAACGTAAACACGGTTTATATCCGGCGTGGCTCGGGGCAACGGATACGTTCGAGATAAAATATCTAATTAACGTTACGTTCAGTTTCGAAAAGTGCGCACGATGCCGCTGACGGCTACCCGCCGAGGTGTCGTTTCCCTGTTTATTCACCGAGGGTGAACCGTGGCGAAACAGGACCCGTTTATCCCTTCGTTCCTCGGTGAGACGTGTAGTGGGCAACAACGCCATTGAAACGAGCGTTCTCGCGGTACGAAGAAAGAACGAGGCGCGCGACAATAACGCGGGCGGAAACGAGGGCAACCCCGATCCGAAACGCAAATGAAGCCGAGCGGGACCGAGGTGAACTCGACCACGTGGAAAACTGGCGCGCGTCAGCGGTTTTCCATATCTCTCTGCCGGTCGCCCCCGCGTTTTCCGCTCTGTGCGCGCGATTAACCCAGGCCTGCGCACCACCGCCACGAAGAATAATTAGCGGCGAGCTGGTACACCGGACCGGTATTAATCGGTTCGGAAGTAATAGATGTAGCCGCGGCAATTTCGACTTCCCGGGAGAAAGATCGTCGCGCGAACAAACCGCGTCTTCTCTCGTGATCGTCAACGTCTTCTTTCAATAGTATTCACGAGAATTGTGTTCACGTTTCGAGCTTCCTCGAGCGATACGAGTATTCGCGCATCGTTTGGACCGAGGATCTTTGAGAGAATAAGACGAAGTCGTCGGTAGGAAAATTGGCATTTGTAGCGCGAGAACTTACCAACGATGGTGAGAACCTAACTTTTTAATCGAACGGTTTCGAACGGTTCGTTTACAGACCGGAATATTTGTCTCGCGAATGTCTTGTTTTCAAGACGGTCACTGTTTTTTTAACTCATCTCGACACGGTACGTGTACACGCTCGATCGAATACCACCGAGCAGCCAGCTATCGTTCGGCCTGTACTCGCGAAACGATACGTTTTCACGTGGCGCGGTTTGCACGCGACTCGACCTCGTATCGATTCGAAAACGTCGTCGATAACCGTGGACCGTTGCTCGTTCGTTTTCCAAGAGTCTGGAGTTTACGATCGTTCCTGGTAGTTCGATAAAGGATAGGAAAAAAAGGCGTATATACACGTACTCGCGGCGAGTCTCGATCGAACGGTCGTTCCGCGACGACGACAATGATTTTCGTCGGACGCGCCGGTCGAGCAAGGCGGTGTAAAATATCGCCGGCCATCGATTCGTCCATTTTCATTGCCGCTATTTTTCACCGTTGTAATCCGTCAATAAATCCTGGAAGAAGATAAACTGCCGCCGCGGTCCGTTACAAAAGCGCGCGAGCATCGTTACGGAATCCGATATGAAAAACTGGACACTTTTGTCGGGCATTCGGGTCCTTTGTCGATCGATTTGTCGCGCGTACGGGCTTTGGAGCGCAGCCTTGTTACGCGGAGGCTGCGAGCGATACCGACGCGCGAGAGACCAGCACCGGTTCGTTAGATATTAATAGCCGCGACGACTGTTCCGTAACTTTTTAAACTCGATGCTCCACCTAGAACCGCTCGAAAGTTTTCTCTTTCTTTGGTACCACGCCACGCACCGCGACCACCGCTGGAAACAATCGCGCGGACCGTGCGTACACTACTCGAACTTGTTCAAGATGAATTACGCGCAACTTTGTCGACTCGTATTCGTATTACGCTAGTTACGCCTGTGTAATACCTCGATGCAAAGACTGTTTACCTAACGACAACAATACTCGAGACCCCTCGTTGCGTTCGTCGAGTAAACTTTCGTTTCGAATCTCGTGAAATTGTACCGGTGATATTTTTTTCTCGAACAATTGCCACGAAACTCGCTGCGATCGATCGCGTCGAATCACCGCGTATTCGCGATCTATTTGTTCGCGCGTGTTTACGTTTCTGCGTTGCGTTCCTCGACGTCCGCGTTCTCCGTCAAACCGTAACGGTGCACGAACGCGGCTGTTCTCGTTTAATTTATTCCATTATCGTATCAGGTATTCGATGGCTGGTGTTCGCGTTCGTGAATGGGAAAATTACAGGGCCGCGATAATTCGCGCGATAAATTTTTCGGGGTCAACCACGAGACCGTGCGATACAGCCGAGCGAAATCTCGCGGTACCGTCTATTTTTGATTTACTCGACACGGTTTACGAAATCCTCGCTGAAAACGTACTCGGTTGTATTTTGGGAAGCACCGGGGTTTATTTAACGGAGAGGAAACACAGACGTCGGTCTCTCCGTTCTCTGGGCAGCGACCGTCGCGTCCTAAGGACGCGGACAACATCGCCGATGCGATTGCTCCGTTTCGCGAGATCGTTCGCCAACGAAACGTTTATTTCCACGTTGTACCGGTCGCGTGGTGAAATATACGCGCGGTCGTTGCGATTCTCGACCACCGATTGCTCGACGAGACAAAGGTTAAGAGACGTTGCGATCCGTAGATAAAGAGCATCGTAGACGTACCGTTTAAAAGCGAGGCGTATTATTTGAAAAGACCCCGTTTCGTAACACGCTCGCGGGAGCATTTGCACGGTCGAGTACGGTTCGATCGTTTCCAAAGATCGTGGAAAAATTGACGATCGTCGGTGCAACGTCGGTCCGTCGTCGTGGTCGTGGTCGGCAAGGTCGATTTTAAGATCGGTAGGAGGCGGCAGCGCGGTGCATTCTCGTCGTTAAACGGTGTCAATGGAACTCGACCCGAAACGGATCGTTCGCTGGTTTGCTCGTTCGCTCGATCGATTTGAACCGGAGGCGCGACGAGCGTATCCAAGTGTCATGATTTCATTGGATCGCGGAATGTGGCTAGCGTCGCGATTCCGTTGCGAGAGTTCGTGTCAGGGTCCGAGAGCGTCTCGGTAGACGCGTCGGGTGTCGTCGGTAGAAGAATCGTCGTCGAGTTCGAGGTCTCGAGGTCGAGTTTCGACGGCCGATCGTTCAAGAATGGCTTCGCGACGGACGTCGGGGCCGCTCGGGCTTCTATTTCCGTCGACGTCGACGTACCGTGCGTTGACTTCGTTTGAATAATTCGCGTCGATTATCACCGGAACGGTCTTTAAACGCGGGATCGATCGTTCCGCGCGGCAGCTTCCTAGCGAGTTCCAGGCCGCGGGGGGACCGGGATCGATTCGAACGGCGTGGAAATTTCGCGAACGATTATACCCCACGGGCGGTACACTATTTTCGGAACGCGTTTGGCCCGACGGAGGGCGAACGTTGAAATTCCGTCAACGACTATGGCGGCGCACGGTTGCGCGCGTGCAGCTACTTAGCGAGCCGCGTTCGAACTGCACACAGACGGTAATCAAGGGTACAAATTTTCCGCCAACGAGGCGCCGAGACGTCCCAAATTCCTACCAGATACGCGGCAATTAAAACATCGCTCGCGCACCCGTAGAGGAACGCGTGCATCTGGATTCGGGGCTATTAACCGATACTATTTACGCTCGAGCCTCTAGATTCGTCTACGTCGGCCTCGATGCGCTCACCGTTTTCATCGGTGTATCGTCTCGGTCCGTGACCGCGTCGTTCGTAAACCGAACCGACGTTTTATCCGCGCGATCGTCGGAGAAATTCGTCGCGAATACGCGCGAACAAACTTATAGCGAAAAGTGAACAAAGAGATCGACGACGCGACAAAAGCGAAAGACGTCGCGCGATCGAACGTCTGTACGCGCGACTTTCGAAAAAGGGACACCGTCGACGGTTCAAAGTGTCGCGAAACCCCGTCGACGCGAATTCTCCGCTCGCGTGCGCGAGGAATTAAACGAGCGCGGAACGCCAAGCGAGGCGACGCGACGCGACGCGACGCGCGTCGTCTTTCGAGCGTGGGGAGCGTGAAATATTGTTCGGTCCTCTTTCTCCGCGGCGCGTTTCCGCCTCGCGCCTTTCCAGTGTTCTCGACCGTAGTCCCGAGGGCTGTCGGCTGTTTTGTTTCTCGTTTTCAGGCACGCGGACGAACCCTTTTCGAGGATTCGCGCCTCTGAATCGCGTTAACCCTCGCTGCGCGATTTATGGGCGACCTGTGTACCCCCTGGGCAGAAACCGAGACAAAAAACCGAGAAAGAGAGAGCGAACGAGGGGATGGAGAAGAGTCGTCGACTCGGTTTCGCGCTCGAACCGTTGTTGTTCGTTGTTGTCGGTCGTAGGGTCGGAACGCGACGAAGTCTGCGCTTCCACCCGATATTTTCCGTGGTACGGCAACGTATCGCGAGCGTTGCTATCTCGACCGCAAATTAATGGGGCGAAGCTACCTCGGGGGAGCGTGTTAGAAATAAAGACGAATTTCGCGACACAGGAGTTTACGAAAACCTGGAACCGGGGATCGTCGTTCGAGCCTTTCGACCGCGAGACCTTCGGTAGACGATGAATCGACGATACGAAGCGCCCGTTCCGTAGGAAATTTTCGATCCACGATCGCAAAAGACGTGCAGCGTTTCACCCATGGAAAAACGAGCAAATAAATTGCCACTCGTCGATGTTTTCTTCCTCGTCCGCGACCGGATGAACATTTCTCCTCGTCTTTGGCTACCGAGAATCGTTTACACGTGCACACCGAACTCGCCATGTCGCGTCGCGGGTAGTTTCGCGAAAGTTTCGTCCTCGGACGTAGCTGAAGCTCGGGTACTGCTCGCGTTTGCTAGAAAGATCCGCGAGTTTTTCGAGTCTTTGAAATCGAAAGACCGAAGCATCGAAAAATAATAACCGCCGCTGGGTTCCGCTTTTGTCTCGCACGGTCGCGATGGAAGGAGAACCAACGAATTCGGGTCATTTTCTTTTTTTTAGGTAACCGGTGATTGCGTTCGTTGGATGGAAAGAGGTAACAATTGAACATAATTTAACCTCGCGTTCGAAGAAAAGGTACGGTCGCCTCCGGGGTGGTGTAACATTTTCACGGTTTTTTCCCGTACGCGTTTCTTTTTTCGAGGCTGGCTCCGTTCCGGTCGATTCTGCGGTTCACGCGGCAACGAGCACGGGCGCGTTGTTCGACTCGACGATGATTCTCCGTAAATTATCGAGCCGGACAGTATCGTGTCATCGATCATCGAGTTGTGGACGCAGCGGCTCGATCCGCCGCGCCGTGAACAGACCGCGCGGCTACGAAACGCGCGGAACAATCGATCCGATCCAAAGCTCATTAGAAAGGACGATGCAGGTTCGTCGCGACGGATCCTTCGTTACAGTTGTCGTTTGATTTACACTCGAACTCCACTCTGTTCTCTGTTCGGCGATGCGTTCTCTCCATCGGCGAGCCTTTGGCCAGGAAACAGAGAAACCGATTGTTCTCGTCGGTCAGTATCGATTGTTTGCACCGATACTCGTTAACGAAATTCATTGTTCGCGGTGTCTCTTGGGAGTCCGAGTCCCTCGGTTTCGCTCGGAGTCTTCTCGCCGACTTTTCGTAATCGACTGTTCTCCGACTCGCGGTTTCGAATTTTTGAGAAAAAAAAGAAACACGATCGCGCCATCGGACGTGCAATCGCTCTCGAACGATATCGGAAGGGAACGGGAGGTTTCGGGAGCGATTCGATTCGGCGCGTTAATCGACGGATCGGCTCGTTTCGCAATGGCGGCTAATTAATGTTGCCATAAATAACGAAACGCGTCGCGGTGAACGGCGTATATTTACGGGTGGAATCGATGCGAGATAAATTACGAACGTAGCGTCGGTCACGGTTTCGCGCGATCTTGTAAAGTGTTTACAAATAATCGTCGCGTGTTCGTAGCACGCGACCATCGAGGGCCGATCGTTCGTAGCCGAGCGTGAAACTAGTTCTCCGCGATCGAAAGTAAAGGGACGATGCACTCGAGAGCCGTAAGTCTCGCCGACAATCGTCGAGGAGGCGGGATCTTATCGGTCGTTTTTCAACGAGTACAAACAGGGAGATATTAAAATCGTAATTTCCGCAGGTCTCGCCGGCTTCGCCGCGATATTCCCCGCTTTTATCTTTTTCCACCCTCGTAGCCTTTCGGTACGGAGAGAATTTCCACGGTGCTTCCGACCGGTTCTCGTTAAATGGACTGCTCGGTGTACGGGGTACCCGTGACGGTGAAAATATTCCCAGGAAATGGGGGGTCCAAGGAACGAGCGGGCTGCTGTGCTCGGAAGCGAAACGTAGATTAAGGCGCCGCGGAACGAGAAGGATTTGCTCGAGACGTTGCATCTTGATGTTATTAAGCGGCCACGGCTGGAAACACTCTCCGAGTTATTCGGTGAATATTTTTTCGACGGTCTCCTTCCCTTTACGATTCGATGCTCGTTCCTTTGTTCCCGTGGTCGATAAACAAACGCGATTATGGATTTCCCGTTACATCGTCGAAAGTTTCAACGCGGTGGATTGCCGATAGCGTATACCACGGAATCTCGAAAGCTACCCTCGTTTTTCCGGAATTACGCGGTTTCGCGTGTCTGCTCTTCGAAGAAGAAGTTTCCCGCGTTCTCTACTAGCGCGGTGTACTAAGACTTCGTCGAGACGATCGGTTCTCACCGATCGTACGATTGTTTTGCATTTTGCGAGCGCATAAAAATTTCTTTCCACGAATTCTCCTCACCAAGGGACGCGGTCGGCGCGCACCGATAACGCGTGTATACACCGACGTCTTCTTCTTTTCCTCGAAGGGCTATCGAACTCTTTATCGCGCGATGCTTCGAATCGTCGGACGAGATAAACCACTCGGCGCACCTTTGTGTCGTTTCTCGATCTCCGCTTCTCTCGGCTCGGCTCCGGTTTTCGTTCCTCGAAGTCTTCGAACGTGTTCGGGTCGGTGATCTCGATCGACTTTCGCGCGTGAGAATCTTGGGCGTTTCGAAAACGTAAAATGGCCGTTACGAGGCGCTCGTTCGCTCGCTCGCTATCAATTTTCGGGCGATTCGAACTCCGTCGCTCCGGCCACGATCTTCCCGAATGGATTCCAATTAAAACGACTGTCCGGGGGATACGTACGGCTTCGGCGTCCGCACGGGGTCGGCGTCGGTGTCGGCGACGGTTCAAAGGGGGTTCAGAGGTCGTCGGAGCGCTTTCATAACTGTTAATAGGAAACAATTGCCGTCTCGATTAAATTCCACTGAACTATTATGGGCGTCCGGGGAGAGCCGTGCCGAGACGAGGAGAGGGGCGTTTGGGTCTTCCAGTTTCCGAGATGACTGCCCTTTCTCGCATTCGCGTCTCCAGGATTCCCCCCGGGTGCTTCCTAGTTTTCCATTACGATTCCTGCCGCCGCGGCTGTGTATTACGGTAATAATCAACCGGCCTTTCGAAGCGATTTCGTACTTCGAGCTACAATTTCTCGCATCGTGAACAGGTAGTCGCAGATTACCGAGTAACGCCCCCGCGCACCTAGAACCTTGGTCGCTGAAATCGGCCGCGGAATATTCGATGCGTCCCGCGCGGATCGACTTTTCCTCTCGATGAAAAACATCGTTACGGTCGAGCCGTGGATCATTCCCTCGAGGTTGCTCCAACGTCGTCCATGGTTCCATTCGAACCTGCGAGTTCCCTACTTCTTGGAATCTGGCCCCGAAACCGATTCAACCCTTTCGTCTATTGGAAACGTCTCGCGCGCTACCGATCGCAAACGGTTATCGCAGCAGTTTTCGGAAAAGAACTTTACAAATTTACAAACACGAACATATACAAACGAGAGAAACAACCGTGTTTCTTTCCTACCGTTCTAATTTCTAAACAATTCTCCGGCGCGTTATCGGGCCGGTAGTATTCCGATTCGAAGAACGCGGATCGATCGTCCTTAGAAACCGTCTGGAGCATTTCAGCGAACAACTCGTCGAGTGTGCATTGCAATCCCTCTTGTTACGCGATCGCAGGCATCGCAACTATTCTCGAATCCGCGTCATTCTCGCGACACAATGGCTGACTAATAACAAAGAACGTTCGAAAATGGACATTCGTTACGGCTCGAGGACGCGCATCGTTGTTTCTTCGTTGTTCCAGGGTTCGACCTCCGGGATGGAGTCTTTCTCGCTTCGATCTCCGAGAATCATTTACGAATCGCTGGAGCCGTGTCGGGGTTGTTTACTTGCTGCTTAATCACCGTTGCGATTAATCGAAAGTCTTGTCCGTTGGTCGATCATTCTCCTCGAGTGGTTTACGCAGGTTGGTTGGTCGACGATCATCCGAGCCGGTGGAGTACCGTCGTTGATCTCGACTTGCCTAGAAACCGTGTATCGAGCGTAACACCAAAATGGCGCGGACCTCGAAACACCGTGGGTAATTCGTTCGGTTCTCTCGTTGCGCGAATACGTTCGAAGGTTTCTCCTTCGCGGCGGAAACGACGTCGCTGGCCGGAGCTACTTTTCCGGTTCCGTGTCGCTCAGTTGTTCAGAGGAAACGATAAAATTTCATTTTCCGCGACCTTGGGAACCGTGAAACGTTCTCCCTCGCCGAAACGGCATCGATCTCGCGAAAAAAGAAGAAAAAAAACGAGAAGCTCCGGGGTCGAGGAGGGTTTTCAATCCGCAAAGAGGGCGCGATGTCTTCTTTGGAGCGTCCTTGGAAATATTCGCTGGCATCGGAAATGGGTCAGTGTGCCTACCGCGACGCCGAGGTCGATCTCGTTGCAGCCGGTGCATCTGCATTCTGCAGTGGCCGAAATCGCGGACGTGTATGCACACGAGGAACGGCGTAGAATCGATTACGGGAGGGTGCGCGGGAGTTTACAGCTCGCGTATTCGACGCCGCCACCGGTTCCTTCGACCGAGAACTCGGAACCGATACGCTCGCGGTTTTTTTATCGCGGATCGCTCCGCTCGGACGCAAGTTAATTCCGGCACTTTGGTATCGCGTCCATTGTGGAGATTGCCGTGGGGGACCGATCCAAAGGTCACATCCGACGGTGATAGGCAAAGTGTTTATCTGGATAAAAGTTTCCAATAACGAATAAAAGATAAACAACTTGTCCGGTTATCGACCGTTTTATGGAATTAAACACTTCACGGTGAACGTGGATCGCTATGGATATTCGAATAAAATTCTCCCCGATTCCCCTTACGCGAAAGATCCATCGAGAAGTTTCGAAAAATTCGATCGCAACGATCGTCGAAGTGGCGAGTTCTCATCGCTCGGGGGACACCCCTTCGCTAGATCCCGAACACGTGGGAAGATAATTATCGAGAAGGAGAACGAGCGAAAGATCCAAGTTCGAGTACCGGATCCGGTAATCTTATCGCGGTGTTGTTTCTCTGGCAATAATTCCGGTGTAATTTCTTGCGCAACCCGGTGGTGTCCGATCGGTCGCGAACCGTGATCGTGGCACGGTGTCGAACGGGGTATCGAGAGAACCTGGAGGGAAGTTGTCGGTAGCGAAGGATTTCGTAGGAGTTACCTTCGATAAGGGTAGCGATTTAATCTGGCCGGAAACCGGTGTCTGATAAATCGGCCGGATTATATCCATTCATCAGAGAGCCAGCGGCAGTCTGTTTGTACGCGTTGCGCTCCAGCAACCCACATTTATCTCGTGCCAAGCCTGCGCTTTCGTATTTACGGTTCGCACGGGCCAGCCATCCGGCCACGGAGCGCGTCAGTCTTCGCGGAGAATTTTTCCCATCTTTCGTTTTGTTCGGTGTCGGTGATAAAAATCGAGCCGCGTTCGCGGAAATCGGCGAACTCGGTAACGGTCGTTCTCCGAACCGGAACGATCGGAGAAACGATATTGGCAGCGAGACGGGTGCGACGTCGAGATGGAAAATAACGCGACGTCGCGGACCGAGCACGGTACCGTCGTATGAGAGCGTCAGAGAGTGTCTCGAAGCACGTCATCGGGCCACGAAAAGCCTCGCGGGTCGTACGTCATCGTTCGATCTCAGGGGCGTCGCGACGCCTCGGTGTGCCAGGCGGGTAGTCTCGTTCCCAGAATTTCTACGATATCCGGTTCGCGCCGGTTCCCGCTGGCTCGCTTCCGATCTACGTCTATAACGTGCGCGTCGTCACGGTCTCTCCCGTGTACCGGGAGGCTCGTGTTCGTAGCAGTCGCAGTCGCCGACGTCGCTGTCGCCGTTGCCGTCGCCGTCGCCGTCGTCGTCGCCGTGGTCGTCCCTTTTCGACGTCGCGTCCGTTTCAATCCGAGGGGATGAAAAAGAGGGGACACGGCGTCGTTGCGTAAGCGTCTGGACGCCGAGGCACCGTTGCGTCAGTCGTTCGAAAGCTACTAAGCATCGCGGTCCACGAAAACCCGGCCGAGAGAAACCGGTGCTCGCAGCAGCGTGTGAGTTGAAGATCGGTCGCCGTTCGGGACCGGCGTTTTCAAAGGGGGGTGGTGGTACTCGAGGTGGAGGGGGAGCTGGAGGGGCGGTGGTTCCATGTTGTGTCTGGGTTTCCCGTTTCACGAGATGTCGCGGTCTCTCGCGCGCGCACCGAGATGAATTTCGCGTCTCCGTGGTGGACCTTGGTACCGGAAATTTCAAGGTCAATGGCACCGTCTCTTCGCAACAGCAACGCACTCACGCACGCAAGCAGGCAGGCAGGCAGGCAGGCAGGCAGGCAGGCAGGCAGGCACGCACGCACGCACGCACGCACGTACGCAGGCGCGTCCGCGCAGCCGCGTTTCTTGGATCGAGCTTTTACGGTGGCTTGCACGGGAACCGCGCGTTGCGGCCGCGTTTACGGGACGACGAGCTCCTCTCGATCGTCGCACTCCTCGACATCGACATCATCGAGCCGCATTGCGCAACAATCGAACGCCACGTCCTCGCCGCGATTCCTTCGACGAACCTTTTTTTCTTCTTCGTTTTCGCGTCGTTGGTCGTCGATTCGCGCGAACAAACTTCGAAGGGGTATCTCGAACGTCGATTCGATCGAAAACGAAACGGTAGACGGAAACACGTGGAACGATGCGACAGACTCGGTGCCGCAGCGGACGCCGCGGTCGGTCTCCTTTAAGGTGGCGCGTCGTTTTCCGCGCTCGAACATTTACCGCGACCCGCTGTCCTCCTTAACGGAGTTACCAGCGTTGCGACGCGAGTCGTTCACGGACGAGACGATCGACCGATCGACGCCAATTTACGCGCACTTTCGTTAACATTTTCGTTGCTCGTTGTCCTCGTCCAGCATCGCCGTAGTCGCGTACGCGCGCCGCGACGAGATCCTCGACGTCGTCGTTCGAACGCCGATCGACCAACGAACCGGCCGCGTCGTTTTATCGTCGAGTTTGCCCCCAATGGCGCTAACTTCCGCGAACTTGGAGAGGAATAATGGGATTCCCTCTTTATCCCCGTTTTTTCCCCGTTTTTTCCCCGTCACCGTGCATCGCGAACATCGCGAACATCGCGCTCGTGACCAGCCTTTCGAATCGTCCGTTTACGACCGCCGCCGGGAAAAACGATTGCAAATCGCGTTTCGAGGAATTTACAAACGGTTCTCCTTAGCCACGATTTACGGTTTTCCAACGAATCGAGGCACCGCGTTTCCCGCGGGAGATCGACGTCGAACGATACCTCGATCGACGCTAAGATTCCACGCTTTCATCGAGCTTGGCTTTCGCGCGTCGTTGGTTCCTTTCGCGTACACTCGTTGATTTTTCTTCTCAACGGAATTTTTACAAACGTTACGTCTCGGAGCCGGGGTTACGCGTTCGTTGATCGTTCGACTCGTAATTAGATGCTCGTTCGATGGACGAATCCGAAACCAGTTTCTGTCGCGCGAAAACTAATCGAGTAGCGTCGCGGGCGTCGAGCTGCGAGTATCCCGTTTCCGTCGCGAGTAAATTTATGCGCGATTTCGTCGAACGACCCGGAATCTCCTATGGAGATTCGAGTCGGCCGGTTCGTTCGCGATTCAGCTCGATCTCGAGAGGATCGCGATCGACGTAGCGGGTAGATCGATGTCGCGGTCGACACGAGGATCCATCGAGGGCGGAGCGTTCGAGCCGCGTTTCGAGGAGTAGTTCGCAATTATCGAGGAGTCCGCGGTAATTACGCGGGTAGGGTTCAATGTCACGAGCGAGTCGGAGGGGCGGCGACGGGTGCTACGACCGAGAACGAGGAAACCCAGCCGCATGTAAACTCCGGGAGCCGGCCTTATCTCGTCGGTGTCACCTCGAGCGTATAAAAGACAAGCTCTTTCGACAGGTGGCTTCAGTAATTCGTACACGCGCGAAGACGTCCGCTTCTGGAACCGTTCTTCCCGCTCGTAGTCGCGTGTGCAACCCTTCCACGGAGCCACGTTTTTGGTGATTCGCGTGCAATCGTCGTCGTCGTCGTCGTCGTCGTCGTCGTTGTCGTCTCGTCCCCTTCGAAGCATAGACGCACATCCGCCCTTGCGTCGTTCAACTCTCTACGCTCGTCGCCGGTAGCGAATCCTCTTCGTTCGCGCTAGATCACGCGGTTTGTGCACGACCGTTGGGAAACGCGTGCACTGTCAGCCCGCATAGTGACGCCTAGTGAAGTCGCGAGGGACACTTATGAAGGGGTCCGTCAACGCACCGAGGCCCATCGTTGATCAGAACAGATATATTTGGGATAACGATTGGAAGCAGTAGACGTGGACAAGGTACGTGACGGCCGGCTCGGGAATAGATCGCGAAATCCCGATCGATTTTTCGTCCGTTCGATCTCGATCGAGCGTACCTATTTTTTTTTTTTCTTTACTTTTTCTTTAAACGGAAATATCGAGTCACCACTAGCGACCGGAGAGATCGTTTTGTCGGATCGATACGAACGATACATCGTGCTCGGTGCTTGATCCGCTCGTTCGACGAAATCGACTCGCGACAATTTATACGCGATTATTACCCGGATGTATCGTTCGGTTACCGCGACATTGGTCGGTAAAGCCTTGGGAACGAGATTCCGGCTCGTACGGATCGCCAGAAAATGTCAAACACACGTGCCACTCGGCGAACGCAACAGGGAACCCGAGTTCCCGCGTATCGGTTCGAACTGTCGTCTCTACGATCCGACCGCGAGTTCGATCGGTCGCCTCGGTGTCTTGCCGTAATTTACCATTGTTCTCGCTTTTGGATCGGACGTTTCGATTTCGTTATACCGTCGTTCCCGAACGTTCGAAATTCGTTCACATCGGAGAGGAAGATTCTCGATGAAACGAGGTCGTAAGATTTCCGAGACAATTGACTGTTCGATCGTCGAGCAAAGATTCCAAGAAGCTCGAACACGGAAAACGAGAGAACAGAAACGCTCTCGCGTCTTCTCGTTTAATCCCGTTTCGAACGTAATCGGTGTAAGGATCTCCGACCGGCGCGGCGCGTGGTTTTTGTTTAACCTGTCGCTTCGCAATCGAGATCGATAATTCCGTTTATCGCGATCGAGAACGGTATTCGTATCGATATTTGGACCAAACGTTACGACCCAAAACAATCGAGAGCATCGTTGCGAACCATCTGTTTCGATTTCGAGCGTTTCCTTCGTATCTCAACTAACAGATATCGAATCGCGAGATTCGAAGACTCGTGCTCGAAGCCGACAGACCCGGAATCGGAGATTTACCGAGTTGATAAATAACGCGGACGAACGTGCACGTCGACGTAAATTTCTTTTACGCGCGGACGGTCCCTAAATTATTCGTCGAGCCTCTCCGCGGCACAATGCCGTTACTACACGACCGAATGTACCGGTGCGATGCTAATGAGACGAAACTAAATGCAAATATCGAGATACGAAACACTTCCGAAATATTCGCGTATTTAATTCTGCCGCCTCGTTCTCTCGAATTCTTCTCGAGCGCGAATTCGAATATTTTCGCTCGTGCTCGTAACATCGAATTCTACTTATCCCGAAACACGCGTCAACAGTTCGATTCTCGCGCGATAAAAAATGTTTACGATTAGTCTTGCGCCGAACAGGAATGCCGATATTCTCCGAGAATCGTGGACCGCTACGTTGTGGAAGAATCGTGGATATTTCTATTCGGGTTCTTTAACTGTAAAAAAAATAGGTCCACCTTCGACGAGTTTAGTCTCTGTATAAGTTCCTCGTACGAATCCACACGAGAGAAAAGTCTTTGCGGCTTCTTTCCATTTCGAGGAAATTTCTTTCGAAATTACGTTTCTTTCTTTTTAAATTATGCTCGATCGCCCCGGTTTGATCCAACGATACGATAGTTTACTTTTCCCGCGAATCTTGCGGTTCTGTTCTCGGGCGGGTTTACACGGCGGTCAATTAGTACTTATATCGTACGATGCGCGTGTACACGAGCGGGGTAATTCGTGTACACGACAAATAAATAAATATTTGCTCGCGGTGTGTGTTTCGATCCACCGAGAATATCGATTTCGAACGGCGCGATTCGCGGTCGCGGTCGACCGATTTCTGAGACGAGCGATCCGCTCGGTAGCCCAGCAGCCGTGTTTTCGCGTCTGTCAATTTTGCAAACGTTTCGAACGATTATCCACGGAGAGGAGGCTGTCCGCGCGTCGATTATTTCCCCGTGGTCTTGGTATCTCGGAGAAACGGTTCGAGACGATTCGGAGCTCGGCCAGCCTCCGTCGCGAGGAAACGCGCCGCTCGAGCCAGTGTCGGCCGCGCTCCCAAAATAAGCTTCGTCCGCGTATAATGTTTATTAAGCGCGGCTGCAAACTGGCACAAGGTTCTGCCAGTGTAGCCCGTGTTCGTTGACCTACATGAAGCGAGAATCGGACGATTCTCCCGCGAATTCCGCGTGTTCCGCGTCTAGGCCAGCGTTAATCCGCGCGTTCCGTTTCTTGGGCGTGTTTAATATCGGGGAAAATGAAGTCTAACGGGGTTGTACCGCGCCGTTAATATCGTCCCGAAATAAACTCCGTTGATGTCCGTTGGATCCACCGGTGCAAATTGGTACAGCGCCAAAATTCAGCCGTCTCTAACCGGACGGAAACATTCCGCTGGAATACGGTATCGCGGCCGGTTACGATGCACGTTGAAACGGCTAAGGTTCCGGCTCGTCGACGGACGAAAAAATATTTCCTACCCGGATCGACGAGATTTATAGAACTCGGCTATGGGAGAGGAAGAGGGTACACCGGCCCTCTCGTCGAAGGAAATATCAAAAAACGATCCCCGAGCACGGTTTATTGCCTTTTTTTTTCTTCCTCGCGGAGCGAACCCTTCGCCCTCGCCCCTCGGCTTTTATCGGAACTTTTTATCGCGAGCACCGCTGTCACGTCGACGAAACACCTCCGACGCAACGTTATCCGACGTTGTTTCGACGTTGTTTCGACGCGCGTCCCCGATTTTCTTCGTTCCTCCTCGATTTTCGATCGTTACGTCGCCGTACCGTTATCGTTCCCGAAGCGAAACGAAATTTCCCACTGTACGGTGTTTATCGATACGGTGGATCAACGCTTCTCGCTCGAGGTTCGTTTCTTCTTTCTCCGCTCGGTTTCGTCACGCCGGACCACGATACGACCTTCTCTCTCTTTCCTTCGGGAACTTTCTGAATCTTACGACGGATCGAACGCGATAACGCGATTGGCCACTCGAGGAGTAAACCGAGCTTAGGCCCGGGTTATGTAATGTCAACGTAGAATTTTTCATCGACCCCCTTATCTTAATTACAATAGCGATACAACGTGAATCACGAGATCGTAGATTGTAAATTGGCGCCGTTTCGCGACTCACCTCCCCCCTCCCCACGCACGCACACACACATCGCACTTGCCTCTTATCGTCGATACTATTGTCCAACTTGATCGATAAATACTTGTTTATCGTGCTCGCTCGCGCGATACTATTATTATATCTGCTTTGTTGACGGAACGTAGTATAAATAATTCACGGTTCGCTAGAAGCGTCGATTCGTAAATAAACGTCCTCGTAATCGATTTCCCGGAAACTGCGGAGATCGAATAATTTCATCGGCGTACGATCGGATCTCTTGGTATCGAAATGGCCGCGCGCGCGATCGGCTAATTACATCGTTTTACGCAACTATCGATTCGCGTTTCGCGCAATCGCGAGGCGATAACGGGGCAACGGAGCATCAACCTTCTCGCGTTTGTCGCGACCCGGCGCGGGCTTTTCGATGATCAAGGTCGAGAGATAATTTTCGGTTCGTCCGCGTCGACGGAAATTAGCCGGGAACGTACGCAAATCGTCGCCGCGGCGATAAACTCGAGCGCGGAGCTTTACGCGACTGCAAGCGAGCGAGCAACTCGCGTGCAAGCCGAGCGAAATTGATTAGATAAAGAGTCGTTGGTGAGTAACGACGATGACGAGAAATCGTCGCGGATGAATCGCGAGATCGCATCTTCGTACCGCGCGATGCGTTGTTTTCGTAACGGGCTATCCGGTTCGACGAAAATACACTTCGCGGAACGTTCGTTACGGATCGATCGTTCGTGCGTCTGCTCGTCCGAAGAAAAATCGTTCGGTGGACCGACGCATCGTCGTTTACCGCTCGAACGATCGTAATCGGACCACCGAGCCTCGATCTCTTCGAAACGATACCGTATCGAGACGGTCGTGTCGTTCGGCTCGTTATCCGCGAGCAGATCGAAATCCGATCCGCGAAAATCCCTGGGATTCCCAAACGCGAAATTCGACTCGAAGCGCGACGCGTCGATCGTGCCACCGCGCGGAGATTTTATTTCTTCGTTCGTTGCAATTAGAAACGGGATCAACCTCGCGATACGTGCTCGAGTCTACGTTCGAGCGTAACGCGCTAGCCGAACCGTCGATCGTTATTTCGCTTTTTTTTTCTTTTCTCCGCTTCTCTTTTGCGAGGTTAGGCTAATAACAGCACGTAACACCGCCACGTCTTTCCACCGGACGTATACTTAATTTTACCTCGGGCGCTCGATACCGTATCATTACTATTTTTCCTTCTTTTAACGTACACGATCTCGGCACGACGAAGGCGCGTTATTATCAACCCGGTGCCCGAAAGAATTTTCAAAGACGTAGTCACCGTTGATCGTGTCTGTTCGCTGTATCGTACACGCTCGATCCGAAGGAAAGGAAATCTCGTTAATCCGGGTGGCGCAATCGTGGGAATACTTTCGAGGAATTCGGAGCGGACGATGTTGCCGTTCGGTGATTTAACTCCATAACGTTCGAAATAACTTTTCTTCGACGTTCTCGAGCGTCGATCCTAGGTAGCGCGATCACGATCGGAGCAATCGGTCGTCCAGTTTTAAAAACGCAACCGTTCGGTGAAACGGAACGTTTAGGAGATAGTGGAGAGGCTCGCGAAGACTCGCGGATTTTTCGAGTCGCTCTTTGAACGAAAACCAAAGAACGTTTAAAGCGTCTTTCGCGTTACAGAGCTTTTCGAAGCTCAACGTAGCGTCGTAAAGTTCCAAACGTCGCATCGAGCTCGGATAGAATCGAGCCGTTAATTCTACGGAGAAATATTGATACGAGGGAGCAGCAGTCGTTCTCGCGCGTTAGATTCGTTGGCGATTTTCTCGACACCGAGAGCTTACGACGTCCGGATAGTTTTACGACAGACGTTGAAGAATCGTTCGCTTGGAGAACCGTTGGATGATCCGGGAATAATAGGATTTCCGCGGGCGTCTCGCGTTGATTCGCGCAACACCGTTAAGCTCGAAACTCCGGTAACCGGATTGGACGATGAGTGACGCGCCGTGGATGGTCGTTGCGCGAAGGATCGCGATCCACGTTGCCACCACCGCCGACGAGGAGATCCTCCGAGCGATTTAATCACCTTTATTGCGCGAATTCCCGTCACATATTCTAACGACTCGAAATTCCCGGACGTAACACGTGGCCCCGCGCGACTATCCAATTATTGTTCCCCGTAATTCGAGACTCTTGTTTTTTTATCTATCGTTCTTATTCCGCTCACGAGCTGCTCGAGCCGCAAAAATTGGACGAGATCGAGCGTGAGAGAGAAAGAGAGAGCGAGCGCCGATGGATTTTCGAAAGCCGTAAACCGCGATTGGAAATCGTGCGGGATTGTTCGCCGCGGGCCAGTCTGCGTTCGCTTCGAGACCAATCGGAAGCTTCGTGGCTCTCGAGCGTTTCGTTCGACCGCTTTATTTTTCGTCGATCGCTTCGCTAAGTATCGTCGATTCTTTCGTCGATGGAAACAAAAGCAAAGATCCGTACGGTAGAATTCGCCTCCGGGCGATGGATTTTCCGAGCCCGGATCGCAAAAGCGAGACGCGCGAAATCGACGTTTTTAAACGTTTCGTCGGCGACAATTTTCGCCGTACGTTCGAAACGATGCACGCTCGAAAGGAAGGCGGGCAACGTCGAACGAACGCGTAAGAACCGGAGGCTGAAATTGAAACGCGCGGTGTACAGGAATAGATAATCAATTGGTCGTTCTAGGTCGTCCCTCTCGTTACGAATCACGACAGACACGACTCGTACGCGTGTTCGGTATCCATCGCGTTGCGTACGAGCTCGCTTACGTGGCCGAGAATTCGAATTTCGAGCAAACGTCGCGTACACGTACGCGTATATTTACGCGAGAACTATTTTCGCGTAGAAAAGTTTGATAGATATCGTTCGATGATCGTTTCGGGTGGGCTGTACCTCGTCAGCGTAACAGGATGCGGAGTTACGAAGGTAACTCGCGAAGAAACATAAACGGGCCACCGCGTAATAATTTCGAGCGAGCCGCGCGTGTAATTTGTTTTCATTGGACGTTGTTCAATTTATCGGCGCCCGAGTTACGTCCGCGAGACTCGACCGGCTGCGCGACAAACATCGAAAATTCCCAAATGTTATCTTTCCGAACGAGAACGGTGCGTTTTTTTTTTTTTTTCTTCCACCTGTTACGTCGCGCTATCCGACCAAGTGCGCGTCGCTCCAAGTCGAGTAGATTTCGAAAAATCGTCCGCATTTTGCCTTTAACCGTCTCCGCAAACTGGATCGAGCTCGAGATACGGTCGAATTAATTTTTGCAAGGGGATCGAGTCGAAAATCGGAACGATCCACTGCGCGGCGCGACGTCGCGTCGCGCGTCGAGATTTTTCCGTTCGTCCGGAATCGGATTACGAGTTCTGTCGCGCGTGGAGCAAGTTTTCCCTTCGCCATCTCGCGTTCCTTCTTTCCTCGTCCGAGAAAGTTGTCGCCCCCGGGACCCACCGACGCCGCGAAGATCCAACGGGAGCCGGGTTTTCCCACGTAATCGGGAAACTTTCGGCGGAAGGAGGGACGTAGCTCGAGATATCGAATCGCGGATCGATCTGCGACGGCGATCTATCGGCGGATCATCGATCTCGACGTATCGTTCCCGCACTCGAATATCGCGACGATTTACGGCCACGGAATTTCCAAGCGCGTGAACTCGTTCACGGCTAGTCTCGTTGCGAGCCTCGATCGGCGTTTTATTTCTGGATCGAAGGAGCTGCCCTCTTTCGAGGAAGCTCGACGCGTCTCGAAACGCACCGAAATCGCGAAACACGCGAGATTCGAGAGCGTATCTCGTCGCGTCACCGTGATCGTTCGCGGTCTCCTCGTATTTCGCGCGAATATTTCTCGAAAGCGAATCCTCGGGGTACGATCCTTCGATCGTATCGCGATCGATCGCCGTCTCTTTTTATCGAGGAAAGATATCGCGTTGCCGGGGGATAAACGGGATCCGAGGGAGGATTACCTTACGATAACGATAGGCACCGTCGGGATCGTTCGGTTCGATCGTGAGTTCGTTATTTCGCGCATTATCGATCGATCTTAACCACCGAGTCGCGTCGCGTCGCGTTTCCGCGTATTTCCCGTTCGCAATTACCGGCGCTCGAAACACGATACATTTCCCGCGGAGGCTGGCCGCGCTCCTCCCGATCTCGATTTCCACATGCTTTTCTTGGCACCGGAAGCTCCTTTGTCTCTCTCTCCGGGTAGAATCTTGTTCGAACGCGTGATCGGTGTTCTTGGCAGCCAAGGACGCTCGCGTTTCTTCTTCCTCTCGAAGAGAGGAGGTCTCGCGCGCCGGAGACCCGGACGAAACGTTTCGAATCGGACTGCTCGGTGAATTTTTCTCGATTCGAACGTCAAATCGAACACTCGGACCGTTCGCGGCGTAGGCGTGGCCGGTGTTCCGCGCAGTATTTCTGGTTCACTCGGTCGCGCGGTCTAAAAACGAAAAGAAAAAAGAGGGAAGGAGAAAGAAGAGGTAGGAGAATTCGTAGCCCACGCTTTCTGCCAACGTCGGAGAAGCTTCCGTGAGATTGACTTGGCAGAAAAGTGGGCGGCGCTGGCCAGACTCGCCCAAGGTTGCAGACGATCTCGTCTGTCAGGGTCCTCCGCGTATTTAGCCTTTCGGGCGTCCGCGCGCGGACGCAGAGCTCGCAGACGCGTGGAAAACTACATCGGGACGATCCGAAAGCGAGGCAACGCGAGGCAACGCAGAGTCCTCGCGAGTTTCGAAAAATCGACGACAAGTTCAATGTCTGCTCGATTGTTCCCGAGCTGCGTCACGATCTTGAATCGGCACGGTGCGCGCGTCGTTCGCTAGAACGACTTCTCACCCTCTCCCGCGTCGCTTCGTCTCCCGGTAGCCCGATAACGCTCGCCAAACGAGAGTGGAAAGATTTGTCCGAAATTAGCCACCTTCCGGTGCCAAGATCATCGCTTGGAAACGGTCGCAGACGTTTCGCGTATCGGTGTAGCTACGAGGAGATATTTCTGCGCCGTGGATCGTACGGCCGAGCGTGAATGACGAGTGTTTGGGCCGGGCCAGACAGGATCGAGCGAATGTTTAGATTCCGAGTATCGGTTTGCGAGTGAAGTGCGCGTGGGAATGGATTCTTAGAATGAATGCGAGGATTCTGGCTGCAAGGGAACCGAGTGAATCAGTATCGGGAAGACGCTCGTTGCGAGAGACCCTTTCCCAGACAGTTATAGAGTGAGGAGCCGTGTGAAGAGTTCAATAGAGACATTAGACCGTAGAATTTAGTCCAGTTTGGTCGTAGAAATATATAGACATTGTTTTTCCGTAGAGTTTCACCTTGCTCGTTTAAAGTATCGCGCAAGGAGAACCGCCGTCTCTCGCGATACTCGGAACAAATGTTTACGAATGGTAAAACTCGACGGTCGTAAATTTCACGGAGCGAGAGATCGGCGGGGATTGCCAAAGAGCTCGATCTACGCAGCGGTCGGCCATCGATGCGACGTCGTAACTCCGGAACGGTGGGTCCTTTCTCGGCCCTTTCGTCTCGAATCGTCGAGACGGACGTCCCCGTGTTCGCTAAAGTCGCGTTAGCGTTCGATACGGTTGCACCGAGCGGTCCGGAAACTGGCAAATTTACCGTAAACAGTGGAAAATCGAGAGCAGTCTTCGAAGACGCGGGGAAATATTCCGAGAACGGTTATTTCTGGACGAAAGTTTCTCGGGAGGAGAACGCGCGAGCGAGCGGGATGGTACCGTTCCCAGAAGCGAATTAACGATTCGTTCCACTCGGTCGGATTCGTTTCGCGAAATCGTCGTCGCGATAAATCAGCTCCCCGAACTGTGAATGAAGCGACGCTTACGGTCGATTTTTCTTATCGCGGACCGTTGCTCGGACGTTAATCGCGGTTGCTTCTCTCGCTTCGATGTCTCCTCGAGCGGCGTCGCGAAATCGGCGGGTTCGCTCGGGCGGGGGACTTACACCGAAAGCGTTTAATAACGAGGAAGCTCGTAAACGGATAACGGTCATTAAACAGTCTCGGGCGTCGTAAATCAGGAGGCCGGAGAGACGAGAACCGTATCTATCTCGGTACTCGATTTCTAGAACGTCTAAAATTAGCTCGACGCGCGACCACCCGAATTCGTTGATTCGATCGCGGGACATCGGATCGCGAAACGAGAAGGTCATCGTGTGCGCGATCGAACTTGGTTAATAATCGCCGCGGCGTATACTTTGAATAAACTTTACGCCGATAACGGCCGGCTAATTCGGGCCGCGATAAGCATCGCGCGTCTCGGATCTACGAAAACAAACACAACCCCGCGCCGACCGAACGATTCGCCCGATAAAATCGAGCTTTGGTCCTCCGCTACGCGTTGAACCGTCCCCGCGATATTCTCGGTCTTCGTTTCGAGTCGATCGAGTTCTCGCTTCGAGACGACTCCGTTCGAAACGTTGTTTCTCCTCGAGCGAGACCGAAATCGTACCGACGGGAAGCTTTCCTCCCGGCCGAAACTTTCGTTCGATTGTTCGTTTCGCGAGTTGGTTCGAGCGGAACGAAAATTCGGCCCCGATCTCGGGAGGTTTTCAAGCAACGTTACCGCGGGACGTCAGCCCGTGGCGGATCGTGAAACGCGGACGAGTGTGTGTATACTCGCCGCGAGAATTGTGCTCGCCGGCCATTCGAGAGTACAATGGAAATTAATTTGTCGAGCCGAACGAACCTCAGAGGGCACAAAGTGGCCGCGCGCCCCACCCGTGGAATCTCTTTAATTATAACTCGACGGCCGACAAGACGCGAGGGGGGAACCATCGTTCGTTGTTAGTATTCGCGAAAGTAGCTCGTAATAAATTCCATCGTTTCGTAGGGGGGTCCCGCACCGTTCCCGTTGTTCGTTGCCCGATCGATTATACGTCGAGCGTAAACGCACGCGTGAACGAAAATTGTTCCTTTTGTCGCGGTTCGATTCGGTAGCTCTGTGGAAATTTCGTCCGAGTCGGGGACGGAACGAATCGCGGACTCGCGCTCGATGGGATTTTCGAAGCCGGGCGGGCGAACCGGCTCGTAAACCGTACGAACCGAGCGCGGCAAAGCGCCGCGTTATCGTTCTACGCTGGAACGCACAAAGGACCGAGTAGAATCGGATCGTCTACCGTCAGACGCACGCCTCGTCCGACGCGACAGGATTTACGTTCCCGGGGTAACTCGTTGTACGTTTATTCCAACAATTATTCCAAAACGCGTTACACGGATCGGTAGGAGCTTTTAAAAGCATTCGGGAACGGTGTAACGAAGTTGACGCGGTCCGCGGAGTCGTTGAATTTCCCTCGTAAAACAGTTCGTTCCTCTCCCGTTAACGAAATTCCCTCGAAAACCTCCGGGCACGGATTATTCGGGGAAACGTTGATCGATATTTTCAAGGATCCACGGAAGCGTTCGAGGTTACGGACCTCCCCTCCTCCCCTCTTTCTCTCCCCGTAGTCCAGACGGGATCGAAATTTATGCGGGTCGCCGAGGACCGCAAAAGGATTATGCGACGCTCGCGCCCGAGAACTCCGTTGGAAATTAGTTTTCGAGCTTAATGGAGTTTTGCGATTGCGAAAGGTGGTGCGGCGAACGACGACGAAAGTCGCGACGGAACTTTCCGTGTAACTTTAGCAATTTTTCCCATTAGGCGCGATTTTTCAGCGCCGGAACGCGCGCTCCTGACGAAGTTACCCGCGAGAAAAGGACCGGCCGCCGGGGGCGGAACACGGAGATCCGCGCGAATGGATTATCGCGACGACCGGATTCTCCGGATCGAAATTTCCCCGCGACTGTGTCGACCGAATTTTGAAAAAAAAAAGAAAAAGAAAAAAGGGCGAAGCACCTCCTTGAAACGATCGCGCTACCCCGAGGAGGACAAGATCGACGAAACCGTCGTGGATTTTTCTCTCGTCTCTCGCGAGTCCCGTTGCAATTCGGATGCAGTTGCGGGTGCAACGAATACGATACTCGGATGCCACGGTGTGCGTTTGTCGTCACGGTACCGAGTACTTTTTCCAACGAATCGAATCGAATTTTTTTTTCTTTTCACCAGCAACGAGATACATTGTAAATTATTTAAAACAAAATTATCGACGTGGCGCGCGAGCAAATATGGTCAGCGAATTAAATTCCGCGTATGCGTGCAGCGCGGGCGTACGTACTCTGGCCGCACTGTTTGCCCGCTTCCCACGGTGATCCGGTGTGGAAACGGTTGGAATTTTATTGTATCGACCGTGACGAGTTGGGATCGATCATTGAATTCGAAAAAGTCGATAAACACGGACCGTTCGGAAAGAAAACGTGTCATTTTTCGACTTCGCGTCCCACGTTTCGCGGCTATCGTTTCGTCGATTTTCCGACGAAACTCGAACCGAATATTTTTCGTGCCGCGTACGATCGAACGAACGAATAGAATGGAAATCCTTCGGGACACCGGTGCTGCCGAACTCGAGAAACCGATCGAACGTTCGACGAAATCGGAACAACGGTTCCAGTTAAACGGATCTTTTGGAAATGGAAACTGGAGCCAATTTAGAAGCTCGCTCGTGGATGCGTTTCCCGAAATTCGTCGCGTTCCTCGACGTATTCTAAACGATACGCCCTCGATGGTCCATCGAAACGACCGTGACTCGGAATAGTTCTCGATCGTTCGAGATTCGAAAAGATCGTCCACGCGCGGTAGATGCACGGCGAGCGATTGCAGGACGAGAAGACGACAAAGCGGTGCAAATGCGGCTCGGTATCTAGTCGGTAGCTCCTTCCGGCCGACTTCCGGTTTCCCGATCTCGTCGATGATTTACGAGCTGCGGAAAAGAGCAAGGGGAGAAGAGAGAGAGAGAGGACGGTCGTCGGGTGTGTCCTCGGCACGAGAGGCCGAGGCTGCAACTTCGGAGACAATTTATCGTTGCATCGACCGTAACGAACGGGAAATTTTATAAACTGCTCGTCGGGAGGGCAACGAAGGAAAAATTGGATCGTCCGTGTTACCCGGCTGGAATCGAAGCAGAGAGGTCGCCGAGTTATTGGAAAGGAGACAAATGGAATCACAGAGTTCGCTCGCGCGCTAAGACAATTTCAAATTGACTGCGCGACGCCGTCCTCGTCCTCGTCCTCGTCCTCGTCCTCGTCCTCGTCGTCGTTGCTTTCCTCGCGTCTCGATTTCAACTCGGAGTGGGACGAACTCGCGTTAACGAAGAACCAGCTTCTGTTTCCGGATACAACTTTTTCTCGTAGCTTCGTACGATCCCCAGGGATTTCCAATGTGTGAAATCGTCGGTGAAATATCGCGTTGCGCTCTCTCGCGTATCGTTTCTCGATTATACTCTCGGAGAGGAGCGAGACGCGAACGAGCCACGTCGGCGAAACGAAATTTCGAAGCGCGTATTTTCACGCTCGGTACGAGAGGAGGCGAAATTTTTCCCGCGCGGAGTCGCCTCCGTCGAGGACTCTCGTTTCGAGGGAGGATCGGGACCCTGTCGAGGGAGAAAATAATAAAAGAAAAATAAAAAGAAGAGAGGAGGGGGGGGGGGCGGGGAAGGAAAGAAAAAGTCGAGACATTCGCAAACGCGTGTGGCGTGGTTGGTTGTACTATAGTTACTTAAGGCGCGGTAACGTTCGTCGGTCCCTCGTTCGTCGATGAAAGACGGGAACGCCGTAACAAAGGAACGCCTGATCAAAGCGCAAAAGTAATGAAAGATACGGGGCTACGGTGGAAAAAGGGTGGGAGCTTTTTTATTGGCTTTCTCTCGTTTACTCGACGGAGTCTCGTTTAGAGTGCTTTCGGTCTTCATTAGGAATTCCGAGGCTTCTCTATCGTCGATCTAAAAGGACGGGAATAGCCTGGTTGGTATGCGTGACGGATTGTACGGGAATCGCATAATTATATTCTCTGTACAGTGTCGCGTCTTTGGTACGGAAGTACTGCGTCTGAAAGTAATTCAACTCCAAGGACGAGTAACGAGAAAATTGTGCTCCCTCTTTCTTTTTCGACGATTAAAAGGGTTTCTCTCCCCGCGGAGAAAGAAGTCAAAGAAGACGCGATCTCTCGCGTCGAGTTAAAGAATAATGGTTCGCTAAGTCGGTTTGTAGCGGAGCGAGGACGTTATATCCCTTTGCCGTTCTCATTATTCCGTTCGTTCGGCAATTACGGCGCCAACTAAAATGCAAAGAGGCACCGCGGCGGAGAGCGCGGGATCTCGGGACGTCAGGGACGTTGGTCGTCGTTGCGCGTAATATAAATTTCCATGGCAGTTTTCGCGGGCCGGCGGCGAGGACGGTAAGAAGAGACCGGGAACGACGAAAACATGGAATTTAATCGGCGCGATGAAAATTCCGACCGCGGCGAATCCAAAGTTTGATCGTCGCGCGGGTTTTTGCGCCGTAGAACGATCAGAATTCCAGTGGCGCGTTCAATCCGCGCTCGTAGTTTCAACTTCCAAAAATTGCTTCCGCTTGGCGGGCCGCGCATATTTTTCACCCCGCGCGTCGCTTTTCTCGCGCGCTGGTTCGCGTTCGGGAAACGGTGATTTCATCAACGATCCTCCTTTTGTTCCCGTTCTAACCAGAGGAACGATCAACGCGTATATCCGCCCACTCTCGAAAAACGACGATAAAAACTACGATTAAATTAAAGTACATTCCCTGTCCATTTTGCACGCGATTGTCCCGCGTACGTTCCGATCGTTTCTCTAATGGAACGACACGCGGTGCGCGGGGTTCGTTCCGTGCATTATCCACCGGCGATGGAATATTTCCCGTCTTCCTGTTTTTTCGATCGACACCGACTTTGCCGCTCGATACATTTCGACCGAATACAAATCGTTTCGGTCGACCGTGTTTCCAAACTTTTCTCTCGACTTTGCGCTACCGGCCGTTCCCAAATTCGATAACGACCAACTTTCTCGATAAAACGTGGCTTCGGGAGGAATATCGAAACATTTACGATAACCGATTTCCCTCGAATCGAACGAGGGCGATACGCAGCTTTGCGTCTCCTTTGACACGGTCGAGGATTACTTTTGCGTTAAAGGTTCGCGGATTAGCGCAGTTTCTATTCGTTGCTTAGATCGTGTATCCTGCGCGCTAAACGTACGATGCAGTAGCCAACGAGCTCCGCAGATATAGTTTGTTGTCTCCGGATTATCGTTGCTAATTGCAGTTTGCGGGAACGAGGCTTCCACGGTCCGAACAAACGAAACGGACGCCCGGTACCGAATCGAACGCCGTCATCGTGGATCAAACGGGCAAATATTGACCGCAACGAATATAGACCGGGCAGCAATCGAAACGTCAGGCTGGCTTAATTTATCGGTGGTCGTGCAAGGCTGGCGGCCGGTTTTTCCGCGTTTACGCGACGCCCGCTCTCCTCGTAGCGTCGATGCTTCATCGAGAGCTCGAGACGCTGAACGCCAACGGTTTTCACCGGTGACGTTCCACGGATTATACGTACCCGTTTGACCAGCTCGAAAACCGATCGTTCGCCCCGACATAGCTGCGCTTGCTATTTTTTTTCCGCGAGCGTTCGCTACGAATCTTTGCGTTTCACGGTCGATGCGAGTAACGGGGGAAAAGTACTATGAACGTTATCGCGGAACGACCGTACGAAACTTAAAAATCTCGTTCGACGAAACGATATTTCAAGGAACTACAGCAACCATTCCTGTTTATTCTGATTGCAGAGTTGTTAATTAAGAATGCGCGATGACACGGCGAATTTATCAGTGGACCGCAAACCCGCGCGAGAAGGCGCAGGGTATGGAAATGGAACCCCGCAAAACAAATTCTCACCACCAGGAAAAAATATTCTTGAAGTGTAAGTATCCAGATCCATCGTTACGTTGCATCTCTTCCTGTTCTGTGTTCGATTCGATCGAGTTTTCCTACTCGTACGCGCATAGTTCGATCTTCCGTTGAACCGTTTCACAAGCTCGGGATGTAGAATCATCGAGAACATTGTCTGGCCAAAGTTTTCAGAGAAGTTGGCCCGTGAAAGTGTGGGCGCGCGAGCGCGAGCGTTGGCTTATCCCATTGCTGATCGATGGTTACAATGCTTCGTGATCGATGAGTTGAAAAATTGCAACTTTTTCCCCTTTTAACGCGGGTACTCGCGTTTCGCCGTAGAAACGTTCGATCAACCGTGATCGATAGCGAGCCGACGATGATCGAGATTTCCCGAATCGACGCGGAAAGCGTCGACTCGCGCGATAACATCGGTTACGCTTCGCCGCCGGTGCTGGATCATCGAATCGTTCGTTTTCGGGGTTCTCGTTCGATCGTTTGTCGCGCAACACGTTCGCAAACAGCGCCCGCGTTCGCCGATCGGTAATCGCATTTCTCGCGATTTTCCGCAGAACTTGCGCATCGTTCGTCGTCGGGGCGTACCGTGGAAAAGGATCGGTCAATTACGGTGCATCCTAGAAATTATAGCCGGTATCGCGTCACAAAGGATCCAATTAAGGTAACGCGATTGAACGAACTTCGTTT
This sequence comes from Ptiloglossa arizonensis, assembly GCF_051014685.1. NCBI lineage: Eukaryota > Metazoa > Arthropoda > Insecta > Hymenoptera > Colletidae > Ptiloglossa > Ptiloglossa arizonensis. The sequence continues at coordinate 20,963,603 of NC_135056.1, forward strand.
GAAGTACGGTTCGCGGGAGTGCCGCGACAGCGTAGAAGGGACCGTGTTACGTTTGCGACCGTGGCGCGGCGTTACGGAAACGCGTAACCAGTGATTCGTACGAGAACGAATCGGAAATTTTCTTCGGAACGGTTTGTTCAACGACTCGAGACGGAGCAGCTCGCCGGATAAAAGACCGATCGAACGAACGATTCCCTTCGATTTTATTCCCGACGGTCGTTCGTCGACGCGTACCGACGTTCGGTGAGATTGTTTTCGATCGATCGAAATTTTTCGGCCCGTTTAAACTTTCCATAGATGGGATTAAAGAGAAAATTTTGCATCCGTCTCGCGACCGGCGAAACTTTCCGAACGCGTTTCACGAACTTGGGGACGAATTCGCTCGCGTTACCGGTGCAGCTGGCAGTTTCGTATTCCCCGTGTAAAATGCCGATCGTAGATTCGTCGCGGGAGTTCCGAACAGCAATTACGTTGCTAATGGTCCTCCTACGGGAAGATCTCGGCCGACTCCCCGGCAAAGTCCATCCACCGACCCTTCGTATCTCCTCGGTTGCTCCGTTTCGCGTCAACCGGAGAACTCGGTTCGTTCGTTTGCGCGGCAACGGTCGCCTCTTCGTTAGAAATTTTATTATCGCGCCGATCCACTCTTCCTCGAGACTTCCCGGACCTTTGGAACTCGATTTCGAAACATTCGTCGGACGTTCGCGGCGAGACGGGCCATCGATTTTAGCGACGATTTGCGCTCGTTTCGAGACGCGAGCTCGCGGATCGTTCGTCACTCGGTTTTAATCGAACGAGAGCGCATCGTTTTCCGTGTCCTCGATTCTCGAGCCACCCCGTTTCTTGCGCGATCGCGCTCCGGTTTCATCGACCACCCTCGAGACCCCGTCGAGAATAATTTCCGCGAGGAGACGATTTTTCTCCGCCTCGAGAGTAAACGATCACGCGTCCCGAAGCTGTACGATTCCGTTAATTTCGCGTTTAAAAATCCTCCCGCGAGTGTTTCGTAAACGATTCACGGGCCGTAGGCGAAAACGAACGATCGTTATCGGTGTTTACCCGCGGAACGTTGTACCGCGCCTCGCGTTGAACAAACGATCGTGGACGTCGTTAATTCCCGGAATTAATTACGCGACTGATATCGTTCGCGTGCTTTCCGAAACACGATTTTAATAATCCAGTTACGGCGGCGGGAAGACGAGAAACGTTCGAAAGGAACGTCGCGACGACGAGGAGGTCTCGCGCGGCACGGTGGCATCGTCGCGACGAGTTCCGCTCCGTCGGGCGATAAAAGGGGGACGAAAAGTAATCTTTAAGGTCTTTCTCTCCCGATGCGCGCGTAAATATTGTTGCAGGATGTTCTGTGTACGGTACCTTCTATATTTCATTTCAGACACGCTCCAAGACGCGGAGAAGGATAAAGAGGAAACTGAGTATATGCTACAAGAGAATGGCAAACCGATGTACGAATAAAAGATTCTTACAGATGAAAATCTTGTCGTATAAAAGTATAGGAGACAAGAGCGAACACGGAATCAGGATTGTTGTAGAGAAATTCTGGGAATTGTTAAGAGACTCCTCAGTCCTAGGGACCGGAACAATCGTATAATTTTATCGTTAAAAGTTTCTTAATTGTAGCAAGTATACGTTTCCGCGAGAGCGCTTCCGGGGTTTACCGATCGCGTCGAATCACGAAGGAAATTCTTACCACGCGTGTATACGCGCGTAGACACGCGCAGTGCGTTCGTTCGAACAATTTTGGTACACCGTCGTTCCTCCGTATCCGGAAGTGCTCTTCGACCGATATAAGATCGTTTTTCTGTGTTCGAAATCGAAGTTCGAGAAATACACCGGGCGTGAACGTTCGCAGGGGAGAAGGTTGATTAAAAATCGACGATCTTTTGTCCACAGTGAGTTCGTGCCACCGCAAACGAAGGAGGACGACAAGCCGGCCCCGTCGGAGCCATCGTTGCCACCAGTGCCTTACTTCAAACTCGTAAGTTATCGATAAGTACGAGTTCGTTCGTTGCTACCTACGTCGAAGGAGAACGGTGACCGAGACGATCGTTCGATACCGGTTCGAAGTATCGAACGACCGTCTCCCATGGAACGTTCTTCGAATCGTCGTTTTGTACGTTTACGAGCCTCTTCTTCCAAGTCCATCGCGTTGTTGGTAAATTCCTGTCTCTCGGTTACGCACAGGTTCATCGCGAGACGAACGATAACATTTCGCGCGAAACGTTCGATCCGGTTCCCACGGTTGGAATATTTTTTCACCTCCGAAACACCGTTACCCACTTTTCCGTAACGGCTTTGGAAATTTATGCACGAGCAACTTTCGGGCACCGAGACTCGTTTGTCTTTGACGAACTTAACGAGACCGCGTGGTCCCCTATCGATCGATCGGGCTTGTTTTCGTTCGGAGAGCAGTCCTCGGATCGGGGGGTTCGTTGATCGCTTCTCCCGTCCAACACCCTTCGGTTAAGTCGGCATTAACCCACCCCGTGGTTAAATCTCTCGTGAAAGCGTAACTTTTGCCCGGCTCGGTCCGGCGCCGCGAATCTGTTTCTGAAATTTTCGAGCAGCTCGCGACAAATTACCGAGTTACGCGATATCTCCCGGTCCGTGGTCCATCGTTCGGATAATTAACGCAACGTCGATGCTCGAGCGCGATTAATTAAACCCCTGTACCCCGCTCGTGTCCCGCGAGCCCTCCACGGTCGAAAGTTTGAATTTCGGTCGAAACGCGGGATTCGAGAGTTCGTTAAACCGTGACGGGACACGTTCGGTGTGTTCGCAGTTTCGATTCGCGACATGCGGGGAGCTGATGCTGATCGTCGCCGGCCTGGTCATGGGAACACTGACGGGCCTCTGCATCCCCATCTCGACGATCCAGTACGGCGAGTTCACCACCCTGCTGGTGGATCGCAACTTGAAGAATCAGACGAGCACACCGACCCTCATACTGGAGTGGTTCGGAGGAGGGAAAGTCTTGTAAGTCTTGGCGTACGCGGACACGCCCACTGAATTTCGTATTTTTAGAACCCACGACACGCGGGGACGTTTCCACGCAGAGGAGACGCGACGCTACGAGAAAATAGATCACTCGGCCGAAATATAGTTCCGTCTGGTTTTCTCCGGTGTAGCGGCCCGATGTTTCGCAATCGGTCGCATTCTCGAATCGATGGGACCGTCGAGGTCATTCACGATCGTGTTCACGTTCCAGAGGACCCGAGGCCAGCCACGACGAAAGAATGGACGCGCTCTACGACGACTCGGTAGCCTTCGGGGTGTCCTCCGCGGCGCTCTCCTGTTTTCAATTCTTCTTCGCCGTGTTCACGGTCGATTTCCTAAACATCGCGGCCTCCAGACAGATCGTCCGGGTGCGCCAAATGTTTCTGCGCGCCGTGCTCAGACAGGACATGACTTGGTACGACATCAACACGTCGACCAACTTTGCCAGTAGGATCACCGAGTGAGTATACCGAGATGAACGCGCTTTCGGAAACGACTCGGGTGGAGAGAATCCTTTTTCGAAAGACACGCGGTACCGGTCGTTCGGTCTTGGAACGAATTTCAGGGTTCGTTACCGAAGAAACGGCAACTTTCTCACCGGTATCGTCGCGAGCGGCTCGAAGAAGCCGCGCGCGGTCTTGGAGGGTCTCGAGAGGAAGCTGACCGTCCCCGAGACTCGCGAAACGTACCCGACCGGCCGTATTTTCTCACCGAGCTCACCAGCTCGGTATACGTCGCAGCTTCGATCGCGAAGTCGACGAATGTAGACGCGGCGGCGACTCGAGAAGCGGGCGGGCAAAGTTCAGGAAACGAGATCCGCTCGTCAACAGGTGGCTGCTCGCGAAACTCGAAATCCCAGCCCGATACAGTGTCTCTGCTCGCGGTTCGCGTCGACTCGGCGTAATTATCGAAAAGTCGAGAGGTTGAGTTCATAACGGGCTAATTAAGACGCGGCGAGAGAAGACGATCCCGTCTCGCTTGCGCAACGCGTTTATTCGGAGAGGTATCTTTGCTACAATGTATGCGTTGCACAAGCGCGGCCGATCGCAATTGCGAAACCGAAAGTTTCGAGACGGGTATAACGTGACCGTACAACCGTGGATATTTAGCCGCGAGATCCTCGAGATCCGCGAGATCCGCGAGATCCACGAGGCGGAAGCTCGGGAAATGTTCCTCGAGACGCGTTTCACCGTTTGGTGAACCGTCGTCGAAGGTTCGCCGTGCTTCCGGCCCGGAACGAACGTTCAAAGGTGATTCACGTAATCTCGGATCGTCGCGGTGACAATAAGGATGGTCGAAAATAGAAGACCGAAATATGTGCATCAGTCTACTTAGAGGATCGTCTGGCATTAGAAATGTTTTGGCTCGGTCCCGAGCGGTTCGCGTTCATTTATAATGACGATTGCGTAAATCTTAGCAGCGCCTCGAGCGAGATCACGGTAACGTTTTAATGAACCTAACGCCCGTCCGCTACACGTGGGAATTAAAACGTCGCGGTTGCTAGATTCGCGGGTATCGCCGGGAGAAACCAGTCCGTGATTTCATAAATCACGAAAATTGTTGCTCGGGCTCGGTCGTTCGTTCGGCGATACCCGGGACAATATTAGCTTTGGGATTAAGTCGATTACACGGGACTCCCGAGACCGTGAGCGCCGGTTGCGCGACGTACGCTACAATTTCACGGAAGTTCGATAAAAGTCGATACGGGGCCACGTGGCGCACCAGGTTACGTTTTTTTTCTTTTTTTTTCTTTTTTTTTTTTCTTCTCGCGCGGCGCGAGAATCCGTGTAAACCGTACGCGCGTGTTTCCTCGATATCGAATCCACGCGAGAAACGCGTTACGCGAATCGACCGATGTCGAAGTTTCTTTTCATCCGCGCGATAAGGTGAAATAGTTTCTCGGGACGAGAGAAAACGACGGGGCGTTGCGCGGCGCGGTGCGGCGCGACGCGACGCGACGCGCCGGATAATTTTAGCGGGCTTATTGTATTTGTTCGGAACTCTGGAATTTATTTACACGCGCATTTTTGGACGTCACCTCCGGGAATCGCGTTGCACGGTAATCCGCGTCGCGACCACCTCTCGACGCCCGTATTTTTCACGGATACGGATCGCTTTTATTGCAAATGCACGTTCTGGCGTCTATTCGGAGAACGTCGGACGATTTCAAGGTGACCTCTTTGCCGCGGGAGATAACGCAAACTTTAATTAATTCGCTGAAGTGCTGCCCACGGACCGTGTTATTTTCGTCGACGACAACTTTCGATAGAACCAGCGGGAAGTTACACGAACGGAGCTAATTGCGTCGATCGACTCGCGTGCGTGTGTAGAGGGGACGTCGGTGTGTACGTGGACGCCACCGAGTGTCGCGAAATCGAGGAAGAGGAACGAGACGAGTCGATGATCGCTGGCTGAACGCGGCGTGTTCTTCTTTTGCGTTTCGCAGGGATCTGGACAAGATGAAGGACGGTATCGGGGAGAAGCTCGGGGTTTTCACGTATCTAATGGTGTCCTTCATTTCCTCCATCATCATATCGTTCGTTTACGGTTGGAAATTGACCCTGGTGGTGCTGAGTTGCGCGCCGATTATCGTGATAGCCACCGCGGTGGTGGCCAAGGTGCAGAGCTCCCTAACGGCACAGGAATTGTCGGCTTACGGTCAGGCCGGAAGCGTCGCCGAGGAGGTCTTGGGCGCCATCAGGACCGTGATCGCGTTCAACGGCGAGCACAAGGAAGTCCTCAGATACGCGGAGAAACTCGTGCCCGCGGAAAAGACCGGGATAAGGCGCGGCATGTGGTCCGGAGTCGGCGGAGGGGTCATGTGGTTCATCATATACATCAGCTACGCTGTGGCATTCTGGTAGGGGCTCTCTCTGACCTTCTACGCCTTTCGATAATATTTACCGAGAACCCTTCTCGAGGATGGCTCGTCCCGCGATAGTTGCAGCTATATTTTTCGAGCAAATGCCTCCAAGGAGGGTAAACGCGCGTCGGAGGAGAACGGCTGGTTTCGAGAATCGTAAACGCGAGAGACGCGATTCGATCCGTTGTAAATTGTTTTCCAAGTTTTCGCTCGATTCGCGGAAATCTCGAAGAGGCCGGTTCGAGAGGGAGATTGGTCGTAGGCGTCCCCTTTTCGATGCTCTCGGCGATAAATCTTGGCTGTACGGTGCTAACTCGGTGAATTTGTTTCCGGGGGTTCAGGTACGGGGTCCAGTTGATCCTGGAGGACCGACCGAAGGAGTTGAAGGAGTACACGCCGGCCGTGCTGGTGATCGTGTTCTTCGGGGTGCTCGCCGGTGCTCAGAACATGGGTTTGACGTCGCCGCATCTCGAGGCGTTCGCGGTCGCGCGGGGTTCGGCCGCCGCGATTTTTCAGGTGCTCGATCGCACGCCGGCGATCGACAGCCTGAGCAAGGAGGGCCAGAGGCTTCCATCCGTCAACGGGGACATCGAGTTCACGAACGTGTTCTTCCAATATCCCGCGCGAAAGGACGTGAAGGTGCTCCAAGGTTTAAATCTGAAGATCAATCACGGTGAAACGGTCGCCCTCGTCGGTGGATCCGGTTGCGGGAAGTCCACTTGTCTGCAGCTCATTCAACGTCTCTATGATCCTCTCAAAGGACACGTGAGTAAAAGGAACGAGTAAAATAGACGCCCGGTGAAACGCGGAGGGCTCTCGTTGTTCGTTAACGAAAAGGTGCGCGCGGAAAGAAACAAGGAAAAGAACACCGGAGGAGAAAAACGGCACGGAGCTGGTCGAGGTGCTCGGAACTTTTTTTTTCAAACGCGTAATTCACGCAGCCAGGGTTACGCGTCGAGTCGGTGTTGAAATTCAAAACGCTCGGGTCTCTCTCGTTAAGAAGGCGCTCGCGTCTTGTTACCTTTCGTCGGATCGAAAGGTTGCACCCGGGCTCGGAGGGTCGTTCGTTTCAGCGGTTAGGAAGGTCGATCGGATCGAAGTGATTCTCGTCACCGTGAAGAGGCCGCGCGTGAATCGGCCGCCTCGAGTTCACCGTTTCGAGTTATCTCGTTTGTTTGTTTACCATGACGAGTGTAATTTATCGAAACACGGGAACACTCGCGATATCTTCTCGCAGCGAGATTGCGCAACGAGGTGGGTTAATAACCGAGTCGCGAGTATCCGGCGCGACGTTTTCGTTCCCGTCGAAAATTACGGCCAGGTCGAACGAGCAGCCGGTGCACGCGCGGCCGTGGCTCGAAGCGAGCGAGCGAGCTAGCGAGCTTGTCGTTCGGAAAATAATCGCGCCCGTTTCCTTCGCGCTCGAACGATCGTTTGTCCCGCGCTCGTCTCGCGAGACACTCGCAATCCTGACCAACGAGGAACTTTTACGAGCCGCCCAGCGCGAAACGAAACTCGGTCCCGGCAGCTTCAGTTTTTCCTACGCGTTAAATTACAACGAGCGACCGAGCGAGGGAGAGACCGAGCGCTCCCACCGTAAACCGTGAAATTATTTATCGCGTTCCAGGGTTAACAATATCCCCGCCGTGAATATTCCATTATTACATCTGTACTCGCAGCGGTTATGCGAATTTTACGGAACAAGTTTGAAGCGTTTCTCGCGGGAATTCAGTGCCTCCGGAGTTTCCTCGGTAGTAAAAGTTTTACGATTCTCGCGTTCTGCATCCGTCGCAGTTTTCCCGCTTCGAAAATATTACGTCGTATATTCGGCGTACCGATTTCGGACAGCTCCGCGAGCCCTTGCGCCTCGCATTTACATTTTCCACATCGTTGCAGCTGCACCGGTTCCGATAAAAAGACTTCCTCCCCGTGGCTCGTTCGTTCGACGATGCACTCGGATTTTCTCGATACTTTCGCGACACTTTGAGCGCGCGTTGGTTGCTCGTTGACTCTTTCGGTCGGTCGTAATCGCGCGTCGATCGGGAACGCTTTGGCCAGGAGCGGTAAACGCTCGTTAAAAACGCGTTTCGGAAAATCAGCGCGGCCGTTCGAAGAATCGGGAGCTCCGTAGTTCGATCTCGCGTCCGAGAAACGTTCGCGCGCGTCTCTCGTCGATCCGCTCGTCGATCCGCTCGTCGATCCGCTCGTCGAACGATGTTCGGAAAAAAGTCGAGGATCGAGTCCTTTCGGAACAGTCCGTACGGGAACGGTGGAAATTCCTCGCCGCGTACCTGGTATCGAGCGAACGTCACCGACGATTCTCTTCGTCCTGTTTCGCGGTACAGGTTCTACTGGACGGGGTGGACATATCGAAGCTGAACGTTCAATGGCTTCGCTCGCACATAGGTGTGGTCGGGCAGGAGCCGGTGCTCTTTGACACAACGATACGAGAGAATATCCGTTACGGAAATGACAGCATTACCGAGGAGGAGATGATCAAAGCCGCGAAGGAGGCGAACGCTCACGACTTCATCAGCAAGCTGCCCGAGGTGAGTGCCCGAACCTTCTCTACCATTCTGTTCCCGTTTGCCAGCTGCGAGCGGAATTTTACTTTCCACCCTTTTTCGTCCGCGAGCGAACGCGCGCCTCGATCGATTCGCTCACTTTTCAGAGACGAGGATACCCGCGCTGGACGGTACGCGCGACCAAAGTTTTTTTTCCCGGTTCCCCTGCTCCGTCCGCGTTTCTTTTTCCGTGTCGATGGATCCCAGAAACCTGGCCATCCGTCGCGAGGACTCGTCTAATTAAAATCGTACCCGTGGACCGTGAATTCCCTTTGAATTTTAATTTCGATCTCTTCTTCCACCGTCGTGCGATCATCGGTGTTTGTTACGTCGATGGTTCGGCACGGTAGCACCGGTATTGCGGTTGCTCGACCGTCGATTCGCGCTTTGGATCGAAAATCGAGAAAGAGCTCTTCGAACGCGATCGGTTCCTCCCGAGAAAAGAACGATCGAGTTCGGCGAATATCGTCGAAACAGTATCGTAGATTTCTCGGGACTGGGGGAAAAATCGATTTCTTTTTCCGCGAGAAACTTTTCCAGCATCCCTTCGATCGAGGTCGTCGCGACGCGACCGAATCTCGATTTGTCCGCTGATAGTTCCATCTTGGCGAAGATCGGATCGGTTCGCTCGGACGAGCACCGTATACGAGAGACCGGTCGCTGGCAACGTGTTAACAATAGTCTCAGGTGTGACCGCCGATCCGCGGAACATGCTCGCAAACAGGCGATAAAACACCCCCGTTGAACCGCGCGCAGCGAGCAAATAGCGGTATCCTCCCGATTACGGGCGCGTCAACGATCGGGCGTTTGTTACCGAATTATCGGTAGACGAGTTCGATACTCGCGATGGTTTCATCGGGCCCCGGCAGCACACGCTCCGTTGTATCTCGCGACGCGTTTAGGGTCGCAACCACCCGCGGAAACAAGTGGACCAGACAGTGTCCAGTTTATGGAGAACGGGCGGGGAAACGGTTCGGTTCACGGAACGCTGGCGACGAGGAGAGGCGTTCGCACGAGCATCGGTACTCGTGAAATTTTATCCGGACACTGGCAATCGTTGCCCGTGCTCGCTGATCGAACAACGACCAACGATTATCGCCCCGTCGACCGAACGCCCCGAATCTATTAATTATTATTCAAATTAGACGGACAGTCGGTCGGATGACAACGCGCCGAACGATAAACCGGCGGAAAATATCGTAGACGCTCGAACGACCTGGTACCCGAAGGGAAATGGGGAGATTCGGTCCAGAATTTGTTTTTTTTTTTCGAGTTTACTCTCGATCGTGAAAAGCATCGACAACGAATAAAAATCGTGCTTTATTCTTTCGATGGTCGGACCAGCTCGCGATTTATATATTTCCAACCGTTTCGTTCCACGAAAAAAAAAAAAAAAAAATAACAATTCCCAACTCTGCAAGTTTTCGAACCGATGGTTGTATCTCGAACGATTTTCGGATTTGTAAATTTCAAAAATGTCCCGATCGTTTCGCGTTCGGACCGGAACACCCACCTTAAACGGTGTTACACCGACGTCACGGGCAAAGTGTTCTCCGCCGTAAATTCATTAAATCCGAACCAAGTGCGTGTGCACCGTAGACGAGGCGCGTCGTCCCATCGTTAATTAAATAATCGTTATTTCAAACCGCAGCGACCTCGATGGCCTCTTCCGTGCGTGGCAATCGAACGAGCAAATGGCGCGGCCGCCGTTCTGCCCGATAATTATCAACAAATGCGACCGCGAGCCAGAGAGGAGTCTCGTACGGTCATTTTCACGGAAATTCCGATCGGATTTCGTCTTTGATCGGTCGTTTCGTTCTCCCGGTACGCGAACGTTGGATAATTCGCGACGAAGAGTCACCTTCGTCGATGCTTTCGTTTCTTTGACTTTTGGAACGGTTCGAGTGGAACGGTTCGGATCGCGTTTCGTCCAGTGAGCATCGACGAGGCAAGAAGTTATCGCGAGAAGTTCTGTTTCAGGGTTACGACAGTCCAGTAGGAGAGAGAGGATCTCAGCTGTCCGGTGGACAGAAACAGAGGATCGCTATCGCGCGAGCTTTGGTCAGACGACCGGCGATACTTCTTCTCGACGAGGCTACCTCGGCTTTGGACCTGCACAGCGAGGCTACGGTTCAGAGAGCCCTGGACGCAGCCTCGAAGGGCAGAACGACCGTCGTCGTCACTCACCGACTCTCCACGATTACCAACGCCGACCGGATAGTGTTTATAAAGGAGGGACAGGTAGTCGAGCAGGGTACCCACGAAGAGCTGCTCGCCCTCGGGAACCACTATTACGGACTGGTTTCCGCCGACGCTAGTGCCACCGCCAGAGGTAATTGCCGTTGTGCTTTTTCCATCCGTTCCCTTTGTGCGCGCTCCCTTTTTCGCGGAACGACAGTAACGACACTTTTTACGCCTCGCGGTCGGGTATTCCGCTTATTTTCGTTTATCATTTAAATCGAGGAAAATTTCGATTCGTTCGCTGCCGGGTAAGATCTACGAGTCGAGCGTAACGAACAACCACCGTTGTTTCGTTCGGAGCACAACGGTTGCTAAGAATCCATTCGTTTTTATCTATCGTTCGTTCTCTCTGTCTCGTTTCCGAGGAATACGAGCGATTCGCTTCGCGGAGTACGATTTTGAAGGCGAGTTCTTGTTTGTTTCACCAGCGAAAGCAACAGCGTCGGCCGCGAAGACGGTGACGGCGGCCATACCGAAACAGAAGCCACCGTTGAAGCGACAATTCTCCACGCTGTCGATGCACTCTCATCGTTTATCCCTGGCGGGCGCGTCGGAGAGCTCGATGAATCAACTGGAGGAGCACGAGAAGGCGTACGACGCACCGATGATGAGGATATTCGGACTCAACAAGCCGGAATGGCCTTTCAATTTGATCGGTTAGCACAGCGTCGTAACGGAGCAATTGAATCGTTTATCCGCGCACTCGATTCTCGAGTATTCGTACGCTCGTTGACGACCGAGACGACGTTCGAACAAAACCGTGTACCGTTCGCGTCGAGTCTCGCTCGTCGTAATAATCGACGAGGAGAATCGAGCTATCGAGTCGTCGAGCGTTGCTCGTAGCTCTCGGTGCCCGATCGGATTCAACAACGAAACGAATGGTCGCGTTTCAGGGTGTTTGGCGGCGGCGGTGGTGGGCGCGTCGTTCCCAGCTTTCGCGGTCCTGTTCGGGGAGGTCTACTACGTGTTGGGTCTCCAAGACGAGGACGAGGTGCGTCACGAGACGGTAAACTTCTCGATTCTGTTCCTGATCGTCGGTGTGGTCACCGGGCTGGGCACCTTCCTCCAGATGTACATGTTCGGTTTGGCCGGTGTCCGTATGACGACGAGGATCCGAAGCATGACGTTCGCCGCGATGTTGAAGCAGGAGATGGGCTGGTACGACGAGGACACGAACAGCGTGGGCGCGTTGTGCGCCCGGCTCTCCTCGGACGCTGGAGCGGTTCAAGGTGCCACGGGTACGCGGGTCGGGGCGGTTCTTCAAGCGTCCTCGACCCTGGTACTCGGTATCGGATTGTCCATGTACTACACTTGGAAGATGACCCTGGTCTCGGTGGTCTCGATACCGTTGGTGCTCGGCGCGGTGTTCTTCGAAGCGAGGGTGATGAGCGGTCAAGGTTTGCAAGAGAAGAAGAAGATGGAGGCGGCGACCAGGATCGCGATCGAGGCGATCTCGAACATACGGACGGTGGCCAGTCTGGGCAAAGAGGAGGCGTTCTTGAAACGTTACTGCGTCGAACTGGAACACGTAGCGAAGGCGACCAGAATCCGAAACAGACTCCGAGGATTGGTGTTCTCGTGCGGTCAGACCACCCCGTTCTTCGGCTACGCGTTGAGTCTCTATTACGGTGGATCCCTGGTGGCCACCGAGGGCTTGAGCTATCAGAACGTGATCAAGGTGTCCGAGGCTCTGATCTTCGGTTCATGGATGCTGGGACAGGCGCTCGCGTTCGCCCCGAACTTCAACACGGCCAAGATTTCCGCCGGAAGAATATTCCAGCTTCTGGACAGGGTCCCGGAGATCTCGTCGCCACCGGACTCGGAAGACAAAGATCTGGATTGGGTGAGGGAACCAATCGAGCACGAGACGACACGGATCGCCCGAGTACCGATAACGTCTTTCGTTGTCGCGCGCGATCTTGCTCCGCGTTATCGGTTACGAATTACGATCGCGCGATTCGGGAAACAAACGAGGCGATTCGAGATCTCGAGTAGCCGTTGAAACCTTTTCAACGATATTTCGCTCGTTGATCGCATTCTTCGCGCGACGCGTTTCGAATTAACGAGCACGGTAACGCCAGGGTTATCGAACTTCCCGGAAATCACGTGGCCCCCGCAACGTTACGTAACGACTATTTAGCAAACTATCGAATTTATGACGTTCTGACAGCAAAGCCTCGGGCAACGCGCGTTAATTACGCTCAAAACCCGGAAGCTGTGTTTGATCAGGACTACACGATCCCTCCAGAATTCCAAAGCGTTTAATGAAGCGATACGAGTGAACGACGTTCCCAATTCGCCGCGCAAACGCTCGATGCACGTAGTGCATCGCGCTTTACGCGCCGAATATATTTATACGTATATATGTACGCATATATGTCGTTTGTTCGATCAACGATTTCCTCGTTAGCGCGTATCGCGACAGAGGTCGGTGAATTTCATCGAGGAGTACCAAAAATCCACTTTGTTTCCTAGCTCGGTCCACGAACGACGCGACGAATCGTCGAGTCGCGAAACGATAATATTTCAACACGGAATCTCTCCGATCCGGTCCGATCTTGCTCCGATCGGCAATTTTTGGTTCTCGGGACCGGTCGTTCCGTCCAAATGCTCCGAGCTCCGACCTTGCGTTAGACGTTGAACGAATCGAGACCGTAAACTACGATGATTTCAGAAAGCGGACGGCTTGATTCAATTTTCGAAAGTGGAGTTCCACTACCCGACGCGGCAGGAGATGCCGATTCTGCAAGGTTTGAATCTAATAGTGAAGCCTGGACAAATGGTCGCGTTGGTGGGCCAAAGCGGATGCGGTAAATCCACCTGCATTCAGCTACTCCAACGATTGTACGATCCCATCTCCGGGACCGTGACGTTGGACCGTCGCGACATCTCCTCGGTTTCTTTGCGCAACCTCCGTTGTCAGCTCGGTGTGGTCGGCCAAGAGCCTGTCCTCTTCGACAGGACGATCGCTGAGAATATCGCGTACGGCGACAACTTCCGTCACGTGCCGATGGACGAGATCATAGAAGCCGCAAAGAAGTCGAACATCCACAGCTTCGTCAGCTCTCTACCACTAGTGAGTACCGGCGGTTCGTTTTGTTTTTTTTTTTCTCGCGTTTTTCCATCGCAACATTTTTTTCCCGCTCCGGAGACCGTACGCCGAGTTCGTTCTGGTTACAGGGGTACGATACTAGGTTAGGATCGAAGGGCACGCAGCTCTCCGGAGGACAGAAGCAACGAATAGCGATTGCCCGAGCTTTGGTCAGGAATCCACGCATCTTGCTCCTGGACGAAGCTACGTCCGCCCTTGACACTCAAAGCGAGAAGGTAAGCCCTGTACGGCACCTAGTGCCGGCATTAAGGAAATAACGAAGCACCTGTTACACCTCGTCGAGCGTCTCGTAGCAGCTAACGCGTCGAACGACCCTTCGTCGTTTACGCGTCGTTTCATAATTCACGCGATCTCGTCGGTTCGAGGGTTCTTCGCGGCTCGTTTCGACGGGAAGTGACCGTCGCGAACGAAAATATCTCGGTTCGGGACGGAGAATGAACGAGCGATACGCGTTCGAGGTTACCGCGTGACCGTTGCGTCGAATCGAGGATCGATCGACGATCCGCGCGAGTCGAGACGGTTCCTCGAAGCGGCGAGACAGCATCGGTGGCTTAACGCCGATCGACGAAGCGAGATTGGATCCGATTGAAAATCCAAAGCAGGACCGTGGCTCGTTATCGTCCTCGCGAGAGTTCGAACGGTCGATCGAGTTAATGGTCCCTGAAAACGCGGATCGAACCGTCGCCTCGTGGCAATCCTCTGCGGTCCGATCGAGCACAGTTCCTTTCCGGTTCGAACGACTCGCGAACTCGTCCCACGAGACGCGTCACGGATTACTGTCCCTTGGCCGGGCTCTTCCCGCTTTTGGCCAGAGATTTACCTCTAATTTATGGCGCAAGCGTACGTCGTTCCGATCGCTCGAGTAACTCGGAGAACCTGGCGCGGGACCATTCGCGAGATACATTCGGTATCTTCGGAGCTAATCTTTCCACGATCGTACTCGGTCGACTTTGCGTTCACCCTAAGCGTTCACAACGACGAACAAAGGGACATACGCACATTCGATAAATCGTTTTTGTTTTTTTCGACGAGTTTCGTTCGGTTCGCACACTTTGTTCCCGCGATCGTCGAACGTCTGGCAACATTTTTCGAAAGATGGCCCGCGAGGAGGACACGACGAAATATTTGATCGTCGGGTACGACGAATATCGGGAGTCCCTGTCGCGAATAACAACGACGGTCGGCAGTGTAAACCGACGGTAGTGTTACGAGTGCGGTCCGTTGATGAATATTAATGGATGCTGATGGATTTTAATGGAAAACACGAGCAAAAAAGCGCGAACCCGAGCCGACGAAAAAAGATATCGCGACACGGTCCACCCTCCCCCTACTCGTAGCGTATTACGCAATGGAGAACGCACTTTATATGGTAATATCTGAAAATTAAAATTCATATGTTTACCCGACCGGATCAAGATCCTGCTTCGGTCGCGATAATGCATCGCGTTACGTGGAATTACGCTCGTTTCGGTCGTTCGTTTAAAATTTGCTCGCAATTAAGAGGTTCGCGCGATACGGTACCACCGTGTGTCCGAACTCGTTTCTTTGTTTTTCGCGCAGCAACGCGTTCGCCGAAATACGTTACGTTTCGAGGGAACGTCCCGGACACGATCCGCGGCGATCGATTATTCCTGTCGCGACGGTCTCTCAAAATCGACGAGACCGCGCAATTGCATTATCCACGGTGGCAATCGGAAATACTCGGCCTCCCCGAGTATCGAATCGTCGTTGTTCCGGCGTGGGACGGGGAACCGACCGAACGAATTTCACGGCAATTATTGCGCTCCGTGGTTGCTTACGATACGGCGCGTTGCCCTCTTTGTCGAACCCGCTCGAGCGAACAATGGACGCGTTTGCTTTCCAACGATCGTCGCCGATTTTACTCAGTTTCTACTTAAACGCGTTTCCATGCCCTCGAGGCGGTGTCAAGGTCGCGATCAGACGACTCGTCGAACAGTCCTCCGGATCTTTGACATTGTCCCGAGTGCACGTGTGCCTGGGAATCGTAACCAACTTTGTACTCAAGAGTTCGGTAACGTTCGCGTTTGTAAACTTCGTAAGGTACGAGGTGTTGTGTAAACCGACGTTACGAAAGTCGAAAACGCGTTCTCCGTTTGACCTTGTTTCCAAATTGCAGCCACTTTTGCGCTCCGGTGATTCTTAATCGCGAACTGACCTACTACACGACCGATTGGACCGTTGGTACGCGATGCTCGATAAGTGCTCGATATCTCTCGACCTTGTTTATTCCGCTCCGCGAGACGAGTCGGACGAATTCGATTACATTCTGCGATCGAATTTCAATTTCGAGCGCTACCTGCACGGGTGAGCGCGTCCTGCTTGGACTCCTAGTCGAAAAAAGGGGGTCGGAGAGGGCGCAACCTTCTCCGATCGTTTTTGGTCCCCTGCCCATCGTTAGCGGTATCGTTTCGCGGAGAAGTTTCTATTGTAAAGTTCGGATTATAATACGTAGTTTATTACGATATGCAGAGATCTCGCGTATCCGGTAGTATAGTTTTTCTATAATACATATGAGAATACAAAGTCCGAAGAAACAAGTGTACAGTGATATGTCTTGTAAACGACGACAGTGTGGTGTGGTCTTCGTGACTCTCGACTTGGAACTGACTAGAAAAAGAAAACCAAAAAGAAAAATAGCCAAAGCGTAGACTCTTCCGCTTCAATACGGAGACAGTCCTTAAAACTGACATCGACCATTCGCTATCGACATCTACCACTCTTAGAATCACTGTTACATTCATTCCAAAAGTTTCCTCTCCCCGTTTGGACGAAGGACGATAGTTAACCGTCCGTGTTTGTTTGTCCGCGCAGGTCGTGCAAGCGGCCCTGGACAAGGCCATGGAGGGCAGAACGTGCATCACCATAGCGCATCGTCTGGCCACCATAAGGAACGCCGACGTGATCTGCGTGCTGGAGAAGGGAACCGTCGCGGAGATGGGTACTCACGACGATCTGATAGCGGCCGACGGGCTGTACTCTCATCTGCACGCTCTCCAGGAAGCCGCGATGGAGTAGAACGTGGACAGGGAGCGCGTCGACGCGCGTCCCCGCGGCGCCGGGACGCTCTCGAACCGCGCGGGACGAGGGAACCCGGCCGATTCACCGAGACCTCGACCGGACGACGAGAACGCGCGCGGCGCGACTCATCGAGAGAAACGAATACGCTCGAAGGGACTCTGGCCGATTTTCACGGGGAAATTTCGCCACACCGTCCCCTGGCTCTCGAAATTTTCGTTTCCACGGGTCGAGCGGGACGGAGTGTGGCGGTTCTCCTCGCGACGTTCGTCCCCTCCTCCGGTTCGTCTTCGTTCTCGTTCGTAGTCGAAACCGTCGCGTTCGTCCACCATCATCACCATCGCCACCGCATCGCGTCGGGCGTCGAAGACCGCAAATCTTGTCGGCAACACGTGGGATCGTTACCCTCCCCTTTCTCGATCCCATTGCGCAACGATTCGCTCGTCGCCAGCGAGAAAACACGCTCCTTTTCTACAAACCCTCGGAGCAATGGACGCACCTCTCCGTGCCCCGTGCGCGTCGTTTGTCTCTCGACCTTTACCCTCCAACGAATTTCTCTCCTCTTCTCTCAGAGTCTCTTTCGTACGACGGTTACGACGCGAGGTAATCGTAGACGGAAGATTCCGCACGACGCGGGAATCGTCTTCGGTCGATAGATTCGGCAGAGGACGTATCGCGAGGGTGCCTCGTCTTCCGTTCGATCGACAAACACCCGCGAAAGATCCAGCAACCTTTCACCCGATACGAACGCTCTCTCTTTTTTTACCAATTACCGATCCGCGCGCGCGAACCTTCTTCGAGTTCGAGCTCGAGCAAATCTGCAAATCTCGCGCCAGAAGAATTACGCGGTTCGCGCTCGACGTAGGCAAACGTGACTACAACCTGGAGAGAGGGACGCGCCCGGGGACGAGGAGTCGTAGGGAAATTAACGGGAGGGAAGGAGAGGGGAAATCGTTCGAGCTGGATCTCGACGCCCGTCCGAGGTTGGAATTTCAAACGAGCCAGGACTACACCGAGCTGCGGGACGAGTTCTTTGCCGCGGCGCGGATCGCGAGAACGGCGAGGAGGCGTCCGGATGTCCGGTCGAGCGTCGCGACGGATTCTCTCCCCGAATTTGTGCCTTCACTTAGTATACTTAGCGATAAGAGTTCGTCGGCGTACCTTCGAGAGGTCTTTTTCGTCGGCGTTTCGACGATCGACGCGCGACAAATTCGCCAATTATTCGTTTCTCTTTTTCCCCATTCTAGATTCCGGCGATTCGTTTCGCGCGATCGTCGATCGGAGGAATTTTACACGATCTTCGCGTTCCAACGTCGCGGAGAATCGCGCACGCGCGTCTTTTCTTTCGTTGACACGCCGTGCGAGCGTTCTCGATCGCGTCGGTCTCGGCAGTGTACTTAATCGCCTCGATCGATCGAGCACCAGCGGCGATCGAAACCCGCGAAACAGCGCTTTAATATCGCCCGATTTCATATTCGCGATTGGCAGCGTTTCAACGTCGTCGATCGCACGATTAAATACCAAGATGGAGTGTCTTGTAACCCCGTGGAGGGAACGCGACGTTAATTAACGACGCGCGATCGACCGACGCGCTGTCTTTCGCGCACTTGTCGCGTTCGCAACGTAATCCGGAAGAGAACGAGTACGATCGGCTCGACGCATCCATTTGGCGATCGAAAAGGTTCGATGACCGTTTTATCTATTTTTTCTTTCCCCGTTTGGATTCAATTTTTACAAGCAAACGGTAGAGTCGTTCGCGGTGGTCAACGTCGAGGTTCGAGACCGTTCGTCGCGAGAAACGAGGACGACGCGGTCGAGCACCGTAAACGGTACGACACGATACGAAAAGTACAGAGAGAAACAAGGGGTGGTACTAGTTGTAAACATTTTGAAATCGTTACTTAAGACTAAGGCTGCGGCCAGCGTAACTTAAGGGCAGAGAGATCTTAAAATACGCGAACGAGCGCGATCGCTCGGTTCAATTGTGTGACTTAAACAGACAAACAAACAAACGAAAAAAAAAAAAAAAAAAAAAAAAAAAAATAATAATAACGTACTACAGCGTGTTTCATTAATTCTACTTTTTCTTTTTTCATATATCAGATGCGTGTCGAGTTGTAATTATACAGCGATACTAGGCGGTATGACGACAAAGCAGAAGTATTAATTTTTTTTGTTTTTTTTTTTCTTGTTACAAGAGAGAGACGGGGCAGATCGTACTGCTGTCATATACAAAATAAATGGAAACATAGTGGAAAAAAAAAAGAAAAAAACAGAAGTGAGTGACCGAGGCCACTACCGGCCCCGTTTTCGATGCACCCGTTGCAGAAAAATTGCGAAACGGAGGCTACCTCCTCCTCCCCACCTCCTCCCGTTTCGTCCATCTGTCCCCCGTTGCAAGCTGCGTTTTCGCGCTCCCGCGAAGTTTACCCGCCCCGTGGAATTTACATCTGTTCGCGTTGCCTTTTAACGTTCATCGATATTCGCGAGCTCGAAAATCCAGCGAAGAAAATCGAAAGACGTCTATGTTGCGTCTAAACCGCAATTGGCGGGTAGTTCCGACGCTTTCGGGTTGGGTTCTTTTTTTTTTCCTCGCCCAACGAACTCGAGAGTCTTCCGGCGAATCAAGAGACCTCGAGGCGTCGGTTTTTATTACCTTTTATCACGGTAGACGCGCAACTCCCGAGAGTACACCGACCGTTTTCTATTTCGGTCGCATCGCGTGTCGCGTTATGCGCGACGCGCTCTTCGAAATAATCCATTTAATGCGTTTTATTTCCGTGCGGATGGAAACGCGTACCGCCTCGAGTGCCGTAGCTACGGACGAAAATACCTCCGTTCGGCTGGCCCTGTAGCGGAGAACCACGTCGAAAGAAATTAGTTGGAATCTCGGAGAAAAGTTTGCCTCGGTAACGCGTGGACGAGCGGCGCTCCGAACACCGAGAACCGGAGGATAAGAAGTTTCTCGGCCGTTCTCGTCTCCCGATGCAAAGTAATTCTTAATGCTTTCCCCGGGGAGGGAGGACGTCGATTCCGAATTTGCGTAAACAGCGTCGATTTATCCGGGAAACAGATGCACCGTAAACGCTTCCCCCGGTTGCGTCAACGCCTGGATCGGGGGTTGGAGGGGAAGGATCGACGCGCGTAGAGAAAATCGAACGACGAGTTCGACGCGAGACCGCGCGCGCTCGGCTCTGCTCGGCTCGGCTCGGCTCGGAGAAGGGGACGAGTTGGGAAAGTTCGCGCGCGGCAGTTTTTCGGGAAACTTTCGTCGACGGAAAAGCAACCAGCGACTACGGGGAGCTAGGGGGCAGCGGCTGGGTGTTCAAAGAGGGTCGACAAAGGCCAGCCGTGGATGTTTCCATCGAGCAGAGGGCCGAATAAAGGGATCCGCCGCGGAGGATAAAGAACTTCCACCGCGCTGAGGAAAGCTGATTTATCACCACCGGGGGAACCGCTGGGAGGAAAGTACGGGGCGTACAGCCGGAAAAGCACAGCCGGTCGGGTTTAACGCGCGAAATTATTCCATCGAGTTCCACGCGCGAGACGTTTCCGCTCCTTTGCCGGTGAACCTCGCGCCCGGAAGGACCGAGCGTCTCGATCGTTCGGGACGGTTCTCGGCGTTGAAAGGCGATAATTAGGCCGGACGCGGGTCGTCGTTAGCGCCTCGTCGATTCGATTAGTCCGATAAAACGGCGCGTCGAACCTTTTATCGCTTATCCGCCGCGCGGAATCTACGCGAACGACTCAGTGGGAATAATTCATGCCCTTTGACGGGCGGAAGTGCACCCAGGGCTCGACTCGATCGCGTCTCGCTCGATGTAAATAGCGTTCAACGCACCGGTGAATCAAATCGTCTCGGGACGACGAACCGATTTCTACGTCGACGCGGTTCGTTCGACGTACGCGGCTAACCGCGACGTCTTTCGTCGCGTGGCACAATATCGCGCGTCACGGTGCATAGAACGCCCTGAAACGAGGACGAGGAAACGATGGATCGAATCGCGCAACGGATACCGACCCGCGTAAACTTTTACGAGGTGAATCGCGGGAAATAGGTGGAGGGTAAATCCATCGGTGCGCGTCGATACTTTCGATTTCCGCTCGCGAGAGCAAGAGGGAACGCGGAGGTCGAGTTTCGTTCGAGTTTCGATCGATTCGCGAAACCGGACGTTGTTGCTCCGAGCCACGCGGAAACGCAACGAGCCAGTTGGAAACACGGTGGATCCAACGCGTTGGATCGCTATCGAGGAGAAATTCAAGCTTCGCGCGCGAGACGAGCGTTTAATCGTAAAATCGCCGACGGGTTCGCGCCTCGAGGAACGCTCGGGAAATACACGGGCGATTAATAACGCTAAAGTCACCGCTCCGTCTCGTAAAAATACCGAGTAAAAGTTCCGCTTTTACGGTACGGATCCAATGGCTCGATGAGCGGCGTCGTCGGTTCAAGTCGGTCGGTTAGAAAAAGGCGTACCCACGGACTTGAATATTTAACAGCTTTCGCGGCGCAGACTTCCCCCGAGCTGAAATTGTACCGCAGCCCGAGCAGACGGACGAATTGGATTGCTCCGACGTTTACTATCGTTCCATTCGAGCCGTCGCTTACGGCTGATTAGAAAACGTATTCCTTTTTATGTCGAGCGTAAAAGGAGGAAAAGAGCCCGGCCTCTCGCCACCGTGTCGGCGTCGGTGTCGGCGGCGGCGGCGTCTCGTCCTGGCAAGGACCGAAAAGAAAAAAAAGACGTCGGAGAGCCGCTTTAATCCGGTCGAGTCGGGGCGACGATTAGCATTCGCGGAGAGAACCACCCTCTTTCTCGCACCGACGGTCTCCCCGAGCACGGAATCGCGAGATCGTGCCAACGGGGTAACTACCACCGCGCGAACTTCCTCGCGAAGCGTTAACCCGTAACGGAGAAGGACGAACGCGACTCGTAAATAGATACACCGAGCAGTGGCCCGAACAATCGTCCAATTTCGGGGCAGCGCGTGAACGTTCGATCGATACGAACGAGAATTGCTTCTTTTTCGAGACGCGCGACGAACCCTTGCGCGAGTCTCGCGGTCGTATCGATTCGCGAACGTGCGACGGCACGGAATAAACGGATTAGAGCTACCCGGTCCTAGCGGCGATCGGGGAAGAACGCGGGGAGAAACTCTCGGGGACGATACCGAGAGCAAAACTTCCAGCCGAGTACGATAACGAACTCGAGCCGGATTCGACCAGACCGGAGGGAAGGAATTCGACCTTGGAGGGTTTTACCGACCCGAGTTCTTGCAATTGCTTCCCCATCGATCGGAAATTCGAGAATACGCGGACCTATCCCCCACCGCGTAATACGCGACGCGACGCGACGCGACGCTCGTAACGCGAGTTGATGGATCACCGATCGCGGTCGGCCGATTTGTCATTTAATCGAGGGTAATCCTCCGACAACGAGATGGGTCCTAATGGTTCGAATAGTCCCGTATTCGTGGCCGCGACGGTACGATCGCTAGTTTGAAAATCGGATCGCGCGATGTTCGATGATCGTAGTTTCTATCTTTCTCTCGTTTCGTCGATCACGGACCGAGGGAAGCGGAGAGATACCTCGTGCGAACCGGACGGTCTCGAACGTCGAGTACGTCGGAGCCGTTCGTTTTGCATAATTTTCAAATTTCTCGTTCACCTCGCGGGGAACAGCGAGGTTCCTGCGCATCGAAACATTTTTTCCCAGTTCGTATCGGAATCGACGCGGTGGGAGAACGCGTCAGAAGAGAACCGTGCAAACGAAAGAGAGGAGTCGGTCGCGCGTGCGAGGCACCGCGCGGGTCGTCGGTTGCATATAAATCGGCATAAATTGTAATGCAGAATTCCGTAGTCCGTGCGCGTCGTAGGTCCGCGTTTAGTCAACGCGTCCGCGATTTCGCGTACGTCGCGAGCCGCTCTACGGGGAAACTGCTTTTCGCGGGACAAGGCGTCGCGTTGCACCGAATTCACTTTGTCCGGTTTCGTTTCCCTTGTTTTTTGCCCGACACACAAAGGAAGGGAAAGAGTTCGGGCGGACCGAAAACGAGGTTGTTGCTCGCGAACGAGCGGAAGGGAAGCCGCGATGCGCGCAAAATACGATTCCATCCCTCCTGCTTTTTTTTCCATCTTCGTACGTAAAGGGACCAGAAACAGGGGAAAAATAATTAACTTTAAGCCGCGTTCGCGTTTTACGCCGGTCCACGGTGTAGCCGCGCTCGCGCTCGCGCCTCGGTGCAATTTATTTACGTCCTATACGCGAAATTTGCGAGTCGCGCCGAACCTTGATGAACACGGCGAACGGTGCTCCGAAGGGACGCGACTCGCCGAATCTCGTACGCGAGGACAAACCTTATTTGCTGCGCGACGCGAATATTCCACCAGAAGAGAGGAATTGACCGTGGTAATCGTAAACGGTGCGAGTATCCCGTAATCGATTACCGAACGATCGGATTCCGCGAACGCGTATCGGCCAACTTAAGGGCGAATACCATCGTTCGGGGTGAAAAAGTATTTGGGAATTTTTTACGAGGAATGTCCGATAGAAATTTTTTTCCCGCGCTCGCGTTACAAGTACATTCTCCGAACGACGTTTCCACCGACTTTACTTCAAGAATGTACACGGAAAACGCAGACGCTCGCGCGCAACGTTGCTCGGATTCTCCCAGCGGTTGGCATCCAACGAAATTAGAATTTTTCGAATCTATCGGACGAAAAGTCCGTTTGGACGGCCATCGAAAAAATGTTCCTTTGGAACGAAGCCGGGCTCCTCTCGTTTCGTTACGAACGGCCAACAGAAACGTTCGACGATAAATCCGACGGCGAGCTCGTCGGCTGTTTATCACGGTGGAAATAGAAAAATATCTAAATGTCGATTACACGCGCTCCGTTCGGGACGCGAAATTCATTGAACTCGCGTCTGGTACAGGCGAAGGAGACGAATTTGATGGAAATTGCACGGAGCGAGAGAGAGCCTCTCCGGCCGAGCGGCGGAAATTTACGAGGCGCAGCCTCGATCCAGAAGCGGCCTCGTAATTCTTGGGATCTGTTTCGAGGACGCTGGCACGTCCAGGCCTCGACTCTCCAGGACGCGATATATGTTGAAAAACGCGGCACGACGATTCGCGGTGTCGGCGAACGCGATGGATTTTTCGATGATCTTTTTCACGCGCGGCTCTTCGGTCTTTTGGAACTTTGTTCGTTCGAAACGCGTTTACGCGTCGATCGATCTTGGATCGGTGCAACGAGAGGGTGTTGTAGGTTGTTGCAGTTGGTCGAAAGAGGAAACGAGAGAGACGCGTATTAAAAATTCCGCAACACCGTGCTGGTTCGAACGGTGTCCGCTGGACGAGGCTGCTACTGCCGAGCGTTCATAGCGTATGCATTAAAAACGTCTACGCGATTGGAAATTATTCTCACTATTCGGTCGCGGAGATAGTTTTCCCGACGTAATTGCGAGCGTGTTGTAAATATTCATGTACGTTTAATATTCATGAAATACAGGGTCCAACGGTGACATTCGATCGTGGATTTCTTTTCGGGGGCGTGCGTGCGTGCGCGTGCGCGCGCGCTCGTTCGAAATTCCGGTTCGTCGAGACGCGTTGCGCGCGACGATCTCGCGCGAGCGGAAACCTTCTCGGACGAGAAAAGATAACTATCGATACGGGCAAGTATCGCGGTACGGTTCGTCGAGCTCGAAGCAACGCCGACACGGCGAGCCCCGAGCGAGCTCCGCGCGAGATGCGCGCTAATTTCCATTAATCTCGCTCGAAGACAGCAGGATAATCGATAATATCGGCGGAATATCGACTTCCAATCACCGGCTCGTGGAGCGTGACCGTGTCTAGGTACCGTGTCGACAGGAACAAAGGTATTCATAATTTATGCGAGCCAGGCTGGAATCCATCGCGAGATCCGAAATAGCACCGTAACGTTTCCGTCACGAGCGACGCGGCCCCTCGATCGAGTATCTCCGATGCTCGAGGACCATCTCGAGAACCGGTACGATACTTATCGTACCGTTTGTTTTTTTTCAATTTCACCTCCGCGCTCGCTATTTTTCTTTTATCTCCTGCGCATACAGAACGGTACCACCGTTTAAAATAATAATAATAACAACGCGTCTTTATCGCGCCAAGATCCTACGATGCGAGCCCAGAGAGAGAGAAAAGAGGACGGTAATGGAATATTTACACATCGACGTAAAAATAGCTGTACTTTCGGTGCAAAAACGAACCACGGTTACACACCGCCATCGACCCGATCTTTGTACGATTCTAACGTTAAATTCGGACAATTTCGACCACGGTGGAGAGAAGTCTCGTGGAACGCGTCATCCTTACTCGCGATGCCTGACTGTAACGTCCGACCCGGTGTGCTCGCACGGGAAACCAAAACGGAGAAAATTTTATTCGAACGAGAGCAAAGGGACGTTTATTCGAACGGATGGTTAAACTTTTATTTCTCCGTTGCGACGTGTCACGTTCCACGATTCGAATTCTATGTGTTCGGTCCTCGAAGACCCGAGCAAAGATACACGCGACATTTGCTACGTTTCGTGGTCGATCGGAGCGACTCGGACGTTCGAGGAGTATTCGAATTAGCAGCGGAGCATCGTCGAGAAATAACAAAATACGCGTTTTGCTTCTACCAGCGCGATTGGCGCGGTTCGAGGTAGATTTGCGAGAGAAATCGAAAGACGAGACACGACGACGGGAACGAGGGCCGTGATCGAAGAAGGAAAAGATTTCAGCGAGGCTGGATAATGGTACGTAACGACGGAAGATGGAAGATTCGAACGGTGCGCTGGCGTCCATTAAAATTAAAGCGCCATTACGCGAACGCATCGGGTAATCCTTTCGAGGAACACGGTTGGCGGTATTCGGGGCTCGGTGTTACGCGCCGATCCAACCGACCAGAGAGGTATATAATGGGGAAATGGAGCCGGCCTAATGGCAGAATGCAGCTACACGCACGTTTTACCCGAAAATCCGCAATCCCCGGCGCAACGAAACGAATAACTCGTACCTTCGGATACGTGTGTCGCGTCACTTTGCCCGCTCGGAAACACCACTTTGCTTTCCTTTCGTTTTTTTCATTGTCCGGTCGATTCTCCATCGATTCGGTGACGCGAATTCTTTCGATCGCGATTAGATTCCTAACGATTAAATATTTGAACGCGGAACGTTATCGATGCGTTGCAAAGGACGTTGAACGACACTTTCGTAGATGAAAGAGCCTCGAAGAAGCCAAATCCGGAGGCGGTCCGCGAGGCGGAAATTTGGAACGCTCGCGAGAAGTTTCTGAAAAGCGTTACTCGGATAAACGTCGCGCTTGCTTGAAAAGGGACATTCCCAACGGGCGGTGAGGGGGGTGGACAAAGTATTAACGCGAAACGTTGGAGCTGTACGACGCGAGTTTTCAACTTTTCCCGTGGCCCCGATTTATCCACTCCCGAGGTTCGTGGAGCGGTTCCGTTCGTCGAGGTTCTCGATTGTCGTCGCGCGACCGCGCCGACTGTTTCGATTCCGAGTTTGTTTTTATTCCCTTCCCCACCATTTCTGGCTCGCGGTGAATATTTTCACTTTAGCCGGCGGCAGCGCTTCGAAATATTAAATTTCGCCGGAATTGGGGCGAGGTCCGTTACGAGGACCATTTTCCGCGTAGGAACACGATCGACCAACGCTCGCGTTCGCGTTCGCGTTCGCGCTGCGGTGTGTACTTGTAATTGCCGCGGCGGGTTCGGCGGCGAAAATCACCGGGGCGACGTCGTGCTTGCGCGATAATAACAATAACGGCGACGATAACGGTGACGAGGACGAGACCGCTCGTGGAGCAGCTGGACGCGAACGCTTCGACGACAAAAATATTCCGCGGCTTCGCCCGGATACGTTTTAATTAAAGGGCGTATTCAATCGCGAGCCGAGCGTTTCAACGCGGATAGAATACGGTGACGCGAGAAATTAACGCTCGACGGCGATACCCTTCTTTTTCGATTCGTCTCGTCGATTTTCACCGCGAGTCTCGCGTTTCCTGCGCCGCGACTTTCGAACCGTATTACCAGCGTACGCGTAATCGCGACCGGCGGAAAAATTCTCTAATTTCCGCACCGATCCGAGAGATCCTCCCTCTTTCTTGATATTGTTCTTCTCTTACGCTCGAACGCGTCGAAACGCGCGTAATCGTCTCGTCGCTCGCGAAATCCTTCGAACGAAGAACTCGTCTCGCGAAACGCTCGAGAAACGTTGAAATCGCGCCGCGATAACCGGAATCGAGTCCCGAACGTAAATGGCAACGAGTGTGTACATTACGCGGAATAATTCCGCGACATTTCCAAACTTTAATTATCCGTTACGCGGATTTCGTTCGCGGCTTCGCGCGTCATTTAATTACGCGCATAAATTCTCGTTACGGCACGAATTTGCTAGTTTCGGCGCCTATCGTTAGTCCGCTTCCACGCTTCGTAAATACGTTCGATCGACAGTTTGCGCGTTTCCGCGCGAACACTTTGCCACACCGGCGTCGAACCAACGGATATAAATTCGAATTACGCGAGTTCCGGTTGTTCGATGCGGTAATATCGCGTCTTTAGTGTGTCGCTCGAAACCAGTGGAAAGAAAGTAAAATTAAGCGGCGCGGGTACGCGGTTCAAAGGGAAGACGCGCTCGCGAGCGGTTATCCGACCGCTCTTAAAAACGATGTAACAACGCTAAACGCTTCGTTTGCACAATTTTGCAATCGTTGGTGAAGGTTGAGTCTCGTCCTCGGTGTCCCCGATTGTTTTCCTCGTTTCTGGTTCTTCGTCTGGCGTATCCGTGTTAATAATCGTACCGTCGCGCTCGGGCACGGAATTTTCCAGAATAGACGAGACGTCTTCGTTCCCGCGACTCTTCCGGCAGGTTCAACGAACAGCCCTCTCTCCGTTAAACGGTGTAATTCCGGTCTGGTTTCGAACCGGGAGAAGAATCTCGCGCGAGTGTCGCGTGTCGTCGAGGATAATCGTCGCACGGTTCGCGGAGTGCTCGTCGCCGCGAAACTTTGGAAAATAGTTTCGCTCGACGCGTGTCCCGTTCTTACCGAAGCTGGTTTCGAGCCGTGGAAATTCTACGGAGCCGTCGTATCCGTCGGAGGGATTCCAGTCGCCGCGGCCGCGAAACCGAGCGATAATTGTCGCGAACGTGACAACGGGGTGAGTCGGGTCCCTGTACACGAAGAAAACCCATAACGCGGCCCCACCGTGCGCTCTATTAACTGTCCAACTTGTCAAAGGCACCGCGAACTTTCGCGGCTTCGCGGCCATTGTTTCCAGCGCGCGGTCTCCGCTATCCTCGGTCCGTGAACTTCCGTTCGCGATGGCGGCTTCCGGTTATCGACTCGTCGAGATTGAAATTCTCGGCTGCCGGCCCTCCCTCGGCCCCGTACCTACCTTTCGACCCCCGCGGCACGAGATCGAAATATCTTCTTCCACGGGAGACACAAACGACCACGATCCTGCGAAACTTTCCGTCCGGAGATCCTCGCTGATTCGGTCCGTGCCGTTGGATCCCCGAATCCCGTGAAACTCCGCAATTGAATTCTTTCCCAACGTTATCGGACCGAGAACTTTCCAAAGTTTAAGGGGAACGCGCGTTAAGGGGAGCCAACCGATCGAGAGACGCGACCGTGTCGACGGTGCGAACGGAACGTGTCGCTGGAATCGTTTCGGCTCCGGTTCGGATACGTTCGACCCATCGAACTTACGCTCGAAATCGTCCGAACGATGATCGACGGTCGCGCGGAGACTCAGCCTCGAGTATACGTTGGACACGGACACGGACGCGATCGTGTCCGACGAATCAAAGGGACGCGAATTCCCTTGGTTCGAACATCGACGCTGCCCCGAACCCACGGGACCGGAAGACGTCACCGATTCGCGTAGAAATATTCTACGCATCAATTTCGGACCACGGACGAGCGGAACGGCACGCGGAGGGTTTCGTCTTGGAAACTTTTAAGCGAATACCTCGTCCGAAATAACGCGAATTAACTCGAATACGCAAAATGCCAGAGTGTACCGAAATAACAACGCATACGCGGACCGGGGGAATCGGTGCTCTTACGAGTTAACGTACCCGACCATAATTATCCGTGAAACCGTCTCCGGAAGATTTTCGAGACAGCGGAGAGCAAGTTGAAGCTGTCCCCGATGGAGAGAGGATTCCTAAAAATTCTGGAGATGCGCCAACGGAACGAGCAAAGGGGGTGCAGTTTTGCGGCGTGCCTCTGTCCGACTGCTAATGGAAACGTACCCCACCTACGGCCAGAAAATCTTGCGGATTATCCGGAGCTTTTTAATATTCCAGGATGTACGCTAATTTTAATAGAAACGCCGGCAGCCGAAGGCGAACCGCAACCTCGATTAAAGCGGCGCGACTCGATTCCGCGGGCGAAAACTTTTCCCCTATCCGTTGGAAATATTCGTCAGCCGGTAACCTCGATTCTCTACCTCTTTGTTCCTCTCCACCGTTGTCCGAGTTTGCGTCTTTCGTGAAAATTCGCGACACTCGACCGCGTCGAGACGGTCCTCAACGGGGGGTTGGGTAACCGTGTCTTCGTCAACGCGGACAAAAAAAAAAAAAGAACGACTTTTTTAACCCCCAAGAATTTGTTCGCGAGAAATTACCCGTCGCGTCGATTCGACTGGTTTTTCGCGGGAAAGGGCGGACGCGATACACGGTGGACCGTATAAAAAAATCAACGAACACGGCCGACGAATTAATTTCCACGCGCGCGTACAGCGTGAACGCGGTTACGCTTCTGCGCGATTCCAGTTCCGAACGATGATGGTCCGATGCGGAAATGGACGGAATTTTGTTCAATTCTATCCCATCGAGTAACGAACGATTCGTCTAGGACGATTTTTAAATCGCGAAAAATTGAAAAAATTTCGCGTTATCCGAAAATTTCCCCCTTTTTTCCGCGAACGAAATCCGGAAAAATTAAAAGGGAAAAAGAACCGGTCGGCCGGCCCGAAGATAATTTCGTCGGATGTACGTGCGCCAGATTTTCCGAAAAAATATTGAAAATGGACAAAGTTATTCCGCGGTCCGCAAAAACGTGTATTTCGAAAAAAATGCAGTTAAAGTTTAGCCCAGCCGCATCGACGTTTGCATACGGATTATCGTATTTTTACCATTCGTATTTTTATCGTTGATGCGATCTCTCCGATACGATCTTCCGACTTTTCCGTGTGATATTTTTAAGGGTTCGAGTCGTAGTTCCGCGCGGACGGGAAAATTCCTCCGGTTGCTTCGCGAAGCGTCTCGGGAAACAGGTAATTGGACGAGTTTTTGCGATATTGACCTCAAGTGGGTAAATTTTTTGGAAGGTATTTTAAAACGAGTTCGAATATCGGTGTCGCGTACGATCGAACGAGCAAATTGAAAAAGAATTCGTCCCGATGTACCGGTAGAGTTAACTCCATCGACGTTGCTCGCGTATAATGGAATTAACCGAGGCGTTTCGGCCGCGTTCTCCCTGCCGAGGCGTCTTCGACCCACGTTGCCCGCGGAATACAATTACTTTAATGCGCCTCCTCGAGGACCGCGCGGACTCTCGGGGCACGAGAGGATCCCCCATCGAGCACGTGAACCGTTCGAGGTTCGCGCCGCGGCCGGAAACGCTTCCTCGGGCTCGAATTCCAGCAGGATATTCGAGGAAAATCAC
This sequence comes from Ptiloglossa arizonensis, assembly GCF_051014685.1. NCBI lineage: Eukaryota > Metazoa > Arthropoda > Insecta > Hymenoptera > Colletidae > Ptiloglossa > Ptiloglossa arizonensis. The sequence goes on from NC_135056.1 coordinate 20,994,142, forward strand.
CGCCGGGTCTCCAAGTAACGAGCTCTCTCGCGAGTTTCGGCTCCCGATGTTCCGAGCGTTAGTTTCTCGCTCACGATTTTAATTACACGGGACAATCGGTGCGAGGTAGGCGGAAGCTTCGGGTTCTCGAAGCGTTTGCTTGTTTCTTTCCCCGGTTAAGTGGACGACAACGGTTCGGTAAAGTGCCAGGGACGCTTCTCTCCTCGATGGATCGATTAGAGATAATTGTCCGTAATCGAGACCCCGTTCGCTTATTCTTTTTTTTTTTTCTCTCCCTCTCTCGTCCTCGTTCCCGTAAAAAGGGTTACTCGACGCGCTCCGAAGAACGATCGACGATGTACTGGAAAGTTTCCCGGTCGTTCGCCGTCGTCGGCACGTTAAATTGTCATCGATTAATCGAATTGGCAACGGCCCGTTAAGTGGAGCCCGCTTCGATACGAGCGTTCCCGTCTCCGCGAGTGCAAAAGCAGAGAGTTATTGTACTTTCTCTTGGCTCGATCGCTCTTGTTCGCGTTCTCGTTATCGTCTCGTACGCGTGTTCCTATTTTTCACGTTTCTTCGCCCGCGAGTGGATCGTTGTTCCCTTCTTCTCTTCGACGCGCGCAACCTCGAACAGGTCCGTGTTCAACAGCATCGACGTCGAACCCGCAGCGTTTATTCGAACGTTACGCGTCCTATCTTAAAGACTCCCGAAGAATCGCTCGTAGTTCCCCGCTGCCGGAAGCGCGAGTCTTATCGGTGGAGGATTACGGTGTTCGGAGTTGGAGCGATTCGAAAGTAGAGAGGAAAGTTCTCGAACCGTGCTTCTTTCCCGTCCTCGGTGGCTTTGTTTCGCGGAATAGAGACGAACGGAAGTACGCTGCTTAATGGAAGTTCCGGATACGCTCCATTACAGATATTCAGCGAGGCTGTATTCGACCGCGCGAACCCGGCCGAGAAAGACAACCGGCTGGAACTGGGTTACGATCGCGAACCAACCAGCGATAAATCCTCGACTGGTAAGATTCCGCGGGTTCGTCGTTTCTCGCGGCGGTTCGGGGAATCCACGAGCGGAAAAAAAGTCGCAACATTGTCCGTGCTTATTTCGCGCGCTCTCGCGGCCGAACGCGCGGAACTTTGTCGAACGTTTCAAAGACTCGAGAACCCTCCCTCTTCCGAAATTTCGTTCGAGCGGTCGAATCGTAGCTCATCCGCGAAATTGTCCTCGCGAGAAGCGAACGACCCGCTCGGTAAACAGATAAATCAGAGTGACTCCGTGGCGCCCTGTCGCGCGCTGATTTTGCACTTTCCGTCTTGCCAGTTCGGACCTCTTCGACGCGGTTTGCCCGGTGAACGTCAAAGGTGGAGCCGAGACGAAGCACGGGGTTGCCTCGCGAATCGTTAATCGGGAGTTCCGGTGTCCCGCCTCTTCGTTTCGAAGCTCGTCGTTCCTCGAGCCCTAGGAGGCGTCGCTCCGGTTTCTCGGGCGGGTCGTACGGTCGTATTAACGACGTTGTACGGGTTACTGGGTTTTATTACGTTCCACCGAGTGGGTCCGCGAACGGAGACGAGCAGCTGTTCGCGGTCGAGGAAACGAAACGTTTCTTGGTTTCGGGGGCGTCTCGATCCTCGTTGATTTCGGGGAGCAGCGAATCCCGCGGTATCGCTAAACGATCCGCGGTGAACGAAAACGGGTAAACGCGTTCAGCGATCGCGAAACGTCGAGAGAGAAAAATGTCCGGCGTCGCGGCTAATCCTCGAAAACAATGAAACAGACGGAACGGCTGGCGTTCGAGATAACCGTGTTCGTGGACGCGAAAAAAGCAAATAAACGCCGGTGAACAAAAGAAAAACGGGGCACGGGGCTCGCGTAACAGGATTTGAAATCATTGCGGTTTCCAACGACGTTGCCAGCCCACGGGCTCGGTCGGCCGTAGCGGGTAGTTTTACTACCGTCTGACCGACGCGGACCGTTTCCACTGGCCGTGTACCGGCAGTCCCTTTACTGCCGCGTCGAGCGAGGCAGGAAAAGAACGGGAAAGAAAACGAAACCGGGCCAGAACCAGGACAACCTCGTCCTGGATAATCCTCCGGATTTATTCGAGCACTACTTTTTCGCCCGAGCCAGCCGCGCGAGGTAGAAAACTAGACAGAGAGAGAGAGAGACCGAGAGATAGACAGAGAGTACAAAGGGGCAGCCTTAAAGGTAGAACGCACAGTGGACTCGAGGGACTCACATTTTGCGGCACTTCACGGGCGGAACTCGCGCTGCAACGTGAGTTCCCCCTGTGCGATCCCGGAATCGGTTTCCAGATTCACCGAGGCACGCCCGTACATTACTCTCGGTAGTTTCGCGACCGCGGGAGGAAATAGGACGTAAAACGGTCGTATAGGAGAACATTAAGGCGGTAGCGGCGCTATTTCCTCGGAGAGTGTCGACGTATACCTCGCGAGGAACGCGAGGAGCGCGTGGCCACGCCGAGCGGGATCGATCGATCACCCGTGAAACATTTTCCCTTCCATCGACGGAAGTTATCTTCGACGCGGAAGGGAAACCCGTCGATCTGGGTCAGTGGAGCGTTTCGATAAAATTCGGACCGCCGGCGCACCGAATCCGCTCGTGCTCGACTCGGTATTTTTATGGCGGCCGGTTCGCGGCTCGTTCGAAATCCTGGCACGGAGCCAGCCTTCGGGGAATAAAATCGCGGCTCGGCTAATCGGGGAAAAAATTTCCTTCGAGGAGGAAAAACATTTTTTTCCTTCCGTCGCGCCGGCTGGCTGCTCGGATAAATTTTACAACGCGGCCCCGGCCACCACCGGTCTCTCGATTAATTACCGCGAGCCCGTTTTATCGTTCGACATCGGCTCCGTATCGTGAGAATGCCGCGAAATCCTCGTTCACCCCGATTAATTGGCACGATCTCCTGCGCCGAACTCTACGCGATTCGGGGGAGAAAACTATACCCCCGTGCGCTCTCCCGGACCACCGAAACGGCTGGAACGTTGCGGAATCGAGACTCGAGCGACACGGCTCGAAACGCGGTTCAACAGCGAACGATTTTCAAAAAACGGTAAATCGTCCAAGTTTATCAATTTTTTACGCGTTCCGGAGGTACAGTGCACGGTAAATCGCGTTAAATTTCCGATAGAACCGTTTCTTTTTATATCTACTTTAGCTTCGGGATGCATACGAGAGCACGGAGAGCACCTATTAAACTTTAAGGAGCGTTTTCACCCCGTGTGTTCGTTTATCTCCGGAGATCGTGTACCACGATCTTTGCATCTCGGCGTAATCGCTGCGCCGCGAAGAAATATTCGGTTCCCGATGACTCTCGAAATTCTTCGTACCTCGAACGTTCTGTTCTCCTTCTTACGGGGTCCCGGGACAATCTCGAGCCACGTGTTCGCTACACCGTTGTTTCGCGAACAACGTAGTCGTCGCTGCTTAAACGGGAATTAGAAACACACGGAGGGCAACGGAACTAGTTTTTCAAACGACGAGCTCCCCCGGGGCAATACGTGAAATATTTAATTCTCCGCTCGGCAGTTTGACAAAAAAATTTCACGAGACCGGATGAAACATTTCTCGGCTCGACGAGCTCGAGCGAGTTTAATCCCCGCAGCTAGCGCCCCGCGAGCTACCATCGCGGGGATTTTCTTCCCCTCTTTCGTCGGGGAGAACTCTCGTCTCTCGAACTCTCGTCGCGAATTTTCCAGACGTTCGATCGTCGCGATCAACGCGCTCGAGAGTCGCGGTTTCCGGCAATTATCGCGCGCCTCCGGAGGAAGCGATTTACCAATCCTCCCGTAATCTCGAGACGACTCCCAATTTGACGCGTCTGGAAACGCGAAGAGGAGAAGCACGAGGAAAAACAACCGCGATATTCCCGAGGATCGTCCTACGGAAGTATCCTCGTCTCTCGAACGTGGCCCTGGAAGTTGCTTCGTCGTCGCGACGTTCTTGCGCTTCCTAGGACGTGTTTCGGTGACGATCGCGAAAGTCTACGAGTTCCCCGCGTCTCCGTAGAATTCCAAGACACAGTGTTACCAAAGAACCGTGTCACGAGTATCCGAGGAACGAGCCACTCGAGGCGAATCGAAACAAGAACGAAGGGATCTCGGAGCGGATCCTCCCCAGATGCGCGGTTTCTCGCGCGATATTTCGCCTCATCGAGGAGCGAATCGTTCGCGAGAGAGGGTCACTCGCGATGCCGCGGGAGTATTCCAGCTCGGAGGATTTTACGGCCGAACGTATCTTCGATCCCCCGGATCTTTATTGCCCGTAATAGTAGAAAACGATGGCCACGCGCCGGTTCCCATGTAAATTCTTTTAATACCCTTCTCGAGCGTTTTACGAGCTATACCGTCCGGCATATCGCGGTAGGGAAAGTAGCCTCCGTCTCGACCTCTCCGAATCGGGGTGGCCGAGGATCTTGGCCGCGTAGATAAGACCCGGGTGCAGGGTCAAGTGGTCTTCGAATTTAACCGCGAAACGACCGTTCACGGTTCCCGCGTAAGCACGTACCGCTGTGTGCGGAACCCCGTAGTTGCTCCCACGGTTTACGACGACTGTATTTATGCCACGGGTACGTGGACCACGTCGAACGAGAACGTTTCTCGATACGAGCTCGAGCTTCGATTTTCCCGCTACGTCGAATTTTCGACTAGATCGATCTCGCCGGAAACGAAGCCTTCGTTATCGATTCCCCGTGGTTTTCGAGCAACTTTCGATCGCGGAATCGCGTCTCCGCTTTCGAGCCGCGGTTCTCGGCGTACCGCGACGCGTAGATTACGATCGTCGGCGACGAGACGAATTCTATCGGGGCGTCGATTCGCGGGGTAACGAAACGAGGGAACAACGGTGACGGTAAGACGCGGTTCGTTACTTCCGACACTTTGTCACCGTAGAGTGAAATTTCCGTTATCGGTATCGATGGTGCGTAAACGCGTCTCTCGGTACCGTTCGCTGAACGAGTGCTACGAGAAACGAAACGCGACGATAAACCACCACTCGCACGGATTCGACCGCGAATTATTACGAAAGTTTCGACGCCCTCTGTTTTAACGAAAGTTGCGGCAATTAAACGTCGTCGTCGACGCGTCTGAAAAGTTGGCGCGTTATCCTCGCGAAACTGCACGAGGGCCGCGAACAGTCCGCGCGCGTCCTCTATGGTAAACGTCTCGTTGACGCGGACGTTTTAAAGTTTCATAAATTGCGACGGTCCGCGGGGACAGGGGCGTGCACGGGATACGGTAAAACGGGGATTGAGGGGGAGGGGGCGAAAGGTGTCGCGGAATCGTCGCGCGAGCGCGGCACTTTTGCTTCCCCGGAAAACACGTATTCCCCGCGCGCGTGTCCCGAAACATATTTATGCGTTTTCACGCGACTGCATAAACCACGGGACTGACATTTTCTCGCGTGCGGGACGCATAAAGTATCCGGAGCGTTCGCCTTTTTTTTTTTTCCTTTTTTTTCTTTTTGCATTCATCGGCGCGGAATACGGTGCTACGCCGACGTGCCCGCCCGCGTCTTTTTACCGCGACGGAACGATCCTTTGCGGAAACATTCCTCGAAACGGTGGAGAAACTTTCTCGATCGATCCTACGACGAACAAAATTTGTCGCGGAACCCAATTCCGTTCGGATATAATTTTTCGACAAGTCTTTTGGTAGGGAAAGATAAAGACGAGGGAAGTCATTTATTTATTTATTTACGGGCGTAAACCTATCGATTTACGAAGAAAAATAACCGTAGTGCTTAAGTATAGAAAAAAGATTACAAAAGATTGTCCAACCGACGACGAAATTTAGCGAAATGTACAATCGGTCGAAGAACCAAATAACGAAAGTACAATACGGTATCCGATACTGTGGATATTTTTAAAATCAGAGTCGAAACGTTTTGCAAAACTGAGCTGCTCGTACGCCGCGTTACATTTTAAACGGAAGGAATAAAGTTACGTATCAGCGTAAATAGATAAGGTAAAACGAACGTGCTATCGAATAGGTCGGTTAAATTATTCATACACCGTGCAATGGTGTTCGTTGCGCACAAAGGATAACGTCTCTCATTTCGAGTCGGTCGTTCAAGGAGAACGGTTCAACCGCATTGCCCTCTGGTACGTGCTGCGTCACGGTCCTTCCGTCTCTGTACACCGAGCGATTACGTGCCCCGAAGCCTCGGCTTCTCGAACTGTATTAAACATCGCGTCGACGACCTTATTCGGACATTATCGTATCAACGGGCAAACCATCGAGATTCACCTCGACACCGTGCTTCGAGATTTTCCGCCGAGTCATCTTTACCGATCGTACGTCTCCGGTCATCTTTGCAGCGCGCGTGCGATAGGTGGTCGAGATAATCTTTGCGCTTTCGACGAGTCGCGAGAAAACTTTACCGTAATCGAAACAGATCGGTTAGCGTATCGCGGATCGGACAACTCGATAGATTTGTCAGTTCTTTTTTCCACGAGAGTCGCTTCGAATTTACCCTCGATCGAGAAAAAAAAAGAAAAACTGGTACCGCGGCATTGTACACCGGTGCGTTTTCTCGATTTATGCGTTGTAGTCGCGATCGGTTCACCGGCCCGTAACGCACGGGTTTCTTCGTTCGGTTTCTTTCTCCGACGCGCGAGCACGAAGGAAAAATTCCGGGAAGAAAACGCGGTCGAAACGCGCGCGGGGCCGACCGTTTCGATAAATTCGAAATTGCGTTTCGTCACGCAAACCTGGCCCCGCCGCGTTCAATTGAACGCCGAATTACCAATTCCCGCGACGATTTATGGCCCGTACGAAAAACACGGGACCGCGTCCTCCTATAATCGAGAGCAACGGAACGTCTCTGTCGTCCCAGCGACATTTTATTTTTCGCGGAGATTGCAATTCGACTCGTAACCGGCGGGAAATGGATTTATGATACGAGGGCCGTAACGAATACCGGCCAGCTACACGGAATAACAACGCGGAGGCCGCGGACGAAATAATGTTTTCGTGTTTTCTCCCGTATTAATTATCGAAACGAGGATATATTTTAACGGGCCGGGCCGCGATCCGGGTAATTAATTCGGGCGTCGAAAATGTTGCGTCTACGAGAACGAACGGTGGGAAGAAAATATACGCCGATGCGTGTCGCGTATCGAAATTTCGGCCGGAACCGGGACGGTTGTGTAAAACCACGGAAATTAAATTATCAGCTGCGACGGGAAGGGATAACGCGCGTTTAATTTTGATGCAAAATTTCCCATTCGTTCCCGACCGTGCTTGATGGAAATGAGTCCTGCGAGCGCGGAAAACGACAGGTTGTTGATTTATACGGTTCGTCGCAAATTATATCAACGAGGAGCTTTTTACGATTTATGTTGCGCGGCTCGTTGTATCGTTTATCGGTTCGCCGTAGAAATTCTGGGCTTCGCTCGCTCGTATTCTCGAGCGGGGGGCGCGCGGTCGTACGCGCCAGATGTCCCTGCGAGCGATCTAATAAATACTCGCGGAGAAATCGTTCGGTGGAATCGAAGTAATTCTTACCGGAGTAATTCTCGCCGTCGACGCTCCGCTCGCGAGAAACTTTGCGCCGCGTACGCGCGATCGTTCGCGACCGTTTCGAGGTGTCGATGTTCGGTGAAAATCCACTCGGTAGGCTTCGCGTTTCTTTGCTCGCGGCAAACGTCGCGTCGCGTAACGCGGGTAATTAAATTTGCGCGAGTGGTTCGAGTTCGTCGCGAAAAGATAACGAAGAAGTTGAACTCGCGCCAAGTTCTTCCGGAACGGCGAATCCGAGAGTAAGCACAAGCGCGTTAGAAAGACGGTTCATTCGAGGGGGAATGTCATCTTTCCGATTTCAAAGGACCGGTATATTTTTTTTCTTCAATTTCGAAAACGTCCTTCGAAAATTCCGATACGCTTCGACGAGACGCGCGGTACCAGGATTATCCCTCGCGGCATCGAGAGAAGCAAAGACGAGAAATAACCGCTCGGCTCGTCGAGGCGTCGAACGACGAACGCGAGTCGCTCGACAAACGTTTGCTCTCGCGGGACGAGCGCCGAGCCGTTTCCAGCCGGAAGAGGGTAATAAGGCAAAACGGAATACGGGAACTAGGTCCGATCGGGGCCTTAATTCCCGGCGTTCCCCTTTCATTTTTCCGTACGGCTGCGACCGTTTGCCATTCCCATCCATCGCGCCTCGTTATTAAGTAATATCGGGAGATTTCGTCTGCCGGTCCGACGCGCCGATAAAATTTTCATTTCGCGGTTCGCTGGCGTCGTCGACCGGTCGAAACCTTTCCCGGTATCTACGGTGCCCGCCACCTGGCTCGCCTCTTACTCACGGAAACTCGACCGCCCAACTTTCTGTGTCACCGAACGCCTCCCTCCGTCCCCCTCCTCTACCCTCCCGAATGCATCCCGCTTTTATCCGTGAACGCGCCAATTAATTGGCAGATTCTAGGCCGACAGGCTCGATTCTTTCGCCCGTGGACGAGCCAGATGCTTCGAGGAATTTTCCTCGACTTCGCCACACGGATCGACACGGTTTTCGAACTCGAGCGCAAGCTCGCGTCGTTTACCGGGAAAAACGAATCCCTTTCGATGTTTCGAGGCGCGTACCCCGCGCGACGAATCTTCGCGATTGTAATTTTCCTATTTGCAACAAGACCGTTACACTTGTGCGCAAATTTTCCTTTTCTCCAAGCGTCGGTTGCTAATTCGCGAAAAGATCGCTGGCTCGCGAATCCGAGTGTCTGGCGCCGAACGAATTCGGAGAATCGATTCGCAAATTAGCAATCGATGTGTAAAAAGGTTGCGGTAATTTCGTCGATACGCGTCTCTCGCACGTTGAATTTACACTCGAGGCGAGCGGAGGAGTCCTCGAGCGCCATCGCGGGAATTTTCGGTTCGCGAGACGAACGAGTTCGCCCTCGGTTGCGCACCCGCAACGGAATATTCGAATAATTTTTTAAACGGTCGAGAAAGGGGACCGAGGAGTTCGAAGAACGCTCTAGAAAGAAAGGATTTCCCTCGGCTGGTCGATCGTTCTCGAGTCGATTCGAATCTCGACTCGACGAAGTCGCTCGAGAGAGCACGTCGGCGCGTATCCGAGCCTCGACGCTTCGAATACAGTCGGTAAACACGATTCTTCGACGCGAAGGTTTTTCGTCTCGTTCGACGAACGTATCGAGTCGAGGTACCCTCGTTTTCCACGGTTCGTCTATTTCTCGCGCTTCGTCCGCGAAAATTTTAATTTCTAACGCGCAAACGAACGATTTGCACGAGAGGAGTTGGCTTCGTTTTACGAGCGAAACTTTCTCTACCGGCGAGCAAACATCGTCGTTGGTTCGTCGTCAAAGAGAATGTTTCGTGGCCGAAATACACCGGGAAATACGATTCCGGGGAGTCGTCGGTGATAGCTGGTTCCTCGATGTTTCGAAGTACGCGCGGCTCGCGTCCATGAAAAACGAAACGTAAGAAACACACCGATGCGAAATGTTACCGTCGTTATCGGGCCGTGTCGACGATACGACCCACTCTTGACCCTCGAGGCGTACCGTAATTACGCCGAAATCTGTACTCGACGCGTTCGATGAATCTCCTCCGACCGGTGCATCGAGTTTCCACTCGAGCCTCGAACGCATCCCTCGAAATCGACTCGCTCCGAAACACTTCCCATCCGCCGCGTCGTTTCCCCGTTTTTCGTTTTGTTTTTCTCACGGTCACTCGAAAAACCGACCGACCGTTTCCGACTCGCTTTCGAAACGCGTTTCCCGGCGCTCCGGTTTTTTCTATTTTCAAATCGGGAATCGCGGCGAAAAATTAATTAAAATTCGTAGCGCAGTCATTAGCCGACATAAAGAGTTTTCGAGCCCGTTGAAACACGGCGTTTTGTCTCTTCGATGACGAGCGAGGCCGACGCTTTGTCTCGCTCGTTCGACGGTTTCGAGAGGAGCCGAGTTCGCTTGGAAAAATTGCAAACGGTCGTTCGTCGATACGATGAAAATCGATGTAAATTAAATCGACCGTTTCTAGTCCCCGTTGTTCCCGCGTTTGGTCTCTTCGAGTCTCGTTTCCGCGGAGATCGAAGAGTCGACTCGCGAGTAAAGAATCGAAAGTCGAATCGCGATCGGAGGTAGGAGAAACGGGCACGATCGAAGCGTAAAATTGTCCGTGCGCGAAACTCGCCCGTACGCGGATCGTCCCCAACGAAGGATCGAGATCGGTGCGGGGAACGAAACGTTCTTGTAGCGTAGTTGAAAAAAAAAAGAATAAAAAAAGAAAAAAGAAACGAAATAAAAAGAGAGCCGAAAAAAAAGGGGAAAAGTATTTTACAATACTCGCGGACGTATCGTGCACCGTGACACGTTACATACTATAAGTTTCCAATTAATCCGTTCGATCGGACGAAACGATAGCGTAGGGGCGAGGGAACGAAGGGTAGGGGATCGGGCGGGAAATTGGGAGAGGGACGGGAAAAAATGAACTGGAAAAAACGAGGAAACCGATGGGGACAGTACGAGAGGACTTTAATGGATGGGAGTTTCCGCGGCGTAATTGGTCGGCCGTGAACGGCTCGTGGAATGTTTTCGCGTCCGACTTCCAACGCCCGCGCGCACCCCTGTCGTCCTCGCGACTATTTCCGTTTTCGAGCATTTTCAGGGGGGAAAGGGACGGTAGGGGTAGGTGGAAACGAAAGGAGCGAGAGGTCGGCACGCGGCGTTTCGGCACGTGGACCGGTCGCGTGCGTGTTCGTTGATTTTATTTCGATGAAAAGCTATCGGGGCGGGTATCGTACGTGTTACCGGGCGCGGGTGTTTGCTCGGACCCATAATTTAATACACGTCCACGTAGGGCCTGGCTCGATATCGGGGAGAGAATTTTATTTCCACGCCGTGCACCGTTTCCATTTGTTTCCCGCTGCTTCCCTACACTCGCGGAGGATACGGACGCGCCGAACCAACGGATAAATTTCGGTATAAACGAAATCGATGCAACGAAATTTATCTTCGGTACCGAGCGTCGAATCGAGTCGAAGAAAAATTGAATCGTACGATCGAAACTCACGGTTTACGGTTGCAGGATCGTTCGATCGCGTGGGCGAGGTTTCGCGGATCGGTTGGACGTTAAGAGCGAGGAAATCGATCCTCGAGGCGAACAAGAAGGGACGACGTATTTCGTTTACGGCGTTGACGAACCCGAGCGAGGATCGAGGTTACGATGCGCGAGCGATCGCGAGGTCGTTTCGACGAAAGCTCGATCGCTGCCATGGTTTTCATCGGATTTCCGCCCGGGCTTACGAGCCGGCCAATCCCCTTTTAATTGGGTTATTAGGCTCCCATTAAATCGGACACGCGTGGCCACCGGCGGCAATCGCCTCTACGTACGAACGTTCGCTTCGCAAAACACCGAACCTAACGCAATTAAGTCGGCGATCAGGAAATCGCGATCGGGTTGCCGGAGCTTTCGACCTAAATAGTTAATAATTGCCCGCCAACGTCCCGCTTCGTTCTCGATTCCCATCGAACGGAAAATTGCACGATCGGTGGAAATTCGTTTCGGTTTTTCGATAGCCGCGCGATTAACTTCGAACGAGCCGTGGCATCGCGAAATTCTTCGTTAAGAGGTACGGAGGTGCGCGCCACGTCGCGAAAAAAGAATCTCGGATAATCGTCGTCCTCGGAGACGTTCGCCAGCGCTGGAAGTTTCGAGATATTTCGGTTAAAAACTACCGAACGCGCGGAACTGGAATTGTCAGCGTTTCGAAATCCAGTCCCCTCGGAAAATAAAGTTATTTTATTCGGTAGCGAGGTTAATTCGAAACGCCGGCCACGCGGACGGGACAAAGTGTCGATCGGACGCGCGACCAACGTTGGGAATACGATCCATTTCCGAATATTCGTGTTTTCACGGATTCCACTTTCCGCGAAAAAAAAGAACCGACTAAAGAAGCGTAAGATTCGTCAATTTGCGAGACAGATTTTCCCGCGGGCGCGACCCCCCGCGGTTTGCACAGCGAACGGAAACGAGAGGCAGAGAATATTTTTCGTCGGCCACGGACGCGCCGAGAACGGTATTTTCCGGGAGAGCAACGCGTCCGGCGAACGGGCCGCGAATGTTTTCGAATATTCGATTCGCACGGTGGACACGCCGTGGAACCGGCTGCATCGATTTTCTATAAAATTACCATAAGACTCGCGGCATCGACAACGAGCTCGCTCGTTCGTTCGAGCGAGCCTCCTTCGAAATAATCGGCCGGTGTGTTTAACCGGGCCTTTCCTCGGCTCGTCTCGATTCGTCGAACGAAGTCGTCTCGAACTCCTTCGAACGGGGCTGGAAAATTTGCTCGCGAAGCGTTCGAGAGTGGATGGTAAATTGGCGCGCGGGCCGATTCGTTCGATCGATCGAGAAACCGTGGATCGAGCATCGACGTCGAGAGGTCCGCGCGGATGGTCCTCGTTCGGAGCGTTACCCTCGAGAACGATGTAACGAGAGAACGATGAAACGGCAACGAACGCGGAAACGGGAACAGCGTACAGAACAACCATGGAAAATAAGAATAAACACCAAGGACGACGATTGCGTTCGCTCGACGATATCCGTGTTTCGCGTTCTTCTCGCTGGGACGCGATAAGGTATCTGCGCGTGCCGACAATGTTCTCGAAGGACTACCCTCCCAACGGGAGTTCATTTCTCGGTGTTTAGTCGAACTCGATGCTCGGATCTTGTCCCCGATAAAAGTGCGTCGAACTCCAGCAACGAAAGCAATCCGAGAGGGAAGTTTCTCGCAATTGCCGGAAACCGGAGTCCACGGTTCTCCGAGGGTTCGAGTGCTACGAACAGCGTTCGAGTGCTCTGCGTCGATCCTCTTTGTTTCGTTCGAAACGTACGATCCAGAGTGGTATTACGATACACGGTGAACCGAACGACGTACGCGTTGTCGCGATCGTAATTACGTAGGAATCGGTGTTCCCGAATATCCGCGAGGGAAGTTTGCTAGAGAAAGACGTCCCTTCGGCCAGTCTCGGCGTCGAAAGCAATATGGTAACTCGGTACCGAGAATACCCGCGATCTGGGTAAACGCGCGAACTTGCCGCGCTTCGTTTCGAGCGTATCGAGAGCTTGTAAAGCTTTCAGCTTCGCGGAAGTTTCAGCGTTGAGCCAGGACCGGTTCCCGAAGGAGCAACACGTTTTTCCACCGAAATACCCACTTCCGACCTCCGACCCTCGTCGTTCGCCGAGCAAATTTGATCGATAAGTATTACCGTCGCTCGCGTACCTTTTTGAAATTCCGCGCGGGTTACCGCGCCGTAAAGAATCGGACGAGAGGCAGGAGGGGACTTGAGTCGATTACGCGAGTCCCGAACGGGCCCGCGTCTTACGTTTCGCTCGTTTCCTCTCGTACAGCGACCGAGTTTCTTTCCGACCACGATTCGTCCGCTTCGACGCGACGAGAAACCGACGATTCTCGAGGCGGATCAATGGCGAGTCGAGGAACTGGGGATCTCGTTGCCGATAGGAACGTTCGCTCGATCGGTGAAGGGTTCGGGTACTGGACGAGCGTTTAACAATCGGTGGAAATGAAATTTCGAGCGTTTACGCGGCGATCGATGAACGAACAAAAGAGCACGAAGGAAACGCAGCCGGTGGAACGAACGGTTCATCGACTCGTCCCTGCCATTTCGTATTTCAACGGTCGGTCGGTCGGTCGGTCGGTCAGTGGTTCGCTCGCGCTATTCGGCACCGGTGTTGTTTCCCCCTTTGCAGCCCGCCCCTCGCAATTACCGTTTTACAATTTTAATTAATATCGAATCGCGTCGTCGGCGTAAATTTCGCTCGAGAGTTTTCGGTAAACAAGTGGACGAAGGCGGCCACGTTACGGGACTCGCGCTCGTCCGCGTATCTAATTAATAAAAACACGAACGGGCTCGATGGTTCGTTCGGGAGCGAGGCGAGGCGAGGCGAGCGTTCGATATCCACGCGCGAATTAACGCGCGTACCGGGCGAGTTACTCGTCGAATCGTACGTGCCTGTTCGTAGCAGAGGACGCGAGCGGGCGTTATCGAGGCGACAAAAACTCGATGACAGGAGGAGAGAGGAGTTTGCTCGTTGTCGAGGGGTCGGTCCGTTCGTTCGGTTTCGAGTCGGCCGCGGCCACGGCCGCGTTCACGCTCCTAATTGAATCCATCCCGTCGATGATCTACGCGTAATGCACGCTAGATGCGAGGTCGCGGAAAACTCGCGCAACCGATGCGCGGCTCGTGCACGGGACGCGGATCGTATCGATCCGAGGGAAAGCTTTCGTTCGAGCCGGCGCGTTCATCGATGACTTTCGGGCGTGCGGCAGGGTTCAGCCACGCGCAACGCGAGCTCGAAAGGCTTCCGAGATGGTATTGTCTCTCGTCTAACGTCGCGAGGACGCGCGCGGAACGCTTCCATCGAGAATTCACCCGATCCGAAGCAGCTACCTCCTCGAGAACCGTGTTCTCCGTTTCGGGTAAGCAGGTTTTCGTACTCGACGTTGCTCCAACGTCTACCAGGTTTCTCCGTGCATCGGTATAACCCTAATCGCTTCGAAGAGAGAATCGGGATCGAGAACCTTGCTACCTTCCAAATTGTTCCCAATTTCGCTGAACGAATTCGTAACTCGAAAATACGAAATTTTTTACCAAATATGTACCGGCTCGATGTTCTTCTTTCAAACGTTTCGATTAGCTTCGCTCGTCAAAGTCGCGTCGTTCGTACGAACGTTCGGAGTAAAACGGGAGAGATCGAATCGCTTTCCGTCTATCGTCGCAACTCTTCGATCTTTCCTCTTCGGGACGAACGCTGCCGCATCAACGGGCACTCCGTGTAAACCGTTCGCGACGGTAAGAGGTTTACGAAGCACTATGTTCGACGAAACTGCGTATTACGGCAATAAAACGGATTTCTGTATTCATGGCCGTGGCCGGTACGGAGCGTAAAGCATCGAATCGCCGAAACCACCGGCTGCGAGCCTCGTAGGGTCGCCTTTGTACCGAAGAAACGACCGGTGGATCGTTCATCGCTCGCGAGATTCCCATCGCGCGTGCTTCTCTCGAACGTTTTCCTCGCGACGATTCGTGCACCTCTCGGTCGTGGACGATCGTTGTCCGGGCGAATCACTGTGAATTCGTCGAAGAGATCGCGAAACGTTCTCCGCGAGAGAAACCGACGATACGAGTTTCATCGATCTCGGTGATCCGCGCGGTACGCTCGGTGGTTCTCGGTTTCGACTTCTCGGTTGTTTCGAGATATCGCGGACCGGAGCGAACGGTCGCAGGTGTTCCGCGACGTAAATTTTCAGCCACGGAAAAACCGCCAGGACCGGCGAGCATAATTTGCCACGGCGAGACTAGCGTTCCCTACGCACACACGCGTTTCGTCCGCGCGAATGGGACTCCGGTGCTTATTTAAGCGGAGTTTAAGTGGCTGGTCGCTTTCGCTCGCGGCTGCACCTGCACCGTAATTGTCCCGATATTTGCCCTGGCCCCTGGCCCCCGGCCCCCGGCCCCACCGGTCCCGTTCGAGTCGCGGAGATTATTTATTAATCGACCCTAAAGTCTGGCACCAAAGTGCATCCACCCCGGTGGTTTTCGGGCCGGAGCTCGCGCGAGCCACCGATGTTCCTCGGCTCGTGAACGCCGATGGGAGGAGGAACTTCAATGGGGCGATAATGAGCGCGATAAAAGAGAGTACTTTCGAGAACGGAGCGGCGAAACGTTCCGATTTCGGGATAGAACGGGAAACGGGATTAACGGACGCGTTTCGGATGCCTATCGCGCCCCACTCGATGAAACCTGGCCTCGTTGTAAACGCGTTCCGCGAACGGGGTTCGTCGATAAACATTGTCCAACAAATTTCGATGTACTTTCGAAGCACGCTCGCGCGTTGTCCCGCGCGTGAAACGCGTTAAGAAACGAACGGACGCGCGCCTGCTTCCAAAAACGGGTTGCTCGAAAAATTTGTCTCGCCCGCCAATGGTCGATTCGCGTTCGATCATCGATACTCGTTCGAGACCGGATCGTAGAGAATTTTTCGAACACTTATCGTCTCGCGCGCGAAACGCGTTAGGAAACGAGCGGACGCGCAGCCTGTTTCCGAAAACGGGTTGCTCGAAAAATTTGTCTCGCCCGCCAACGATCGATTCGCGTTCGATCATCGATACTCGTTCGAGACTCGGAGTCGCGGAGTATCGAGAGACCGGATCGTCGAGAATTTTTCGAATACTTATCGTCTCGCGCTCGATATTGCGCGCGTGCCGTCGCGTCGAGCCCGATGGAATATTTCCAGGGAACCGTCGCGCTTTCAATTTCGCGACCACCGCCCCGCCCCGCCGAACGGAGAATTCTTGACGGACAGCGATTTCGGTTTTTCGATAATCGGGGATCGCGTCGATATGCAAATTCCCCAATTTCGTCGAAGCAGCAAGACGAAGCGGCCCGGAGAGGAATAAATCACGGACGAGAGGTTGGTTTCGATCCGACGGATTTATCCCGATAAATTCCGACGGTCGCGAGACCCCGATGGAACAATGGGCGCTGAAAAAACGATCGACTCGCGCCGGGTGTCTCCTCGAACGTCCACGGAAAACTTTTCCGTGGGAAAAAATTTGTCGAAAAAAATTGCGCGAGAGCGCGAGAGGGTAATCCGTGTATCGGTGTCGAATTCGTACGCAAGCCATCGGAGCGCGGGGCTCGTTCGCATTACCCCTGGGGGAATTTAATTAAAAAGTTGGTTTAAAATACGCAACTTTTTCGAAGCCGAAAATATCGAAGTTTCCCGGGGAAATTTGATTTTCGAATCGATGCAGC
Source organism: Ptiloglossa arizonensis (assembly GCF_051014685.1). Classification (NCBI taxonomy): domain Eukaryota; kingdom Metazoa; phylum Arthropoda; class Insecta; order Hymenoptera; family Colletidae; genus Ptiloglossa; species Ptiloglossa arizonensis. Next base: position 21,010,938 of record NC_135056.1, read on the forward strand.
GTCGTCGCTCGGTTACGTTTCGTTACGGGGTTTCGACGTAAAAGTGTCTCTCGATTTTCTCGCGCCGGTATTTTTTTCTTTTTTTTTTTTTCCTCCCCCCTCGTTCCACGTTCCCGTGAAATTTTAACACCGCGTCGGTTCGATCGTGGGTAGAAAACGGAAACGTCGCGTCGTGCTCGTGAAATACGCATCAAGCGCGTCCTGCTCCACAATTATTCACCGGTTGTCCCGCGCCCCGCCATCCTCGCCCCAATTGCGTTTGTATTTTCGGAGCCGATTCGCGTTTCCGTAATTCCTCCCGGGCGTATTACGGGCTTTGAATGCGCCTCTGTGCGTCACGACGCTCTGTTCGCTTCGTTCTCGCGCGAAAGAAATTCGTCCCGTGGACTTCCATCGAACTCGGGACTGATTCTACAACGATCTTCTCGATCGTTGACGTTTGTTTCGTTCGCTGGAAAGTATTCTCGATCGCGTGTGCTTCTCGTGGAAGTCGTTCACAGCGATACCGATCTCGTTGCGGCGTCGCAAACGGCAAGCTGGAAACGTTATCGGAAACTCGCGAGGAACGAACGGACGAACGCGTTAAAATTTAGCGACGATGAAGAGGTATGGGGCGCGGGATAAAGGTCGTTCGTTTAAAGGAAGAAAGAGTGGCTCGCGAACGAATCTCATCGGGTAAAAGAGCAAAGTAGCGGGCCGCCGTGCACGAGAAAGAATCGTAGCGCTCTACGGAGCGAAAGATCGGAACGAATAGAAAGGATTTACCTCGCTCCCTGTGCAAGCAGTTGCCGCGGAATTGGTAATTGAAACGTATTGTACGGAACGAAGCGTATTACACGGATGCTCGAACGCTTCGAAGACGCCCGGCGACTGCGAGAGACGATCTTTATCGCGACGTCCAGCTCGGAGAGGGTAAATCTCGCGTCTACGGAGAGGGATCCTCTTCGTTTTTAATTTTTTCTCCCCCGAGGGCCACAGTTTCGCGAATATTCGATCGCTGGGAAATTCATCGGCCTGTTCGCAAACTCCCTCGGGGGAGAAGGGTCCCGGCAAGTAGTAAACACTGTTTACTAAACGGAGAGACGACCGTGGATGTACACTGCCCGTTGGACGAATTTTTACGCTCCTCGGGTACGTTTCACGATCCACTTTGCGCATCGAACGTGTGTCTTGATTTCTCGCGATCGAACGCGTCTTCCGGTATCGAGTTCCACGATCGACTTGGTAAACCCTTTCTTTCATCCTCGATCGATCGCGAGAGAACCGCGCCGATAAATCGTCCCGATAAACCGGTGCTCGTTTGCGCTCGGTTCGCGCTCGTCGGAGCTTTTCGATTTCTCGAAGGCGCGAGTCAAAAAAAGGTTTCTATTCTCGTTATTGGATCGAGCTCGCGGGGAGTTACTCGAGACGATGGAAACGTCGCGACGTCTACCGTTTCGATATCGAGCTTTCGAGCGAACTCCTGCGTCCTGTCGCCATCAAGGTCGAGCTGACGTTTTCGCGACAAGGTTCCAAATTCGTTGGAAATTTTCGCGAAAAAACCCTGAAATTTCGTCCCTCCTGGTTTCTCTTTCCTCGCGATAGTTACGCGGCAACGACCCAAAGGAAAAGTTTGCAACGCGGAACAACGAAGAGCGAGATTCTCATCGCGCGACAGCGTCGGATCGATTAACGAATTTCGCGAATCGGCGCACATCGATCGAAAAATGGTATTTCGTCGTAACACGGTGTTGGCTCGCGGTAGGAAGAAAAATAAGCGCTCGGCTCGGTTCTCTCGGTTGACGTTTTCAGCGAGGCAAGGTTAATCACCGGACACCGCGCGCTGCGCGTATCATTTTTTTTTCTCGGTATCTCGGCCGTGGTAAAAAATTTTGAACCGACAGCGGGTACTCCGGGGCCAGGGAGCGGGTTCGTTCTTCCGCGCGATCGGAGTGGGTGGAACCGGGCGGAACCGGGCGGAACAACGCGGAAGGGCGAGCACCGTGATTCATTTCCAGCATCAATCGCGGCCGACGCGCGTGCAAACACGCATAACTCCTCCGGTTCGTTGGTTCCTTCTCAGACACCCGGTGCGCGGGAAACTCGATTCTTCGAGGATGCGAGCGATACGTTATCGCGAACCGGAACGAGTCGACGAACCGTGGGACGCGCTCTGGGACGAATCCTTCGAACGGGACTTTCCATCGACGGAACGCGTCGCTCGAGACGTTAAACGCGAGTACAAATATACCGAACGATACCAACCGTTCACCGGAAGATAAACGAGACGTACTCGAATCCATTATCGAACCGATTTCTTTTCACCCGTCGTATTTTTTCGATTGCCGCTCGACGGGCTCCGTTACCAACGATTTCGCGTCTACTCCGCTTTCCGCGTTCCTCGATCGTTCCACGCACATTTTTATTTCCCCCGGGTACCAGCGACGACCGAAAACGTTCCCTAGACGCTAGAAACGCGTCCAACGGCAAACTCTTCGACGCGTTCGCGAAACGATCCGCGTCTTTCGATTCCGGAAAGCCACCGGACGCGGCTGAAAAACCACCCTCGCTCCCCGTGGAACCACTCGACGGTTCAGCGATACCTCGGGCAACGAGCGGGAAAGCGGGAAAGCGGGAAAGCGGAAAAATATTTACTCCTCCCGACACGTTCCGACGACAAAGGGGTACAGGAGCAACAATGAATAATGCATATTCGATGGAGCACGGCGTCGTAACCGTTCCCGTTGCACCCAGGGATCGTTCTATCGCATTATCCCGGGCTCGCGACCCCCTTTTATTACCGGACAGAGTGCAGCTATCTCTTCTCGCGAGAACGCGAGAACGCAGGGGAGGGGATCGCAAACAGGAAAACGCGTTTTACGAGGTTACGATCGGGAACGGATCGGTAAGTACCGGCTGGTCCTTGAACGAATCGAACGACGTCGATGCGACCCGATCCGATTCGATCGAGAGCAACGTTGTTCGGTCACGGATTTTATTACCCGTTCCTCGTTTCTCCGCGTTACTCGCGACGGCTCGTTTTTTTGGATACTTCGACTATCCGCGACGCGTCGAGCGGAATCGAAAGGAAATTACGAGGTTTCGCGACCCGGACGAAACTCGTTCGCCCGATGAATCGTCGGTAGCGATCGACGAGAACGATCGACGTCGCGGAACATTTCGCGCGTCTCGTCTCGCGATAAAACGTCGAAATTTATTCCCGAGGTTGCGTTTACGCGGAGGCTCGGCCGTCTTCCTCGCGAACGACCGATCCCGACGACTCGATTCAGCGTTGTCGTCGCGGTTATCGTCGAAAACGAGCAAACATACGCGAAGCGATTCCGACGAGGCACTCCGGTTCCGTCGCCTGGAAACGATCGATTCTTTTTGTCTCGCGCTTTCCTAAACTCGATGCTCTCGAGAAACGTGCTCTCGATACCGTTCGCGAAAGGTGACGGCCGATACGATTCCTCGAAAACGTTACTTGCGATTTACCTCGACGTTTTTCCACGATTCTCGATGTCTCCTCGATATTCGAGGATACGGTAACGGAGCGGATCCAGCGATTTAACAATTCCTTTTTCTCTTGTATTTCTGATAACTGCAATCGACGGAATCGTGTCAACCCGACGAGAGGACGTTTCCTGGTACGTCTCGCGCAACTTCGACCAGCTACTACGAAACGACGTACATGCACGGTCGCAAAAGTGTTCCCACTGCTACCAAAATCGTGCACGAGTACGTCCGCGGGGTTTTGCGTCTTTGCTCGTCTCTTTGCGAAAAATTCACGGAAATTTTCTATCTTTGCGTACTCTCGAGGCGAATTCGACGCTTCTGGACAGCTGTAACCGATACCGCGACATCGTCCTCGATGCTCCTTTGTCGAGATTCGCTCCAGGAACGTGCTCGCGATCACGTGCGGACCTGTCGCGAATTTCTCACCGAGAATCGATCTATCGTCGCTCTGTAACGCGCTCCCTATGAACGGGACCATCCACGACTTCCACTATGCCCTTCGATGGCACCGCAAAGAGCGAAAACGACCTAAAAGCGCGTTCGAAGGGCTTGTCCTTTCTCTCGGACGGTCCTCGACGACTTTCGATTATTTTTTCTACAAAAGAAAACGCAGAACGTGGTAAAATTCAGCCTGGAGCGGATCTTCGAGACGTCGGATCGACGAAAGTTCCAGGGAAAGTAGGAACGCGGCAAAGACCGTAAACGATGGACGAATATATCTATATATAAGAACCGGTGGACCAATTTTCGCTGGAAATTTTCTCTTTGTCGGCCAGCGTCCTCGAATATCTCGCTGCACATATTGGACCGAGAGGTACGCCCTAAAGGGAAGACACACCGGACGAAATATTTTTACAGGACGCTCGATAATTTCGTTCGCCGGGGAAGAAATTGCAGAGTATTAAAGAATTTTTATCTTCCCTCTGGTTTCGCGGATGTCGAGCAATATCGGTGCGCGTTCGTCCGGTTGCCGCTTTGAACGAGGGGTTCGAACGACGTTGCCTCGGAGATGTCGAGGAACTTGGCCCGGTGGTAGACCTTTCGCGGAAGTTTCCCGAAGGAACACCCGGAAACGCGATCGACGCTCCGTTTATCCCGTAGAACGTTTTCCGAGCTCGACGAGGGATCTCGTTGATTCGTTTGGTGGGTGTCTGTCGATTTTCACGGGGACACGAAACCGCATCTTGGATACCGAGTCGCGGCTTCTCGAGGACGTCGTCGAAAGTTTCGCGACACCGGGTCTCACCCTAAAATTTCATTATTTCCCGTGGCACGCCACCGACAGGATGGACTCTCTTCGAAGCTGCGGAAGGTGGCAGGGAAGGAAGACGGGCGACCGAAACTGCGCTGCACTTTTCCCCCTTCGATCGTTCTTAATGCCTCGATGGAGGAAACTTGGGCGGCTCGGGGTTTTTCTTGGCTCGCAACGCCTGTCGCCGAAGGTACCGATGCCCTCGGCTACTTGGAAATAATAAAAGAGACACCGAAGGGGGTGGGTCGGGAAGGGCGGTCTCTGGAAGTTTCCCGATATCGTTCGAGGACAGAATGCCGGTGGGCGTTTCCCGGTCCCTGTAACTTCTCCTTGTCTTTATCGGTAAACAATGTTTTCCACCGTCCTCGACGTCGCCCACCCGGTACGGGCGCCCCCCAGCCCTCCGGCTTCTTCCGTTTTCTTTTTTCGCCCTCCGTTCTCCTCGTCGTTCTCCCCGACGCCGCGCTTTTGTCTCGAGGATTCAATTACTCGTCGCGTTACCGTGCCGAAACGACCCGCGAACTTTTTTAATTAATACCGCTAAAATTTATACGTCACCGAGCGTCTTGGTTCCCCTCCCGTCGGCCGATTCCACGATGCAACGGAAGAACGATAGAGCCCTGTTCACCGGCCGGAAGGGACGCGCTGGAAAGTAACGACGCGCGAGGGTCGACAACTGGAAATTCTTCGGTGCTCTCGGCTTCCTTCGGGCGATGTATAAATCCTCGTTCCGTTTAAGGTTTGCTCTCGATCGCGGCTCGAGTCCTCCGCGGGCCGAAACTCTGCCCGTAAATTCTCATTTCCCCGTTTCCTCCGGCGTTCGTTAGATCCTTAGTTTCTACTTACCGTGTAGAAGAGAAATCGGTATCCCCGGGACGCCGATTTCTCCTCGCGCGTACGTCCGTGCCGTTCGTAGCTCGATCCTCGTCGTTCCCGAACGTTCCCGGAATCTTTTCGATGCTCCCGCTTTTAAATTCCCAGCTCCTTTCTCTCGAGCGTCTCGCGGACGATTCCGAGTTTTTCCGAACGACCATCGGTCACCGTCCCGCGAAAGATACCGACCAACGAGGAATCGATCAACGGAATCGCCACCGATAGGAATCGTTGGGTCGATCGACTATTTCCAGGCATCCAATTTACGCGGGTGTCGATCCGGCGCACCGTTTCCGTGCAATCGCGATATCGCGATCGAATCCTGTCGCGGGAAAACGAGATCGGCGGACGGGAATTTTCGCGGTAATTGGCCACGCTCGCCTACCCCCCGTCTCTCCGCTCTGTATTATTTAAACGCAATTTATGGGGCGTACCGCTACAAACGCTTTCGCGAAACAGCCCCTGATTATGGCTGCTCTCGGATCGTCGCTCTCCGCCTCGTGGATTCGATGGCAACGTTCCGACATTTTCGAATTTCGTTTCCTACCTACGGCCAGAAATTACATTTCGACGCGGAAAGGTAAACACCTCTGTCGATTTTCACGATCGAGCGTCTTTTTCTTTTTTTTTCGTTTCCAAGCTCCGCGTAAGGGTTCGCGGCTTTTTCGCGAAGGAAAACTCATCGATTCGCGGTTCGTTGCTCCGACGCATCGACCTCGCCGCGGAAGGTTTCGATCGTCGAGAAGCTGGTAACTTTCGCGAGAAAGATCGTCTCGGGTGCCAAGAGCTCGTTGGGGGCTAATGTCGAGGAATTGGCTCGGTTTTCGACTCGGGCGTTAAACGGTACGGTGAAACGAACGATTCCGCGACACTTTCGATCATCCTGGGTGCACGGCTGCACGGTGCAGTGCGGTTGCATCGGTTGCGACGATTCGACGTCGAATCGAAGAGCTTTCGTCGTCCGTTCGCGAGAGACTCGTCGAGGCGTCTTCGTCGAGGCGTCCATTATGCGGTAAGTGGTGAGAAAAGTACGGTTCCGCGGGTGTTCGAAGGAGTTTTCCAGGGGGAGCGTGGCGACGGCTGGAGAGGAGCGTTTCCGGCTCGCGTTGGGCGTCGAGTACTCCTCCTCGCCGCGGCGCGGTGGAATTTCGCATTTTAATCGAGGTTCGCGGCGCCGAAACGCCGAGAGACCGATGGTCCTGTCGCTCGGTTAATCGCGAGAGTTTTAAAGTTTCCCCGAGACCCGTTCGAAGATTAATCTTCGGTCCGGGAGGGAGGACGAGGGGCGCCGAAGAGGGCGCGAACGGCCGGCTTAATTAGTCGACGAAGAGAAACGCGGATCGGAGAGAGGGAACATTTTTTAAAAGGTTCCTCGCTCGAACGAATCGGCCGGTGTTTTCGTAACGGGGGAAAACGGAGCGATCGGTTCCCTCGAAACGGGAATTTAAACGGGCGATTCGATCGTCGATCGAAACGCGAACGTTCGTTTTAGCCTCGTTCGATAATAAGCGGGAGTTAATTGTTCGATTTAGCGATCACGGCGACTGCCACGGCCGAAAGTCCCCGAAGGGCTTTGTTCGTACGGCGTATAATGGCGTCCGCGACGGAAAATGTAATTTCGATCGAAGCGGTACCGCGCATGGACTCGCAATAATTTACTCGCCGAAATCGCGCCTCGATTTCCACGTTTGTTCGTTCCGTTGCGCGACGCGTACACGTACGCGACTACCCTCCTCACCTCCACACCTCCTCCCCTTACCTATCGGCGCGAGTTCGCGATCGAGCCGAACCGTTTACGGCTCTCCGTTTAATATCGCGGTTTTTACGGTTTCCATCGGTAGCCCTCCTCCCCGTGTCTTTGGCTTTTTCCCCGGTGGCCTCGCGAACGACTGCCAGGAGCAGGTGCGGCGCGCGTCATCGATCAAAATCTCATATCGTGGAACTCTAGCGAAACTTTATCGTACGGGAAGAAAAGAGATTGGCTATATTAGATTTATCGGATCGGGATTGGAACCTGGAGCATGCCCCAATCTGCCGAATACCTATGAAAATTCTATGTCGCGGAGAGTGGATCGACTTTCGTTTATTTTCCGTTCGACTTCTACGAGGGATCCGTTAATTTATTCGGCGTACGTGCCGCGCGGTTCGCGGACAAAAAGTACGCGCGGCGAAAAGGACGGCGAGCGTGACCCGCGCGACCCGCGCGAACCAGTCTCGGTACTCGTAGTCGAACTAATTCGCGTTATTCGTGTTTTTGTTTCCAATTTTTTTCTCTTCGTTCGTTCCACCTCGGTGCGAAGAAACCAACTTACGGGGGAGCTGGCCACCCGGTATCGATCGGCGCCCGGTACAGACCGAAACCGAGCAATCGAGAACGCGCGAGAAAAACGAGAGAGGGACGTCGGCGAACGAATCGATGGCTACGTTTACGCGCGAACACCCTAGACGGTAAACTGATAGAAAACCGTGGAACTTTCGGGTGAAAAGTTTCGTTCGCGCGTTCGACGTCGCGACGATCGATCTCGAGCGATCGATCCGATGGTGGCCAATTAAAAACCCGCGGCGATCTCGAGAGCGATTTCAGGGGCGAAAGGGACGGAAGGGAACCGAAAGGGGCTGAAAACTTGCTCGAACGGAGAACAGGGCCGCGAATCGGAGCGCGAAGCCCTCGAGCGCGGTACAGCCCGAACTCTCCCCGTTCGGGTTTCGCGGTTCGCTCGATGCGAACGTCGATCGGGTTTACGCGCGTGTAAACCTGGCGGCAACGTGCGCGGATCTCGAAACGGCGGAGAGAGAGCCGGCCGGTTGGTAATTTTGATTACACGTTGCAACTGGAACGGGGTCGCGGCAGCGCTACGCGACGGGAATTTGTAAGGGGCACTGACGTGTAATAGCCACTCGAAATCCGCGTCGGTGTTAACGTTTGCGCCAGAGCCCCGACGTCACGAGCCCCGTACAACCGGAATGAAACGCGGAACACCGGAATGGACAATACGCCACTTGATACCGCAATTGCGCTATTCGCGACACGACCTTGCGACGAGCTACGCGCGACCCTAGCCGTAGAATGTTCCGAGACTCGAGTCGGTGTCGCCCTCGTAAAATCCTTGCGTCGCGAGTCGCCCGAGCCAATTCTCGCCAATTACATCGCCGAATAGGCCCCTACGCTCCGACTACCTCCTCGACGAGCGAGCTCGTTGTAAAGTATCGAGCACCGACCGTGTGTTTGTCGGCTCGCTACCATCGAAGTCGCGTGCGTTCCACTCGAGCGGTAAATCGTCTCGAAACCTTTGGATTTACAAGAGTTACACGAATATCGGGAAAGAAGAAATGCCTACCGAGTTCGCTAATCAACGACCAACCGACCCAAACGATCTCGATGATGTTTCTCACGCGCGATGGTCGCCAAGACGTAACTCGTCGAAGCACCAAGATAGTTACGTATTCGGATCGGTCGCGATGTTTGCGAGAAATCCTCGGTGAGGTCACCGATTCCGCTCACGTTCGGACGTTTCTTCGCGTTAAAATCACCGCGATTCGTCTTTGTGACCGTTCGTCGTCGAACGCAGAGCCCAGGATTCGTTTCTAGGCTGACTCGAAGAATTCGCGGAGATTTCCCTTCGTTTCCCTACCCACGAGACCGGCCTGCCGCATCAGCGGAACCAACGACCTCGTTACCGGTCTCGTTGCAGGACGTTCGAGGAACTACGAGGAATGATAATTCGATAACAATATCGGCCGACGAATTGTAAAATCGACCCGTCGTGCCGTCGTTCGTTTTAAGATCGGAGCGAGCGAGTGTCTTCCCCGCGGATGGGAAATAAATTTATTAAAGTACATAGATACACTGGATGTACAATCGCATTCCTTCGTTTCGTTATCATATTCACACTTTCATACGCATTACAAAAATGTTCTTTTCTACTTGTTCCTATATCTTAAATAACTATTCTAATTTCGCAGCCAATTAGCTCGGTACTACCCGCGACGAAGAATTAATGTTCGTCGCGAGTAATACCGATTACCAGGTCTCACCACGCGGAGGTTGCTGCGAGCGGAGACCCGGAGAGAGATAGATGGAATCAAAGTTCCATCGATCTCCCTCGACGCGCGATACAAACGAAATTACTAAACTCCAGAGATAGAAGGAATCGATGTTCCTTCGATCTCCTCGTTTAGTTCTGCCGAGCAATTACATTATGGAAAAATGAAGCAAAATTGGGAAAGACGCGACGCGAACCGTGCGGTTGGTCCTACTAGGTCTATCCCGTTTCTCTTCAGTGGGTCCGATTCCATAGAAAACGAGCGACGCCATCCACTCCCCTAGAGGAGTGCCCCGTTTCTCCATCTTTACGACGAGAGGGTCTTAGTTTGGCGGCTTTCGCAGGGACCGGCAAAAATGCCTGCTCCTGTGCTCGCAACGTGTCCCCTATGGAAGCGGACACACCGGAAGAGACGGCGATAGACCGTTCGGACCACCTACACGGCCGGCCACTTGCTTTTACAAAAAGCAGTGGTGACCGGATTGAGAAACGAGGAAGCGAACAAAATTGAGCTAACAAATGGATAATTGCTTGGCAGAGCACAACCTTAAAACTAACTTATTCTAACTGCAGAGATAGAAGGAATCAATGTTCCTTCGATCTCCTCGTTTAATTCTGCCGAGCAATTACGTTATGGTAAAATGAGGCAAAATTGGGAAATACGCGACGCGAACCGTGGAGTTGTTCCTACTAGCTCGGTCCCGTTTCCCCTCAGTGGGCCAGATTCTCAAGGAAATGCGCGACGCCGTCCACTCCTCTAGAGGAGTGCCCCGTTTCTCCCAACTCCGCAGCCAGGAGCCACGCGGAGCGTGGACCTGACTCACGGAGGATGACGAAGAGAGGGTCTTGTGGAACAAGGGCTTCCGCAGGGACCGGTGCGAACACCTGCCCCTGTGTTCGCAGCATTTTCTCTCTCAAAGCGGACGCACCAGAAGAGACGGCGATCGAGCGTTCGGTCCACCTCCACGGCCGGTCACTTGCTTACGCAACGAGCAGAGGTGGCCGGACTGAGAAACGAGCAAGCGAGCAAAAAGAAGCTAAAGATTGGATAATTGCTCGGCAGATCACAGATATTCGTACACGGTGGCCTTAACGCTAACTTAGTCTAAGCTTAACCAAAGGTCCCACGAGTTAGGGGTCCTCCTAAAGATCCCCAGATGCGACGAGATAAACCTAAGAGAAACCTAAAGTCGATACACGATACAAAATAGAATTCAAGTTGGTTAGTGAACAAAAATATATATGGAAAAACAAGTAGAAATTAAAATCAGAGAACAAGTAAAATAAATTAAACAAAGAGAAAAACAAAAAAAAAAGAAAGCGTTAAGAGAGTGGTCGCCAGTACCGACCACCGCCTATCGGTAGTCAGTACCGGTTACCAAGGTGGGGGGTCCCCCTTCCTAGAACCTAAAACGAAGACGTCCGTCCACCTCGGAGGCTCCAGGAACAATGAAATTTTAAACAACCGGGGGGCTCCTTATATACCCACCGCAAGGTCACTTAGTCACTTACCGTAACTTCCATTGTCTTTGTTCGATTTAATCGTTAGAACGTCTGTTGGTTCCCAACGAAAAATTCCTTCGTGGACAAGAATACTTCAACTAAATGATATTTTATGCCATTATTTATACCAGGACATTGTTGATATTTGTTTAAACAATGGTCCTACAACGATTGTTAATAATTATGATGAATAAACATCGAGATATTGCGAAATTTGTGAAGACGAACGATTTCGTTGAATGTTTGTTCGTTTCCGCGTTTGTTATTAACATTTACGCATGTTTCCAATATTAATCGAACAATGTGCATCTTATTTATGCATTAAAAATTATGAAGTAACTTGTAGAAATTGATTTCGATCGAGAATCAATGTAAAAACATGTGTCTTAATGTTTTGAAGCGTGGAAAGTAATAATTGTTCATTATGTACATTAATTTAACTTTTATTTAATTCTTATAATATACACAATACGCGTAGGAGTTGTATTTTTTACTTAAAAACGCCGAAATTCAATAAATCGCTTTTCTAGATAGAAAAATAATCGTGATAAACACTTGTGAATCGATAATCGATACGTGTAGCCTTGAGAATGTCAGTTGGTCCCCAACGAAAAATTCCTTCGTGGACAAAGAATACTTTAACTAAATGATATTTTATGCCATTATTTATACCAGGACATTGTTAATAATTGTTTAGAGTATGGTCCCACGATCGTTGTTAATAATTATGATGAATAAACATCGAGATATTGCGATATCTTCGAAGGCGAACGGTTTCGTTGAATGTTTGTTCATTTCCACGATTGTTATTAACATTTACGCATGTGTCCAATATTAATCGATCAATGTGCATCTTATTTATGCATTAAAAATTATGAAGTAACTTGTCGAAATTGATTTCGATCGAGAATCGAAGTAAAAACATGTGTCTTAATGTTTTGAAGCGTGGAAAGTAATAATTGTTCATTAGGTACATTAATTTAACTTTTATTTAATTGTTATAATATACACAATACGTGTAGGAGTTGTATTTTTTACTTAAAAGCGTCGAAATTCAATAAATCGCTTTTCTAGATAGAAAAATAATCGTGATAAACACTTGTGAATCGATAATCGATACGTGTAGCCTTGAGAATGTCAGTTGGTCCCCAACGAAAAATTCCTTCGTGGACAAAGAATACTTTAACTAAATGATATTTTATGCCATTATTTATACCAGGACATTGTTAATAATTGTTTAGAGTATGGTCCCACGATCGTTGTTAATAATTATGATGAATAAACATCGAGATATTGCGAAATCTGCGAAGGCGAACGGTTTCGTTGAATGTTTGTTCGTTTCCGCGTTTGTTATTAACATTTACGCATGTTTCCAATATTAATCGATCAATGTGCATCTTATTTATGCATTAAAAATTATGAAGTAACTTGTCGAAATTGATTTCGATCGAGAATCGAAGTAAAAACATGTGTCTTAATGTTTTGAAGCGTGGAAAGTAATAATTGTTCATTAGGTACATTAATTTAACTTTTATTTAATTGTTATAATATACACAATACGTGTAGGAGTTGTATTTTTTACTTAAAAGCGTCGAAATTCAATAAATCGCTTTTCTAGATAGAAAAATCATTGCAATGCATACTTGTGAATCGATAATCGATACGTGTAGCCTTGAGAATGTCAGTTGGTCCCCAACGAAAAATTCCTTCGTGGACAAAGAATACTTTAACTAAATGATATTTTATGCCATTATTTATACCAGGACATTGTTAATAATTGTTTAGAGTATGGTCCCACGATCGTTGTTAATAATTATGATGAATAAACATCGAGATATTGCGATATCTGCGAAGGCGAACGGTTTCGTTGAATGTTTGTTCATTTCCACGATTGTTATTAACATTTACGCATGTGTCCAATATTAATCGATCAATGTGCATCTTATTTATGCATTAAAAATTATGAAGTAACTTGTCGAAATTGATTTCGATCGAGAATCGAAGTAAAAACATGTGTCTTAATGTTTTGAAGCGTGGAAAGTAATAATTGTTCATTAAGTACATTAATTTAACTTTTATTTAATTCTTATAATATACACAATACGCGTAGGAGTTGTATTTTTTACTTAAAAGCGCCGAAATTCAATAAATCGCTTTTTTGGATAGAAAAATAATCGTGATAAACACTTGTGAGTCGATAATCGATACGTGTAGCCTTGAGAATGTCAGTTGGTCCCCAACGAAACATTCTTTCGTGGACAAAGAATACTTCAACTAAATGATATTTCATGCAATTATTTATACCAGGACATTGTTGATAGTTGTTTAAAGTATGGTCCCACGATCGTTGTTAATAATTATGATGAATAAGCATCGAGATATTGCGAAATCTGCGAAGGCGAACGGTTTCGTTGAATGTTTGTTCATTTCCACCATTGTTATTAACATTTACGCATGTGTCCAATATTAATCGATCAATCTGCATCTTATTTATGCATTAAAAATTATGAAGTAACTTGTCGAAATTGATTTCGATCGAGAATCGAAGTAAAAACATGTATCTTAATGTTTTGAAGCGTGGAAAGTAATAATTGTTCATTAAGTACATTAATTTAACTTTTATTTAATTCTTATAATATACACAATACGCGTAGGAGTTGTATTTTTTACTTAAAAGCGCCGAAATTCAATAAATCGCTTTTCTAGATTGAAAAATCATCGTGATAAACACTTGTGATACGATAATCGATACGTGTAGCCTTGAGAATGTCAGTTGGTCCCCAACGAAAAATTCTTTGGTGGACAAAGAATACTTCAACTAAATGATATTTCATGCAATTATTTATACCAGGACATTGTTGATAGTTGTTTAAAAAATGATCCTACGATGGTTGCTAATAATTGTGATAAATAAACATCAAGATATTGCGAAATCTGGGAAGACGATCGATTTCTGAGATTGTTTGTTCCTCCACGCGATTGTTATCAACAATTTACGCACGCGTCGAATATTAATAGTACAATATGCATCTTATTTGTGCATTATAAACTATTAATTAGCCTACAGAAATCAATGATGGTCCAGATTCGAAAGAAAAGATGGTTTCCGACATACTTTTTAAGTAGTCGAAATTCTTTGACTCCCGCTTACATTGTCGTGCGTGGAACAAGAAGGGACGATTGCGCGAAGGGTCGCGCGACGTTGGCTTTACGTTTATCGATGACTATTTCGAATAAGATGTTAACAGGGCCTTGTTATCGGAGTAGGGTAACGTCCGGCGGAACGTTGACGATTTATTCGTCGCCAATGCGTTTCGATTCGCGTAGATCTCGTTCGCGTCGATTCGATGTTTCGACGATGAATCCGTGAACAAGGATAAGCGTAGGAATTATCGGTCGATCGATGATTCGTTAACGATTCCGTGGGCGTATCGTGACCCCGAGACCTCGGCCGTGTTGCGAGCCGATGCATTTATTAGAAGCAATTTGGGCGTATTACACCGGCGATTAACCAAACTATCGAGCAACGCGACGTCCAGAGCAGCTGTTATGGTGACCGACACCACTCGGGGCTAAACGGAACGATGCAAATTCCTTAATCGTTTCGGGGTAAGTTCCCGGACACGAAGGTATACGGGCACGGGTAGGAGCTGCACGAAACGGGGCCCGGGGCCGCGCGAGCGTGAAATCCCGTTGCTTCGACGCGTCGAGTGAAATCGTACTTTCGGAAGTACGTTCTAATTAGCTGGCCAGGTGATTCGCAACCGGGGCGGTCGCGTCTACGGTTAACCGGTCGATTCTCGACGAGTTGGCGGAGAGCTGGTTCGAGCCCGACGATGCGATTATCGAGCCATCGGGACGCGACGTTCTTTCCTAAGCGGGACGCGAGACTTTTAACGATTCGACGCCTCTTCGGCGCGGAGAGCGGAGAATTCCGATACGGCGATAAATCGATGCATCGATCGCGGAACGCGACGAGAAGGCTCGTTAGCGAATCGATGCACCGACGCGATTTCTGGATCGTCGACGACCCCTCGGGAGTTCGAGGAGCGTTTCGACCGTTCCCCCTAACGACTCTTCCGGAGATCGATCGTGAGGAGTCGTCGAGTTTCGAGTTCCGGAGAGTCTTTAAATTCATTTCCGAAGACCGTACGAAATCGATCCCGAAATCGAGGAGACCGGTGGAAAGTTGGCGCAATCTCGCCGGTTCGATCTTTAATTCAACGTCCCTTCTTCGGTGGTAGCAAACAACGCGTAAATAATCGATGCCCGCTTCCAACCCGGTCCGTCGTTCTTCGGAACCCGTCCATCGAAGTTGCGCGAGACAACCTCGCGAAGGTTCGTACGCGCGACATGCGCGCAATCATTAATGCAAATTAGAGGAAGCATCCGGTTCCCGGGCGAAGACGCGGTCGAACGACACGTCCTCGGAATCGATAAGGCGAGACCTGCGAACCGTTACCCTCACCGAGAGGGACTCGAAACTGTCGTAACTCGGTACCCGGTGCCGATCACCTAACCCCTCTCGTAACTCTTACCCTTGTTTCGGCGAAGTAGCTCCCGCGCAAACAACGTTTCCAACTTTCGCGATTAGATCGCGTTTAACGCGCCAACTCGACCGGTCCGTGGCCCTTCCACCGAACCTGCTGCTCCTCGAAATTCACCGCACACGTGTCAACGCATCCGCTTTTTGCCCTTCTCGGACACGGTTACCGGATAATTGCTCGTTGAGTTACTTCTCGCTCTTTTCATCCCCCGTAACTCCATTCGTAGAATCATTCGCGATCCCGCGACGATATTTCGCGGTTTAAAATCGTTTAAGAGGATTCGGCGGTCGAGAAACGAACTCTTCGTCCTCGTGAATACTTTTTCGAAGTAGATCCTTTCCCGAGCGAAGGTCCTTGTAATTTCTTTTTCCCGAGTTCGGAGCGAAGTTAAGAGGTTCCTGGATTCCATTTCGGGCTCTCGTAAGGGGTTAGAAAAACCTCGACGAATCGAGCCGTTTTTTGTTTCGTTTGGAAAGGGGATAGGTCGATCCGGCGATCGTTGGAAAAATTGTTTAAAAAGATCGTCGGGGCCGAATACGGGCAAACACGGTCGACGAGTTAATTCGCGCGCACGCGCCCGTGAACGCGACCGATCCGCGCGATTCGGCTCGCCACAGAGGTTCCACGCGAAAATGGATGGAATTTTATTAAATTGTATCGTATCGGCTATCGGCCGACGGAGACCGATATTTAAATTTCGAAATATCGACGAAATTACGTCGGTTTAAAGGAAAAAGCGACGCGTCGCGGAAAAATTCCCTCCTCCGTTGGCGAACAGAAATCGGAAAAATCCGAAAAAAAACTGCAAAATAGAAAAGGTGAACCGATGGAAGGTAATTGTCGAATTCTTCGACGAGGCTTCGAGGACATTGGGTCTCGTCGAACGAGTCATCGAGTGTTGGAAAACTCGGGCAATAATCATCATCGTCTGGGATGGAAACGATTCTCGACGCGATACTCTCCTCTCGTTGCGATTAGGAGCGTTGCACTTGGACACTCGGGTATCCAAATATCGCGCACGCGGAACTCGAAGCTTCGCGCGACCACTTCGTTCGAAATACTGTTTCGTTTGAAATTC
This sequence comes from Ptiloglossa arizonensis, assembly GCF_051014685.1. NCBI lineage: Eukaryota > Metazoa > Arthropoda > Insecta > Hymenoptera > Colletidae > Ptiloglossa > Ptiloglossa arizonensis. Next base: position 21,027,729 of record NC_135056.1, read on the forward strand.
TGAATTCTACTGTCGAATTCTTCGACGAGGCTTCGAGGACACCGGGTCTGGTCGAACGAGTCATCGAGCGTTGAAAAACTCGCGCAATAATCACCATCGTCGGGGATGGAAACGATTCTCGACGCGATACTCTCCCCTCGGTGCGATTAGGACACTTGGGTAACCAATATCGCGCACACGGGACTCGAAGCGTCGCGCGGTCGCTTCGTGCGACCACTTCGTTGGAAATACTGTTTTCGACGCGGTTTAGTTGTTTCAACGAGGAACGGTTCTCGAAAAAGACGACGCGAGTGTCTTCTTGAATCCCCCTCGTTGCGCGCAGCCCGCAGCCTTGAGCGTTGAACATCGCTCGGCGCGTCCCCGCTTTGTAACAGGGATTCCGCTGGAGGACGATCGGTGGTGCTCGCGAAACGGTAATTTTCGGGCGATGTTTGTCCCCCTCCGTCCCTCTACCCTCTCTCGATCCCCTCGACCAGGATCGACTCTTTCCGTGCGCCCGAACGGCAAACATTTCCGATTGCCGCGTCGCGTCGGTATCAAAGATCACACGTCGCTCCGACGCGCGACCTCGTTCTTCCACCCTTTTTTCACCAGACTTCAAAGCACCGCGAACTCTCGTTCCCCCGCCTCGCCCCGTAATTTTATTTCCTTTCGTCGAGAATCTCGCGCCTCTCCTCCCCGGCCCTCGCGCGTTTCGTCCTCCTCGTGTGAAATCCGGATGCGGCCTCCCGGTCCCCCTTAGACCCCCCAACGCTCGGTACGTGCGCCACTCCGGACGATGTAAAATGTATGTTCGAGCGTGTACCTCCGTTTCGGGTATTGGAATCGGTCGACGTCGTCCCGACGAATCCATCAATGTCGTCGCCGCGCGACGCTGCTTTCCGTTGAAAAGCCGCCGCGAATTTCTACCGGAGAAATATGTATATATATATAAAGAGAGAGAGAGAGAGAGAGAGAGAGAGAAGGAAAAAAACCGCAGCTCCTTTGGACGAGTACCACGAATCCGGGCCAACCTGTCTGGAAATGTAGAGCATCGCCCACCTCCTCTCTTCACCTCGCCTCGCCTCGCCTCGTCGAGTCTGCGATTGCGGGAGTTCGATTGATAAGCGATTCGCTCGCGAGGCATCGATGTTTTCCAGCCATCCTCGAGACTGCGAAGAACGCGCCGAATCGATCGAACGTCACATCGGACGTTCGATTCTCCGTTACGGTCGGAGGATGGTGAACGATCGCTCGGAAACCCTGGACAGTTTTGAGTACAACTTTCTCGGACGATTATTTTCAATAGAAAGTTCGCTTTCTGTCTCGGTGTTGGAGAATCGAGGAAGAGAACGAACGAAGCGTTGATCCGTCGTTAAGGGCGAAGCGGTTCGCCTCGAAGATTTGCCTCGCGAAAGAACGAATTATCGCCGAGGTCGCGAGCTCCTTTCTTCTTTGCGCGAAACGAAAGTAAATGTAACGGTAACGGGTGTCGTCGAACGCGAGACCCCGGTCCATCGTCCGGATACCAATTAAACGATATTCAACGTTTCTGTTCGCGTTGCGGGATCCCTGTGAAAAGAGCTCGCGAAGCCGGCCGAAACGAGCTGCGCGTTAAGTGGAAACAGATGCCTGGGGAATAAGTAGTCGGACAACGTCCGGGAGAGAGACGCGCAACAATGCGAGAGGGGGAAAAAATAGTAAAAAGAAGGCGCGAAGCAACGAGGGAAGAACGGCATAAATTTCGTTTAAGAGGAAACCAGACAGCGGACCGAGACAGGGGAGAGGAAACGCGACGATTCCGAGCGTATTCGGACGTCAAGATTTAGTCCCCCTCGGTGGAGTAAAATTCGTAATCGTTTCCAACCGAGCACGGTTCGATCGTCGTTGTTCCTCTCGGATCTTCCTCGCGAAACGATCGTCTTTCCCTCCGCTTGGAAAGAAATCCGTCGAGCTGAATTTCGACGAAAAGTCGAATCGGTTGCCGGACAAAAAATCGGAGCGAAGTGATCCGCAACGGGTGCCCGCCTTGAAGCGTTTTCGTTGAATCCGTAACGAGGGAGCAAATGGAAACGCGGAGCCGAAACTTTGGAAAACAAAGGGTTCGCTTGCACTTAGTCGCTGATTACGAATCTCTGGCTCGCGAGTTTACTCGATGCTTTTATCCGGCGTTGTTCGTAAGCAGCGCGCATTTCTTTTTTTTTTTTTACCCCCGACCGGCTTCGTTCTCTTCCCAGGGAAGCACGTCGCATTAATTAATTAACGTAACACGGCCGAGCACCGTTTTTTGCTCACCGTTTCGGTTAAAATATATTCAACGCGCGCAGTCGGAAGCCTAAAACCTCGACCAGCTTTCGAGATGCCCGGAAGGCGCGGGATAATTAGTCGACAAGGTTTCCTTGAACGCGTCGCGAAAAAGTGGACAGGGTACAACCGTACGATTTGGCCCGTTCTGGAATCGTTTTTGCAATTTGGACGATAACTTCTCCAGGATATCGTCCGAACGTCCAGCTGGCCGATCGACGAGTTCCGAGCAGCGCGAACGACGCGCGTCGCCTTTTGACGGAACGGCTCTTAGTTTCGCCAGAGATATATCTGTGTAACGAAAAAGCGTTAACGTCGATCTCGCTTCGAGGGTTTTTCGAAGATGGATAGTTGGACGTTTCCTAAAGTTTTATGCTCGGCCGGAGGGGCCGAGTGGGTCCTCGACACGGGCAATGAATTCTCGTCGGCGAGGGCTGAACGACGTTGACTCGTAGTCGCCAGGTTGTCGAATGTCGGACGACGTTGTTTCGGAATTTTGTTCGAGACGTGGCGGCTTATGAAGGGTTTAATGGACCGAGAATTGAAAAAGGAAGGGAGAGCGTTTCGTCTCGAGCCTGTTAGCGGGCTCGTCGATAAAGCATCCTAGCAGGCCTTGCCTCGAACGTGGAAACATCGGGAGATCGGTAAAGGATCGTGTACTAGGTTGTTCGATAAGTTTTGTCGATCGATAAAACTTATCGAACGGTACTGTTCGATGTACTATTCAATGTAATACTATTCAAAAGAGTACTGTTCGATGTACTGTTCGATGTAATACTATTCAAAACGATACTGTTCAATGTAGTACTATTCAAAACGGTACTGTTCAATGTAGTACCATTCAAGAGAGTACTGTTCAATGTACCGTTCAATGCAATACTATTCAAAACGGTACTGTTCAATGTACCGTTTAATGCAATACTATTCAAAACAGTACTGTTCAATGTACCGTTCAATGTAATACTATTCGAAACGGTACTGTTCAATGTACCGTTCGATGTAATACTATTCTCTAGGAACAAGCTATTATATACCGAATCCGGCACGGGAACTCGCGTGAAACGATCGGCGATCGTTTTCTCTCCGGTGGCGAGTACGAGGTACCACCACCGGGAATATCGAAACGTTCGTAGGTAATTCGATATCTGTTCTTCGCTCGATCCACGATTCCAGGAAACGACAATCTAGCGTAGTTCGTAAGGGGAGGATTTTCCAGGTTTTCGAACTTTTGAACACGGTTCGCGGAGTCACCGCCCCTAAACACTGGGGCGCGCCGCAAGATCGGTGGTTTTTCACCAGACCGGGTACATCGACTCGTCCGACACCAACTCCCATAAGACGAGACGTCTATTCTAGTTCGGTTACCGTGCAGCTTGCTTCTCGCGTACCATCGAAGATCGGGTTTCCCGGTTGGGTACCGTTTCGGCTGTCTAGTTTCGTTAGCCTCCGAAGAGTCGCTCGATCCCGCTCTTAGATTCCGGAACGTTATTACCTTCGAGTCGCGTTTTAATAGAAGTCGGTTTACGTCGAAACGACGCGCAACCGGGTCTCGAGTACGGCTCGGTCTTCGAGTTTCATCCACTCGAGCCTGATGGAAGGATCGCGGGTCGCTGTAACGTGGAAACGCGTAACGATAGACGAAATTGATTCGATTGGATTCGGTTTCGTGGCTCGTAATATACGAAACGAACGAACGTCGTTCTCGGTGCAACGAGGCTCGTCGTGCGTCGCCTGGACGATGTTTCCAACTTTCCGTAAACTTTCGAGGAGAAGAACGATCTCCGTTCAATGGAACGCGAACCCGACCACGGATCCGCGTCGTCCTGGAACTCGGTTCTACGAAAAGAAGAAACGATCTCGAAAGTCCCGTTCGATGGAAAAACACCCAATCCGGACTCGCGTCATCGTAGCACTCGATTCCACGGACGGACGGAACGACCGTTCTCGTTCCGTCCGATGGAAAACCACTCGGTCGTCGAGACACCGAATTCAGCAGGGGCCGATCGTAAAGAGGACGGAGCGTCTCCCCGTGATTATTTCCAAAGCACGAGCCACCTACTCGAGAGGTTCCGATTTTATCGGCGATCGTCCCAGCCCTCGCGCGGACCCGAGGTTGCTTCCTCGAGGTTCTCGTGGGTTAGGGGAACGGTCGAGGGAAGAACGAGCCTCGTCGATGCTCGCTCTTGTTTCATCGGGTTCGGGACCGAGGCGCAACTTCCTCGCCCGTGTTACAGCCCCGTATATCTCTCGTCTCGAAGGAACTTGCGAGCCGGCTGTCCGTACAATCGATTTCTCGTTACCTTTGATTTTCCACTTAGCCAACACCGGTTTGCGACCGCGCTGCGGTTCCGTTCGCTGTTTCTCCGCTGTCGCGAATCTCCTCTTCCACCCCCGGGGGAATTAAAATCACCGAAGAAACACCGACCCCCGTCCCAGACGGCCAACTTTTACCCTCGGTCTATTTACTCGGAAAAGGACGTCGCTTTGGGAAACGTAAACCGAGAGACGCGGTAATCGGATTTCAATGGAGAACCAGAGACTCGAAATTTTCCGGGAAACAATATCGATTCGATCGGCGAACTCGCAAGGGCAGACTCGAGCTCGAAACCTCTTCGTTTCGCGGGAAATTCGAGAAACTCGTCCCGTGGAGTCCCGTTGTTTCGTTCGAATCTGCGCTCCTCCTTTTGGTGGGTCGGTCGGTCCATCGGTGCTCGCACGAGCATCCCGCGCGGAAACAAAGAGATAAATCGCGAGGCGGAAAAAATAAAAACGGTCTCGGAGGGAACCTTTTTCTCGTTCGGGGCTGTCCCGGGCGCGATTAACGTCGACGCGTTAATTCGACGTCGCAACCCCCGAACGAATTGTTTCGCCCGCGAAGCTAGCGAAAAGACCGAGGTTGCCCGAACGTTTGCCGCGCGTTTATCTCGTCCGTTCGAGCTCTCGGAACGCGTCGAAGCGACGGAAAGAAATACGATTTCGCGCAGCCGGGACCGGCGACGGGTCCGAGACGCCTTTTAGATACCATCGATGCATCGACTTCGGAAATAGATTCTCTCGTATCGTCCGAGTTTACGAACGGTTCGAGTCTCGTCGCGAGCCACGGTTCGATACCCGTTTACGGGTTTCCATCGGGAACGGATCGACGATAAACTCGTTCGACTTCCAGTGAAGATATCCTTCTTCGTGTTCGCGATCTTAGACGCAGGGGTTCGCGCGAGGTTATCAACATCGACCGAACGAAACAACGTTTACACCGGCCGTAAATTGTATTCGCGTGGTCTCTCTCTCGCTCTTTCTCTCTGTAAAAAATAAAATCTCCGGGTTAATCGAATCGACGCCGGGTTTTTCCGTTTAAAGGGAACAGAGAGGCTTTCAAGGGGTGATTTTTTGCCCGGTGTTGTTCGCAGGGAGTTTCGCGTCGGGTTTCCCGGGGTTGTAAAAGTTGGCCGGGCGTTCGCGAGTGGTCGTAGCCCGTCTCCGGTCGGGCGCCGCGGTCGAAAGTGGTCGAGCTCGCTTTTGATCGGACGGGAACCGGTGGGACCACCGCGATACGTCGGGGTTGTAATTCGAGCTCACAGCCGCGCAAAAGGCGCGGGGAACCTTTTCCCTGCTATTTCCAAGTTTTTACCAGCGAGAACAATTTCCGCCGTTGGCCGTCTACGAACAAAGGGGACGAGGACCGCGTTTATAACCGGTGTATTTTTCCAACGCGACGTTGCGCTTTGAGGGGCGAATTTCGCACGCGTTGGAGATCGGACAGGGACAGCGATTCTCGGAGCGGAGCGTTGCAACGCGCGTGCATAATTGCGCGTTGCGTTTCTCGAGGACGAGGACTCGTCCGGGCGGGTTCGAGGATCGAAAATCGCGAGTCACGAGTTCGCTGGACGACCGCGCGCAGGAACGACTTCTTTGTTAAAAATTCTTACGGTCGCGAGCGCATCGGAGGCTCTCTTTTTCCCTCTCTTGGATAAATACTCAGGAGCGCTCCTTTGTCGTTCGGTCGCGACACTCGGATACGCGTTAGCCGTGCTCCGTCGAATCCTTTCGGCGTTCGTTCGCTCGAAAAATCCGTTCGATCGCGCGACAAATTCATTCGGCTCGGCTCGAAGTTTCCGATAACGAAAAAAAAGAGGCAAGAAAAACACTCGGCCCCGAAGAAGGTCGCGAACCGGGCCAGGAGAACAAAAGAACTCGCCGCGCGGAATACTCGTTCGAGCGACAAATCCCTGCGACGTCGAACGTCGATTCGAAGAAAGCCTCGAAATCCGATTCGAGTAACGGAACGCTCGAGCTTTCCCTGGAAAGGATTTCCTTTCGGGCAACTTTGTTAATTTCGATGCACGGTGCACCCTCTGCCACTTTTTTCACCGCTCTCGCCCTCCCGGCTACCGCACCGGGAAACGCTCGCTTCGATTCCAAGGAAACGTTCGTTCTTTCGCGAGCGTTTTTTCGTATCGCTCGTTCGATCGTTTCGTCGGTCGTTCCTCGCGCGAGTCGACCGGCCTCGATTTCGGAGCGCCGTTTCCACGACGAGGGTCGACCGAGTTTCTTCGTCGTTGGACGGTACGCATAAATTCACTGCAAGTTTCTTCCAAGTCCGCGGTTAAACGCAAACGGTGAAACTACCGGGTAGATTCGAACGCGTTTACGGTGCTTGGAGAGTTTCGCTCGTTCGTTATCGGAAGATTGTCTCTTGCGACTCGCTGGTGGTTACGAACCGATGTCGAGCGGTCGGGGACCACCGGGCCCCATCGAGTTGCCTCGAGATGTTCCGCGAACGGGCCGAGAATCGAACAAGATTCGAGCCACGATTTTCCAGGGATTTCCAAACGGGTATTTCTCCCGTGGCAATTGAGATTGCTTCACCAGTGACGGTGATTTCGAATCTCGTTTGCGTTCAAACTCGCGACGGAATCTTCGTAAACAATGACGCATCGTAGTCCAAAGGACGAGGAGCCGTTCCTTCGTTGGCGTTCGCCTTTCGACCGTTGCGCGAGGAAACGGCCGATTGGCTCTCTCGAGGATCGTCCTTTCGCGGATATGCGCGGAAGAAAGGACGCTCGACGGCCGGGGAAATCCCTTCGCTTAATACCCGAACAATGCGTAGACTGTTTACCGGCCGAACATATCCGACAATGGGACCTTTATCCGGCGCTAGGCGGGGGAAGACGCGAGTCGAGCTCTCTTGGAGAGTTTCCGCGCGCCAACCGGTAAACCCTTTCGAAAACCGCACCGTCTTCGAGAGGTTTGCGCATCGCGCGTTGCAATTCCGTTCCTCCGAGTTCTCTCGTATCGCTCCGTATTACCCTCTTCGTACAATACGCGGGTTCTGGATCGAAGCTCGCGTTCCGCGCTTCTCCGACAGCCCCTCTCTCGTTCCATAGTCGCTCGGTTCTCGTACGGTCGGAACGGAATCGATCGTCCGCTCGAGCACGCTTCGCGTCCCGGTTGCCTCTCCGGCCGAGAGACTCGGTTCCTTCGGGTTCGCGCGAACGTCGGAGAGATGGCGCCGCGAAACGACCGATCGAGTGGGGATAGCTTCTCGGTGGCCTTGAGCGGAGAGTTCATCTCGCTTCGACCGTAGCGGAACGCGAGCGCGGAAACCGAGGGCGCGAGGTGTTCGTCGCGGATCGTTCGAGGAACTCGAGCGTTCCGCGAGGAGCGCGATGTTCCCTGGAACGCGTCGCGCATGATTCTACGGTTTCTCTTTACCGAGACATCGGGAACGATTGTTCGCCGCGCGAGTAACAAGCGCGACACTCGCCACCGGAGAAGCGTAGCGCAACGCGGATTCCCCGCGTCTCGCAAAACGCTTCTTTCTTCTCGAAGCGCGTAACGACGAACGAACAAACGAGCAGCGAGAGGAATAGAGGAACGAGTTCCCTCCGTAGAGCGAGCAAGTACAACTCGTCCGGTGGAAACGGGAAGAATTGAAAGTCTCCGATTTTTTCTTCGCCGGTTCGCGGAAAAATCGGAGAATTCGAGCCGCGAAAGACGAGACAAAGGGACGACGTCGAGCGTAAACGCGAAAGTGAGCAATTTCGAAGGCATTTTCGAGCGGCGGCGAGCAAACGACGCCGCCGACGACGAGGTCGACGTTCCAGACAGCGTCGAGATCGAGCGAACGGCGGATCATCGTTCGGCCGGACCTCGATGATGAGGACAGAACGAGGATATTTCCGTCGTTCCGTTGGGACGCGAGGCGTCACTCGTCGCCAGATTTCCCGTGGCGGCCGTACTTCATCCAAAATTACCGGTGAAGCACGTCCGGCTGATTCATCGCGGGCTCTGTCCGCCGTTCTGTCGACGAGGCTAACACGGTAACATTCGGAATTAGATGGGAACAGGGCAAATATCTCGATGGGAAGCGGCCGAACGTACGAACCGAGGCGTCGAGGCCCTTCGGGGCTCTGCGACCGGTCAACCGATCGAATTCAATGTTCGATTTACCGGCAGAAGCGTTCGCGTCTTTTCGACCATTCGTTTCGTTCTTTAACGAACGACCGAGTTCGTTCGCGCAACGATGCACGCGCGGCGAATCCATCGCGTCGAGATCGAATCGAATCGCAGAAACGAAAAGCGTTAAACCCTTCGGGAGGGAATTATTTTTCTCGAACGATTCGCTCGAGCTTCGTCGTCGATAAGTTTTAAGAATCGTACTCTTTCGTCCCGGAGAAAGAGAATCCAACGATACTTTCTGCTCAGGGAATTGAACGAAGCACACGCGACACCGGACATACGACGTCCTATCGATTTTCCGTGTCGCCGTGTTCCATCGCTGGGAAATTTAATTACGCGTCCACTGCGATACCGAGTCCTCTCGCAATCTTACATCCCGTTCCGCGTACAAATAATTCGCGCTTTAACCGGTTTGGGTGGTACGGTCGCGTACACGATCGAAACGATCGTAATGTTGGAACGAATGCAACAATGACCTTAAGGGTACCAGATGTTAATGTCAGTTTTAAGGACTGTCTCCATATTGGCGCGGAAGTGTCGTCTGCCACGCGGTCAACGGTTTGGCCGTTTTTCTTATGGTTTTTCCTTCCAGTCGAGTTCCAAGTCCAGAGTCACGAAGACCACGCGACACTGTCGTCGTTCACATCGAGACTGTATACTTCTTTCTTCGGACTTTGTATTCTTATACGTACAAAAACTCTACTACCGGATACGCGAGATCTCTGCATATTCTAATAAACTAGATATTATAATCTGAACTTTAGAATAGTTAAAATTGGGAAGAAAGATTCGCGAGGAAATATCCCGGTGTCCGTTTCCCTCGCGTAATTTAAGCGCAGCTACGTACCGGATCGTATCGCGGGAATATACGCCGAATTGTTCCGATCGGTTTCGATCCTCGTTCCACGGTGACCGTGTAATTTTTGTACCGTGGCTCGTAACCGTCCGACGACGTTTTTTCCATTCTCGACGGGCCCTTATCGAGGTCGTTAACCGTTACCCGAGTTCGTTGCGCGAAATAATGGCTCGAGAGCTTCCCGTGGCTCGCAACTTTCTCGTTTCGTTCCGTTCGAGGAATCTCGTTTCACTTTCGCCGGTCGAACGCTTCATCCCGCCAATGAAAAGCGTTACGCGGCTCGAGGATCGAACCGGGCGCGGCAAAAAAACCGAATTTCCCGAGTTTCGACCGTGATTTCCGCGATCTCCTTCAACGGCCACCGGAATCCGAGCGTATCCGGGACGCGCTCGAAACGAGGGGAAAAAACAAAAATGTCGAGTACGAGCGCGGAGCCTCGATACCGTCCCGGTCGAACGGTAATCCGCGAACGTTTACGGAGAGGGTTGGTATCGAAGGGAAGGGAGGGCAGGAGGGAACGAAGGGCGGTGAACGCGAAGATCGCGCGAACGGAAATCTACGCGCGACAACTCGGGGAGATAAAATTCTTCCAAGTGTTCGCGAAATCGCGGTCCGCTCGATTTTATCGAGTCGTTCCCGCGAGAGGAGAGGTTCGCGGGAGAAGGGTAGACGAAACGAGCCGAAAGAGAAGCGAGAATTTTCCGGTCGCGTTTTTTTCTTTTTTTCTTTTTTTCATCTCGTCGAATGCGCGCGGAAACGGGCGAATCCGGACAGGCACTCTTGAAAACGGTGGGAAAAAAAATCGTTCTTTCGAGAGACACTCGGAGCGAGTGAGCGCGGCACGAGGGGGGCAGGGGTCCGCGAAAATTGTAAAGGATGGAAAAACGGCCGGATAGAAGGGGGCGTGATTGTAAAAAACGCGCGCGAACTTCTGCTACGATGAAAATGAATGCTCCCGCCGCCCGAGCGCGCTTCGTCTCTATTCGTCGCGGATCTTCTTCTTCTTTTTTGTTTTCTTCTCCTTCTTCGTGCCGTCGCGTTTTCTTCTCTCATCGGTTAAGGCCTCCGCGCGAAAATATTAATCTCGACGCGATCCCGAGCCCTGTCCACTCGATCCGACCCTCGGCGTTTTCTTCGGCTCTAACGATCCCTCCGCCCCATCCCCCGAAACGTCCAACTTCTACTCGAAGAAGCCTCGGGTCGAGCGAGCGAGAAACGTTCGACTGGAAAATTCAGCGTCCGGTGCTCCGATTCGTTTCTCGTTGCTTGCCGCTCGAATTAAGCACGGAAGGGCCATCGAAGTCTTCCGCGTCTACGGAAATCGCTTTCGTCCGCCCTTCGAGAAACCATAGACGCGAAGAGTCGACGAAAGTGTGGTCGCGACGAGCTCCGAATTCATTCGTCGCAAACGACGATACTGCGCAAAGAGGAAAATTACACGTTACAGTTGTAACGTTTCTTCTTCCTTCGAGTCAACGGAATCGGGCGATGCGAAGCAGCGTCGGGAGGAAATTAATAAGAAAGCGGTACGCGTCGTGAAATCAACGACGTTGAAACATCGGTCGTCGTTGTTGCTCCGCGAAAGTGTCGTCCCCCCTGAAGAAAGGAAATTAACTCCCCGGTCGAAAAGATCGAGTCGGTCCGTCCGACTTCCCGTGGAAATCATAATTCTATTTCGAATCGGTCGTAACTCGACGTAATCCAATCACGAACGGTACCGGAGGGAAGATCTTGTCGCCCGGTGCGCCAAGTGACTCGCTCGCGTCGCTCGCTGACGCTGGCGCGCGCGCGCGCGCGAACGCGCAAAAGGGTAGCCGAGTTTGCGAGAGAAACGAAGAGGCGCGCGCGGAGATTTCTTCCGGGACGCCTTTTGTCCCTTTTCTCCTGGGGGAGCGACAAAGAGATCACAGAGGAGGAAAAGTTGGCGAAAGAGGAAGAAGGGAATGGAAGCTTTTCGCGAGGGCGCGGAGTCAAGGTGGAGGAAAGACGCGCTCGAAGACGATCGCATCGATTCGGCCTCCCTTTTTCTCCGCGACGCGGGGAGCTTTTGCATTAGACGGAACGGAAACGGGGACGGGGACGGGGACTGGGACGAAGAAGCGAGTTCGTGGGGTCTTCGAGATGTCTTTGACGCCGGTGTAAGTAGGTTGATAGAAGTAGGCGCGAGTCGAGGCTCTTTCGGGCCGGTCGATGGTACGGAGAATCCTTCACGGTTAGACGATCTCCGGTCAACCGGGGTCTCTTGTGTTTCCAGACGTCGCGGACTCCTACGGAGAAAATGGAACAATTTTATCTCGAACAATATTTGCCTAGCCGAAGATGGAACGTTGCCTCGCGTTTCCTCGAGAAACGGCGCGCCCGTGGATCAACGGGAAAGCGAACTCTCTTTAATCTTTTTACCGTGCGGAGGAAACACCGATCCATCCGAAAGTCGGCGAACAACGTTCAACGTTCTCATCGCCCGGATGCGTCTTAATTTGCGTTACTACGTGTATCTTAATTTACACTTCCGTGACCGTGGAAACCCGCGTCCGATGATTCATAGCGGCGCGCTCGAAATTTTTTCGAAAGCGGTGCAACCGTGTATCGCGAAGAAACGGCTCGAGGAAAAAACGAGGGATACCCGCTCGGAGGGGAGGGGTTTGCCAGGCGGTAGCTCGATCGAGAAGAAAGGAAAGGATCCGATCCTTTCCTCGCGAAGCATCGCGGCGTGGAATAACGAATGGTTCGAGGCGAAAGTCCGACGCGAGGGTGCGGTCCCTGCCGGAAGAAAGAACGGGTCGAAAGCTGCAGGGCCGAGAAACCTCGACCGTGAATTCATCCAACGAAGACGAATAGAATTTCCGACGGTTGCCGCGTCTTCGATTTTTAACAATTTCTAAATCCGTGCTTACGAATTTTCGCGCGGTTCGACGGTTACGAATTCTCTTCGGTAGGAGTTCGACGAGAAGCTCCGGTTTCTTCCAAGAATTCCTTTCTTTCTCGGCACGATGAAATATTCGACGATATCTCAATGGCGGGGTTCTCGGTCCGCTCGGAGGTACGCGCAAACTCGCGGCAACCGTAACGACCAACTTTTTACGATCGAGGCGGAAGAAAAAAAAAGAAAAAAAAAGAAAAACAAAAACTCGAGAAGCGTCGAGGGGATAGTTTTTCCATCCCCTCGCGGGATTTCCCCGTCCCGGCCGCTCCGTTTCCCGGTTAGACGTTGATCGGCCGAAGGCAAGATCCTTGGAAGAATCTCGGTGGCCCCGTTGGAAGGTTCGCCGCGTGTCGCCGCAGCTGTCATAAATACGGAAGAACAAGTTTGCCCAACTGCGCCGCCGACCGAGCGAGGATTTCTTCCGAAGAAAGTTCCGAACTAACCGCTCGTAATGTCGAAAACCTCCCGGAGCTCGATCGAACGGGGAAGATTAAAGTACTCGGGGCCATCTACATGCCTCTCCCCGTCGAACCCTGCTCGATAAAATCAAACGTCCCTCGGTCGTTCCTGTCTTTTCCCTCGGATCGGTGCAGAACTGCTAATAAATTCCGCTTTTAATTCCGTAACGGGACGTTACCTTTTCTAATAATGCCGCGCGCGAAAGGATTCACCAGAAATTGAATCGAGGATTCCAGTTCGGCTTCGACGTTCAACGTTTCCAGTGAAAATAATGCTCGACTTTGCGTCCAACGACTCTTTTTCTCTCTCTCTCTCTCGCTCTCTTTTTTTCTTTCAATTTTCAAGCGTTGCCTTTGAAAGCAAATACCGGTCTATTTAAATATTCAGCGCGGGCGGAAAACTTTTGGCGAAATATGACGGAAAAATGACGAGTCGCGCGGCGACCCGAATAAACCGTTCGGAGAATGCTCGAGGAAACGAGGTCGTTGACAGTGACCGCGTCGATCGTGGTCGTAACCGGGTCCTGGAGGGTCGCGAGTCGGCAACGACCCGTTCGTCGCTGCAAAGACGTCGGTGATCGTTTTGGTGGAAAAGTCGCGCGTATCCGGTGTACTCCCGGACTAATGACGCGACTACGGACATTTGTACGCGTCACGTGCAGCTTCCGCGGCCGAACTATCGGGCCCGCGCATTAATAATGCGCCCGTGGCTTCCGCTCGACGGACATAAATGGGCCGACGATCGTCCCAGCCAACCCACGACGAGCGATTCGCCTGCATATTTCATTTTGCCTCGAACTGGAATCGAGAGGTCCATAAGCCGAGCGTCGGGCGATTCGTCAGGCTCGAGGGTTCCCGCCAAGATCGACTGCTTTCCACCGAACTGGAATTTTTCCCCGGGACAGCGGGCGCTTTTCTTCCCACGGAATCTCCTCGCGCTCCCATTGTCGTAGATATTCTTTCGAGTTTTACGCCCGGTACCGATTGTTCTCCTTCGCTCTTGTTCTTCCTCGCCCCGTTAATTAGCCGCTCCTCTCAGGAGCAAGTTTCTCGCCGAAAACGAATATCCCCTTCTCGCCGCGTTTTCCAAAAGACGGTAGCCTCCAACTCCGGTACAAACGGTACCAATGGGCCGGCTACTCGAACCGTGCGCAAACATCCCCGCAGGGTTTGCGCGTTTTCCTCGAGAAATATTCTCGAAAATTCCGTAATCGACGAGAGACAGAAAAGCGGGACGGCTGTCCCGGGATGGGCACTTTCCGAGAGGAACGAACAAGGTTCAACGGCTCGGTCCGAGCAGCGGCGATTCTTTATCGTTGGAAGTTGGAACGCAACGTTCCGACGAGTATCGAGTCGCGAAGGATCGAACAAAGCCGCTAAATTTGATTTATTTATCGGCTCGATCGGTCGAAACGTACTCGCAACGACCACGGATCGAGCACAGCCCGGTGGTAAACTCGACCGAACGAATCGACGAGCCACCGCATCCCCCGATCTTCGCCCACGAGGAATCCCACTCCGCGGCGAACAATACGTCTCGCGTCTTGGCGCGGAAGACAATCGAACGGCGGGGAAATGATTCATACGGCTTAATAACGAGAACAACCGTTAACGGTCGACAGCCGTTGCGGAAGACGCATCGCGCGACGCATTGTCGCGGACGTCGCTCGAACTTCGAACTCGTAAATAAATCTGTGCGAGCGACGCAGGAGAACGGGCCGTATCTCGCGAGTCGTCGATACCGCGCGAAACCGTGCGCCCTCGTAAACATTTAACGATCCTCGCGGTGAAGAGACAGCCAACCAGCCAGCCAGCCAGCCGCGCGCCGTAGAATACGATTCGGTTCCCTAGGAGGTAACCGGGGGATCGCCGGAGGAAGCCGACATCGTGGGATTTCGGAGATTCGGAGGAACGGGCTTCGCGCGATCCGTAGACAATGCCAAGGACGCGAACAAAAGGACGAATACCGGATCCTGGCCGTAGGAACTCACGAACGGAGCCGGTGGATGCGTCTGGAGGCTGCCGAGAGGATCGCGCAGCGTGCAGATGCACCGTTACAACCCGGTATCGCGCACCGCGACCGAAATCCATTGTCTACGGCCGCGATTCGACGCGCCAGAGAGATAACCGCGCGGTTCCGTTCATACGCGCGATATCGCTCGACGCTCGACGGTGTCGACACTGGGGGACTAATTCGTTGTAACGTAATTATCGCGTATCTACGATCGCGCGGTGAACCGTCCACGGCCACGAACCTCGGCGAAATTACCTGGAAATCCCGCGGTATCGGTTCCCCGTTAATTGATAGAAACGAATCGGGCAAAGTTCCAACGACGCCTTTCAAACGAACGCGCGACCACGATCCTCAACGATCCTCCTTGCCCGGTTTTGCGCCCAGACATTGTATCCGATACCGATCTACCGGGATTTCTCTGTATTTGGAAGTGTCTCTCGGCGGGAATTGTTCCGTTCGCGTTACAGAAACACCGCCGCGCGTCGAGTTACGGGCATTCTTCGTTTACAAGTTTCTCGAAGGCCCCTCGTGTCGACCCACCCTTCGTTCACGACGTTCCTTAGCGCTGATTACTTCCGTAAATCTTGCCGGTACTTTTTTAAACCAGCATAGTTAATTAGTTCTCGCTCGGTGCAATTAAAGTATTCTCCGTGCCCGTGTACTTTGCGAGATTAATTCCAGGGAAGTTTGCCGAGTAAATATGCACGATTAATCCCCCCGCGTCCCGTTCGTCCTTGAACGAGTACAATGTTTGATCGCGTTTCGTAATTTTTACGTCCGCCCCGTTCGCTCTCAAAGCAAACCCGACCCCGTTAATCCTCGCGTGTTGTAATTAACGTCACGCGGTGACCTTTCCCCGGGATGTTTTATGAATTTTAATTTCTGCTAAATGCGCCCCGTAAGCGTACATTTTTAATTCTCGTTTCATCGTAAGGTTAAGGGTCGCGCGAGCCCTACCGTTGTTCCGACCAGTCGTCGACGAGTCGAAACGGACTCGATCTTCTCGATCGAGATAATTCTTTGGTTTACCGACCGGTGATCGACGAACGATCTCGATGCAAGGGCGACTCGCGCGAAAACTTCTTTTCCCAGTTTTCCGCCACGATGGGTCCTCAACCGCGAATCGCGCGGGTCAACGACTTTCGCGTTCGTCTCGCGTCACCTCGTCTCTTCGTTCGCGAGTCAATGAATCGCATTTCTACGTATCGCCGGTGTCCGCTGGAGGGTTCTCCGCGCGTCCTCTTCTCCTTGGAAACGCTTCCGTGTTCTCCTCGCGCACGGGAGTCGGAGAACTGGAAAAGTCCCACGAGGGCTCGTTCGGACAGCGCTGCGACCTGTGCGCGCAAAAATCGAAGCGGAGGATCTCGAGGCCCCGGTTCGATTCGGTTAAGTCCGCGTGGATACTAGGTAAAATACGACCGGCGAGATCCCGCCACGGAACCGAGAGAATATTCAACGGTGGATAAGAGTGGTATCTCCAAGGAGATACGAATCGATGTTCGAACCAGACTCTGGATTACGGAAACTTCTCGGACCGGTTCTGTTCCCACGTACAACAAGCAACTCGTGGATAAAGCGGCCGCGATCGTAACTGGGACACGAATAATCCAAGGAGCGAGTAAAATAGGAGGAGTGAATTAGTTCGACCTCGGGTAGACGGAGGGAGTTATTACGATTAGGGACGAGCAACGAAGTGGGTCGCTCGGATCGGACGTTTCGATGTTCCGCGTTCGCGTTCGTCTTCTTAGCTACGGAGTATCATCCCGTGTGGTAGCGGTGACTCCTCGACGGTGGCCTCGATACCGGCCGTATCAATTAGGCGCGGCCACGGGAGCGGAAAATTGACGCTCCGCGCGGATTAATCGTCGCCGGGAAGGGCGTAAAAGGAAACGGCTCGCTGTAAATCGAAGGGAACCGGGTCAGCGATCTCGTAGCGAGATTCCTCTCCTCTGCCGCTGTCTCGTCGCCTCCGTACGAGTCGATGGCTCGTCGACGGTGGTCGGTGTTTAAACCGGGCGGAATTGTCGCTGCTCGTAAATTCGCGGCTGTCGGGATTTTACGAGCCGACAACCCCGTGAAAATACCGCCGATCGAACGTCGACCGGCCGCTCGTTCGCTCGCTCGCTGGTGCTCGCTCTCGCTCGATAAAAATTCATGCACCGCGAAAAAGGGGTGGCGAGCAAGGTGGCCGAGTAACAAGGACCACCCGCTGCTCGAGCCACGCGTGGATTCGCCGGCCGCGGTCGCTCGAATTATGCTCGTTCGTTCGCGATAAAACGTAAGGGCATAGGTAAACGCGAGAGGGGCGTGAGCGAAATTGCACGCAACCGAGCACGCCGAGACCGCTTTTAACGTCGCGATCGACCGAGTATTTTACATTTCGTTCGAGCAAACGCCAACTCCACGGTTACCTACCAAACGACCGGTTCCACGGCTAGGCCTCCCGTATCGCGCTACTCGACGATTTTAACGCCCAACGACGATAGTTCCGCTTCCGAACGTTTTGCGGAACAATATTGTGGAATAACGCGATGCCGCGCGTTACGTGCATCGTTAACCGCGTAGGAAATCTTGCCAACTCGGGAACGTAGAATTAAACTTGGCGCCGGTTAGAAATCCAGCCGGAACGGAACACGAGCAGCTGCGCGGTACGCCTTTGTATCTCGTAACTTCCCGAGTGGGAATAATCCTCCGATAAGGTTCGCTCCGCTCTTCGTAATCCGCGAGAGTATCTCGCGCGTTGCGGTATCCTCGCGATCGTTCGCGTTTCCAAAGCGATTCGAAAGTATTCGTCGAATTCCGCGCGGTGGTAGCTTCGGTTCGAGACGATCGGTAAATTTCGTCTAGGAACGAGGTCGCGAAATCGGAGCGGACCTTCGACGAGAGGAGCAGACGGAACGAGCAAAGGGAGAGGAACCGTGGTATCCGGCTTAGCCGGTTGTTGTTTATCGGGCGTAGGATCGCACGGAGGCTTCCTAAGCCCTACCGGACTCTTGTCCCGTGTCCTTACGAGGTCCTCGAAAGCGGCGGCCCTCCAGGGACCCTCCGTAACAGTGGTTCTCGTTGTAGCGAGTTTTATGTCTTCTTTCGCCAACTGTCACTGAAATGGTTCGTTACCCGCTGCGTTTGATCCCTCCTCCCCTGTGCTTCGACTTTATTTTTCCCTTGCTCTCGCCGACGAGACCCGTAGGAATATTCGTTGCGCGGATCGCGGGAGCCTTGAGAGCCGACCCGACCCGACCCGACCCGACCCGACCCGACGGCCCGGAAATATACCGGAACGAGACGCAAATGATTCGCGGGATTCCATTCTGGGTAGAAAATGCGTCGTTGTAATTCTCAAAGAAAATGAAGTGCCTCCCGTAACGGAGACCGGAGCTCGAGCCACGGTAGAGGATCGTCTTACTTTCGGTGGATACCGTGGACCGAGCTCGCTTCACCGAGGTCGTGGATTCGCGGACAAAGAGCACCGGGAGGAATCAATTTCGCGGTAAACCGAAACAGGTCCGGGTTCCAGTTTCGAGGTGGAAGAGGAATCGTGTTCTCGCGACGAAAGAGGATCGCTCGAGCACGGTGGGTCTACCTTGCGAAAAATATTTTCGAGTTCTCTCAGCTTTCGAGAAACACCGATTCCGTAAGCTCGAAACGTATTCGGTTAACGCGTGCTAAATTCGAGCTGGACGAAAGAAAGTACCGCCAACGAGGAATCGTGATTCTTTTCGAGAAACGAGTTAACGCGATACTGGGAACGGAATAAAGCGACGCTCCTTCGTTCGTACTCGTTCGTCGACACTCGTCGTCGGCGAGTCCTTTCGACGTTCGCCCTTTCGCGATATCGGACCGCGATGCTGCAATAAAATCGCATCAATTACGGTAATCGTAGGTTTCGCGTACCGAGGCCTCGGTCTCCGCGTACCGCTTGCCCCTTATCGCGCCACGTGTCCTACGTTTCGGCTCGCGCGATAACGTCGCCCGACATTTATAGTCGCGATGTACCGGGATATATTCGCGACGTGGAAGTAGAGGGAGGAGGGCGAGACGGGTAGGGCACCGTGAGCCGAAAAGATAAGCGGGAAACGATCGAGCGCGGCGGGAACGAACAAACGTTTGGAAAACAACGGGTAACGAGATCGAGGGCGC
Organism: Ptiloglossa arizonensis; assembly: GCF_051014685.1. Lineage (NCBI taxonomy): Eukaryota > Metazoa > Arthropoda > Insecta > Hymenoptera > Colletidae > Ptiloglossa > Ptiloglossa arizonensis. Next base: position 21,046,862 of record NC_135056.1, read on the forward strand.
GCGAAACGCGCGAACCGAACCGAGAACGAAAGAGAAAAAGGAAAAGGAAATGGAAAACGAACTGCGCGTGGCGTAAAACTATCGGGAGGATGAAAAAGTGGAGGATAAAAAGCCGCAAAGTGCGGAGCGCGAGAAAAAAAAGAAATAAGGGAACGAGAGGATTCGGAAGAGGAAGCAGCGAGAGAGCGAGCGGGGACACGCTCGTAACGAAGTCATTTGCGTGTCCTTCGGGGTGAATCGGAAAAGGGTGGAGCGAGATGCGTGCTCGTGGAGGGCTCGTGGGACGAACCGCAGCGAGAGCGAGACGGAGGAGGGAAAAAAAGGGAGGAGGATGGGTTCCCGGTGGTGGAACGACGACTAATTTCACCGGCTGCTTCTCGACAAACAACCGAGGAGAGCACCGCGTTGCCCTCGCAGCCGAGAGAACACACTCTCGAGAATGAGCTCGAGAAACGACACCGTGGAATCCCGAATGGATCAGGAAGTCTGGAGGATTCCGCTCGAGACACTTGCAAACACCCCCATAACTTGGCTGGCTCGCGAGCGAGTATCCCGACTTGGCTCGATTCGAATCCGCCACGCGCGCCCGGATACTCTCGAAACACCTGCCCCGGATGATAGACTCGGGATAACGGAAACAACTTTGCCTCGGATGTTCCGTAACTGAGCCGAGCCCGATCCAGCGATAGGCTCGACCCGCGCTTTTCCACCGAGCACGTATCGTTTCCAGACAGCTTCGTTCCCGCGAAGAATTACTCCAAAAAGTAACCCTACGGTTCGTCGCACGGTTCTCGAGCACGCGATTCGCAAAAACGTACTCTCGAGCTAGTTTTGAACGCGATCTCGTGGTTAAAATAAACAAGTTCCCATCGGCGAGATTTTACATATCGCCCTTGGATCGAGCGTAATTGGACCGTTCGTATTCTCGGTGCCTCCTCTCGCCGGAGTATATTTTTCCACGGGATTCTTGAAAATCGGCCAGTTACGGATAACCGTCGGGACATCCCGTGCTCGAACCCGCGCACGTTCCTACCGCTAGAATCTTCGCTCGTGCCTACCTGTTCCGCGCAGCAACGACCGTTCCCCGACAGCTTTTCGTTATTTTCTATTTCCGAGCCCGTTGTCGTACGCGGAATCCCCTGAATTATGCAGCCGCGTATTTTAGTCGTTCCTGAAAAATACACCGACCGGAAGCAAACCGTGAACCTTTCGTTTCCGTAGCTTCGACATCGTTGCCGACTTCCCTACGGTTTTCCACGGTTTATTTTTTCACGAGACTGCGCGAACCGTTGTTCGGATCTGCGCACAGTTTCCCGTTAACGTTCCAACCGGTGACTTTTCTCGAGCTTTTTCGAGCGGAGTGCGCATCGAGCGTTTCGAAAA